>NC_053392.1:614865912-615173924 GCF_905171765.1 Bufo bufo
TATTAGAACCTTGTGATACGGAGCAGGGAGTCCTCCATTTTTTCTGGCGTGAGCCATGAGTTGCTCTTTAACTTTGAAAAAATGAACTCTGGCGAGTACGTCTCTCGGAATAGAAGCATCTAGGTGTCGCGGACGAGGGACTCTATGGGCCCTGTCAATCTCCAGATCTTTGTCTTGGCAGTGTGGCAAAGTCGCTTTAATAAGAGATTGCACATATTCTGGAATTTCTTTTGCGGGGATTGATTCAGGGACCCCACGCAATTTAATATTATTGCGCCGACTTCTGTCTTCTAGGTCGGCCATTTTTATCTTTATGGCTTCCACCTCTGCTTCTAAGTCGGTGTGCGCATCAATCAATGAGTTATGAGACAAAGCGAAGTCTCCAAATTTGTTCTCCAGGTGGTCGGTTCTCGCTCCCAAGTCCGCTATTTCAGCGCGTATGGGGGTCACCACCAGTCGCATATCTTGCAGTAAGGAGCGCCTCTGGAGCAACAACATGTCTCGCATGGCGGTATCAGTCAAGGCGGTGTTGGAGACTGGTATGGCTAATAACGCGGCCTCTCCCTCCTTGTCATCTTCCCCTTCCCAGCCCTGGTTACCTTCTTTTGAGGACGCCGGAGTATGTTCTTCAGGCTGGTGGGATTGTAAGCGAGCCGTTTGTTCGTTTGGAGAGCCAGCAGGGTCCGCGTTTTTTTTCTGGGCCAGTGATGTGTCTGGGCGTCTCCAACGGATCGGCAAGTTCTGGGCCCAGCCCTGGATCAGAAACTTCTGTTGGGGGGATGATATGATCAAACCCACGAGAGATTGAGGTAGGTGAAGCTGGAAGAAAGCGCTGCCTATCGCACGCTGTTTCATGGGAAGGCTGCAGTTCGTCCGAGCTCTCCGGAAGTGAGGCGGGCGTCTCCTCGGCGCCATCTTGGTCGCTGCCTGCGTCTTTAGAGAAATAGAATTTGGAGAGCCGAGGGTGTTTAACTGCTCTTTTTTTTTTTTTTTTCAACCATGTCGGTAGCGGTACTGAGGAGGTTCCCCTCCAGTTTTGAGTGGGTTCACAGCTCGGTATGTCGCTTTTACGGTCGCTTTTTAGAGTGCTGTCTCAGGAGCTCAAACTCCAAGCATCCGCTTGCCTCGGCAGCCAGACCACGCCCCCCGTGGGAAATGTTTTATACGTCAATCAGGACTTATTCACCATCAGAGAACTCACACAAGGGAGAAGCCAGTTTAATGTTTAGATTGTAGGAAATGTGACAGATTTGGAGCTTTATTGTAGGATCTGCTTGACTTATCATGCCTTCTGAGGTAGAACTTAACCCCTTGAGGATCAGTGTTGTATTAGTACGGTACAGACAGGAGTACTCAGAAGACCTGCACTAAACAATTGTGACATTCTGATTGCATAGACATTGACATTATGCCCACAATAGTAGTAATACACAGCCATTATCCTGCTTGAAAAACAGAGAACCCTGTATCTGCAGTTATCAAAGCTTATTGTTGCATAGAGTGAGGAGAACAAAGAGGCATCCCCATTTTTTTTTTGACAAATTATTGTGTACTTTTAATAAATTGTTTGACACACATACCCTTGCTGAATTATTTACACAATAGGATAGTGATAACCTTTATGGATTGTGCTTAAACCATGATCAAAAATATAAAGAGATTAAACAATAATAGATCAATACATGGTTATACCGCCAAAATCTGTGCAACAAAAGTACAATATTCGTGATTATAAAACATCAAAATATCCATACATAAAACAAAATAATAAGTGCAACACCAAATAGTGCAGTATAAACTCAATAACTCATTATAAAGTCATAGTCCAACACCAATCCCTATACACTCTGGAAAAATAAAACTGAAAACTCCCCACTCCATCGCTCTTTTTGTACAAAACAAAAATAATGAGAACGCACATTTCTTTTAAACTGTGTACACTAAACCAAGGATTGAAACTAAAAATGTTTAGTAACCATTTAACCAACAATAAATAAAATAAAAAATAAAAAGCCTGTGTTTAGAATATTGTCCATATATGAAAAAAAGGTATTTTCTTTTTTTTTTTTTTGTAACGCACCTCAACGACCCATTTCGTTTTGCCTCTTACCATGCGTTTGTTTCGCACGGTAGGAATCTACATTCCCCCCCCCAAAAGAGAACATAGATAGATAGATACACAGTACAGACCAAAAGCTTGGACACACCCTCTCATTCAAAGAGTCCCCTCCACTCCCATGACCATGAAGGTATCAGAACCACGAATCAACACTGGTGGAACCACACACACACCAAAAAATGTGTGAAACAACTGAAAATATGTCACACTCTAGGTTCTTCAAAGTAGCCACCCCTCGCCTCGATCACTGCCCTGCACACTCCCGATGAGCCCCAAGAGGCAGTCCCCCGAAATGGTCCTCACTTCACAGGTGTGCCCTGTCAGGTTTAATTAGTGGGATTTCTTGCCCCACAAATGGGCTTGGGACCATCAGTGGCGCCGAGAAGCCAGGTGGACAAACAGCTGACAGTCCCACCGAACAGACTGCCAGAATCTGCACCATGGCAAGAACAAAGCAGCCAAGCAAAGAAAAACGAGTGGCCACCACCACTTCAAGAAATGAAGGTCAGCCAGTCCGAAAAATTGGGAAAACCTTGAAAGCAAGGGCCACTCGACCATGAAGGAGAGCGACGGGGCGCCGCGCCAGACGACCCGGCCTCCACAGCCACCGGACCCGAACCCAACCAAGACGGCCCGGGGTGAGCTGGACCGCAGAGCGAAGGCAAAAGGGCCAACAAGCGCCAAGCATCCCTGGGAACTCCCCCAAGACTGTCGGAAGACCACCCCAGGGGACCACCCCCCGAAGCCCACCAAGAGAACGCCAAGAGTGTGCAAAGCAGCAACCAAAGAAAAAGGTGGCCACCCCGAAGAACCCAGAACACGACATCTTCAGTTGCCTCACACCTCCCTGCCATGTATACAATTCCACATGTGCCAACCCACAACTCCGACGCCTCCACAGTCACGAAAACAAAGAAAACTCCCCGAATGAGAAGGTGTGTCCAAACTCCCGGTCTGTACCAAAATATATATATATATATATATATATATATATATATATATATATCCATCTCTAAATTTAAAAACAGACTCCCACCCAAAAATTTGAAGAAAAAAAAAGGGGGGGGGGGATTAATGGCTAACTGAATAACGACACACTAAAAACACAATAAAATGCTTAAAAAATTTAAAAAAATAAAGCTACTAATACCCTTCATATATTTACAATTCCAAAGTGTAGGAGAGGTTAGTTGGAATAGGCCTTTATCATTGACTTATCTTAGAGGCAGCCATTTTGTTACCAATTCTCCATAGGTGCTAAACAGTATTTTTTTACATTTGGCATGCACTGGAGAGAGAAAGAAAAATGGTTTATCAAGGTGAACATTGCCTTTAAGTAATCATGTGACATAAGTGGGCATGGTCTGCTTATGTTAACTGACAATATGACAAAAAGGTGAGAAGTGCAAATGGAGATTGCGGCAAAACAAAAACCAAGATGAGGGAGGATAAAAAATAAATAACTAAACCGCCAAGTGAATACAAAAATTTGGTGACGGGGAACAAGGCAGGGATAAAGGGTAAGATAACAGTACAGCAGAAAAGAAGCAGACATTAATAGGGAAATTAACCCACAAGGGAAAAATCAGTTTGAGAAAAACAAACGAAAAGCACTGCATTCCCTCCAAGGTCAAAAACTGGAGTCAAGGTTCACGATGCCAAAACAGACTGTACAGTGTAATAGGGATAACAGTGGTACAAAATTTAAAAAAAGTGTAATAGGGATAACCAAATAGAAAGCAGCTCAGCAATGTGACAAAGAACAGCTTCATATATGGTGCTTTGGGTCATAAAATGGCTGCCTTCACTTTTTTGTTTCCTTTCAAACTGAAAGTTTGCATGTTTGACTCAAGTGTGGAGGACAGGTGCCCTTAAAATGTTAAAATGTTAAATCTGCTTTTCCCTACACCCCTCTTCACAGCTGGTGGTTCCTCTACAGCAAGTCAGAATCCAAAGAGTCTCCTGAAGAGAATGAAGAAGAACTAGAGCCTGACTCATCTTCATCCTCTTCTTCATAGTCCTCATCCTCTTCATCTTCACCATCTTCTTCACTACTAGATTCAGAGGAATCTTCTTTGTAATCATCATCCTTCATCCATCTCTCAAGCTCCTTATTTGAGAGGAGCTCCTGTGAGAACGTCTGACAACCATTCATTGGGGCTTTTTTGGGTTCTCCCTGAAACTTCTGCTCCAGCAACCCCTCAAATTGTTTCTGGTCCTCCTCTGCTTTTTTAATCCACATCATCTTTTCCTTTTTCTCCATGTTCAACCAAGTGGACTCCATGCACTTGATAGCTTTAGCTTGGTTATTCTTAAACCGGGCCAGGTAGTAACCAATTACACTCTGCTGCCAGATTTCTTCAGCTGTTTTTGGCATCTCTGGGAGTTTCCCTCGCTCATCTGGAGCCTTCTTCTCAGCTTTGCTCTTTAACTCCGTAGAATCCTGAGCAGTCACCCTTGTTCAGCCCCACCATCTTTTCTTCTGCAACAACCCTCTTCTGTTCTTCTGGGGGGCCATCAGGCTTTATTTTAAGGTAAATCTTCCCCTCATGATTGTACCGGAGTTGCTGGGGGGTCTTGGGTTTTTCAGGGACGTCTGGGTGCTTCTCCCTGAGTTTTGCCATGTTCCTCTCAAATTCTTGCTTGCTTCTCTGGTAATCCTGAATATATTTAATCTTTTTTTTCTTTGGTAACTTTTCATACTTTTTGGACAGAATCTTTGTTATGTCCACGTTACTCATGTCTGGATGTAGCTTGGCGTATTTTGCCCTCTTCGCCACATAGAAGCGGAAATAGGAGGTGAGGGGCTTCTTGGGGAATTCAGGGTGTTTCTTTAGTTTTTTCCCTTTTATATGGGTTCTTCGAATGTCATTCTACAGTTCAAATAAGTTCTGAGAGAGTGAAATACTTCCTCATCTTAGTTGAGATCTCGATCCACTTTTGACGACACATGGGTCCCGTATAATTCTTGAAAGCCAGCTTGTTCCAGTCTAGATGAGACTCTGTGGTTTTGAATGTGAAATTGTCTGGGCTGGGCAGAATGGACTTCATGGTTTCCAGGAGAGTGAGCACGTCCTCTTGGGACCATTGAGCTTGATCAGCCATGATGGTGTTAGGCTCTGCCCGGTAGAGGATGAAATGGAGAAGCTGATGGTGAACAATTTAATTCCAGGAGACTAATTACTTGGCTTGGGCCTTGGGGGATCTCGGACACCAATTCCACTCTTTGCCCGAGGGCTTGGCGGAGCTGATGTGCTTTATCCTCTCTTCTTCAGGGACCTGGTGTGGACGGACCCCTGCCAGCCGTCATACAACGCAGGAGGGGGGGCATCCCCATTTGACTTCATTCACACTTCATTATGGAAATACTGAAGCAAAACTGTTATCTCATTGGTCAGGATTAGAACATACTGAACATACTGCTTATTCTTGTAGTCAATTTTCCATTAGTAAAGGAAAACAGGGTTTCATTAACTTAAAGGGGTTATCCGGTTATAAATATTGATGACCTTTCCACAGGATTGGTCATCAATATCAGATCAGCAGTGGGTTAGGCAATCCATGAGCGCCGTTGCCTCTTCCTAGGCCACATGACATCACCGTACATCAGTCATATTGTAGCGACCAGGCTGCAGGGGCAATATGTGTGAATTATGGTGGGCCGATGGGTGTAGTAGTAGTTTACTCACAGTTCTGTAGAGCTCCCTGGGCCGGTGTGCATTGAATGGAAGGACGGCACCAGTTCCTTTGGGACACCATCTGTTGTCCAGGGACTCCCTCCAGATGGTGGTTAAGGTGCCCTCAGTGGTGTGGTTTTTAAGGTGCCATGGAGGCAGGTTCCCCGGTGTCCGTGACGCCAGCATCGTATTTGAGGATAATGAAAAATAAGGAGAGTCAAATGCTTATGAACAAAACGGGTACTTTACTTAACCAATTGCCTTGAGGTAGTTGTAATTACAGAAAAAGTGCTTTGGTTCACAGTAATGAGGTAAGAGCTGCAATTCCTCACAACAGGTGTTCTGTCTTCATACACCTTCACACGGTGTGCATTCTGACATTCAGCATAAACCAGTCCTGCCTTCCAAATAAGAGGACTGTTCTTTGTAGTCTAACTTGTTTATTGGTAAAACAGGAATCTTTGTGATTGGAAAACAGAAGTATTTGTTGGTAAAACTACAAGAATACAAATAGCATGTATAAGCATATAGCATGTAATATAACATTTGCACTAACACTGAAGCACATTATAAAATGGCTGCCTGTACATAGGACTGCATGTCTAACATCTAACAGTTATAACAACTCCCTGAGTAACAATACAACTAACTGAACAGCTCTGCATACCATACTGTCCCTGAAACAAAGGTAGATATTTTACCAGATATGCTTTTACAAGCATGGTGGAGTTTGAAAAGGAGATCTGCAGAAAGACAGCTCTGCTGATGTGTCCTTGAGACTGGAGGCTTCTCTTTCCCAGGATGCTTTGCACCACCCACAATGCTTTGCACCACCCACAATGCAGTAGTCTTTCGAACAAGAAAAACAAAGTGTAGTACATTTTTAACACTGCTAGATGGTGCTATAACCAGATTAATCACTACAGAAATACCCAGGATCTGGCAGACGTGATCTGTAATGATTCTTAACTCTGCTGGGGCAGCGCACTCCCCGTCTGGCGTCAATAGATGCCACTACTGAATCCTTCTTTCTTAGCAACCCATTTTGGTCAATGGTGGGAACAAGCTTCTTTAAAACGCTATCCTTGGAGACTGCTTGACCTTTGCTGAGGTAGTCTATTTCGATAGTGTGAATTATTGTGCTTTTAGACTTTTCCAGATTAGGAGCGATAAATGTGTGTTTGCAATGATGCCAACCTTTGCAGGACTTCTGGCTCACAGGTAATGTCAATTTGTAAGACTGAGCTATATGAACTAAACAGGCTATAGCACAAACAAGCAACATCTATGTGGAGAACCTGTTGAAACGATGGGATTTGAGTTGGTGGTCCGAAGTCACTGTGCGTAGCATTCGAACGTGTCGATCCGATACTGTAAGACGTTGAACGGTACAGAAATGCAGGACCCGTAAGCCATGTTGTGTCCTTAAGGTGGCTTGGTGTGACTAGTGTAGTCACGTGATCCGCAGGATTATGCTGTGTAGGCGCATAGTGCCACTGTTTAGGACAAGTGGATCTCCTGATCCGGCAAGCGAATCATATTTTGTCCCATTTTACATATTCCCCTGATGAGAGGATTGTTTCTGCCTCAGAAACGTGCATGTTGGGATCTTTCCAGGGCAAAATAGGGAATGCAATTCCAGGGTTAGGTTCCGGACGGGGGCCCAGCTAGTGGGATACCCCGTGGTTAGACTAACAGGGCTATTGTAGGGCCCTGAGGGTCGTCTAGGGATAAATAGGAACACCTTCCTGTGATCCCCCATATCGTGAAGACTCTCTTCTGTCAAACCGGACCACCCTAACAAGAAACAACGGAACAGAGGTGTCTGAAGAACCCATCACCTGTAGGGTAGGACACTGGGTTTCAACGGTGCCGCCGTGCACCTTATGATATAGGTGCAGCTGTGCATGTTTGCTGCACGGTGTCTTTTTGCACCTAATCATTGTATGTTTTTTTGTTGTTTTTTCTGTATGCCGCTGTGCATTATGTATATACTGCCTCATGTTCTTTTCTGCATTATTGCTTGAATTGTGCACATAGGGTGCCAGTATACATTGATTGCTGCTACCTTGTTTTTGTGCACCTAAGGTGCTTGTGCATATCAGCTCTTGCCACCTTCTAGTGTCCAACACTGATTGTATAAGTGTAAACACAGCTGTCTTTGTTTCCAAAGAGCCCCCCCCCCGAGTGTGGGACTGTGGAAAACTGTATTTTGCACTCTAGTGTGTTTTGAGGGATATATTTTATATTGTATCAAAAGTAAAAGTTAAGTCTTAATTAATCCAGATCACTATTCACTATTCCTTTCTTATGATTCATGCGAGTGATCATTTATGAATATCATTTCTCTGATTTGCGATCTCCTGATCCTTAGCAACCGATTGCTGACATAGACGTAAAAGCGTTATAAGTTCAGCCAACTTTACTGCAAGTACAGCAGTGCAGAGCTCCAGTCTGGGAATCGTGTGTTCACAGAGTGGCGCTAGTTTGGTCTGGCTCATGACAAACCCTATATGGCATTGCCATTTGACATCAATGGTCTTTAGGTATGCTACGGCAGCAATTGCTTTGACTAAAGCATCGCAGAAGATATAAAGTCTTTGCATCTTGACTTCAGTAGATGGCACGGAAGCATAGGGTCGTGCCATGTGAAGGCTAGTCAAAGCTTTGAGAGACTTCTTCCAACCGGTCCTTTTTCTCCGTGTGAAGTGGGTCATCCCAATCAGACGTCTCTGTGGTGAAGTCTCTTAACATCATTTTACCTTGGATGGTAATAGGCGCTACGAATCCCAGAGGATCATATACGCCGTTTATGGTGAACAGGACTCCTCTACGTGTGAAGGGCTTTTCTTCCTTGCTGATTTGGAAGGTGAATGTGTCTGCTTTTAAATCCCAGAGCAAATCAAGGCTCCGCTGCATGGGAAGGGAGTTGGTGCTAAGATCCAAGTCCTTTAGATCATTTAAATGGTCTTGGGGTGAGAAGGCTTCCATTAACTCATGGCTGTTGGAGGCGATTTTGTGCAACCTCAAATTAGATAGAGCAAGCATTTCTTGAGCCCTTTTCAGGAGACTGATTGCGTTCTTGTTCGTGGGTGTGGATTTCAAGCAGTCGTCCACGTAGAAATCTTTTTCCACAAAAGATCTGACATCTGACCCATACTTTGCTTCACCCTCTCGGGCTGAATGTCTGAGACTGTAGATAGCGACTGCAGGGAAAGGACTGTTTCCGAAGATGTGCACTCTCATTCAGTACTCTACAATGTCTTTATTGGGGTCGTTGTTGCAGTACCAGAAGAACCTCAAGTAGTTTCTGTGTTCTTTCTTGACGAGGAAGCAGTGGAACATCTGTTGTATGCAGGGGCGTAACTAGAAGTGACTGGGCCCCACAGCAAATATTTGTAAGGGCCCCCCCCAGCGCGCTTCGCACCTCCCTCCTCCTGTGTAAACCCCACTCCTTTGGCACAGTGTAGCGGTATACTGTATATTGTGGGGCATAGTGTAGCGGTATACTGTATTGTGGGGCACAGTGTAGCGGTATACTGTATATTGTGGGGCACAGTGGATGCTATATGTGTATAACATAAACATATTTCACATGAAAACTTAGTTACTTGACCCTTGGGGATCTCGGACGCCACTTCCACACTTTGGCCGGGGGCTCGGCGGAGCTGATGTTGTGCTTTATCCTAATGAGAAAGATTTCATAATAAGCATTTGGAGAAGGGGCAGAGGGATAGCAGAGCAGGGAGAGGCTGGTGCTGGTACTAGGGGGGGGTCATACCATGGGGGAGTAATAAAGCCCACCATAATGCCCCCCCAGTAGTAATAATTCTCCTTATAATGTGACAGTGCAAAATTGCCCCCAGTTAAGCTAATGTCCCCATAGTGCCCCCATAATGTCCCAGTATAAAATACCCCTATATAGTGCCCCCAGTAAATGCCTCCATAGTGCTCCTCTCCCCCCTTCCTGCTAGTGCCCCCCATAATGTACCAGTATAAAATGCCCCAGTAGATGCCCCTCAGTGTCCGGCCTCTGATAGGCTGCCGGCCTAGTGTCCCCCATAATGCCCCCCATCATGTGCCAGTATCAAGTGCCTCCCCCCCCCCCCCTCATGTGCCAGTATCAGGTGCCAATCCCCCCAGGTGCCAGTATCAGGTGCCAACCCCTCCCCCGCATGTGCCAGTATCAGGTGCCTCTCCCCCCCCATGTGCCAGTATCAGGTGCCAACCCCCCCTCCCCCCCAGGTGCCAGTATCAGGTGCCTCCCCCCCATGTGCCAGTATCAGGTGCCAACCCCCCCCAGGTGCCAATATCAGGTGCCAACCCCTCCCCCCCCCCATGTGCCAGTATCAGGTGCCTCCCCCCCCATGTGCCAGTATCAGGTGCCAACCCCCCCTCCCCCCCCCCAGGTGCCAGTATCAGGTGCCAACCCCCCCCAGGTGCCAGTATCAGGTGCCAACCCCTCTCCCCCCCATGTGCCAGTATCAGGTGCCTCTCCCCCCCATGTGCCAGTATCAAGTGCCCCCCCCCCCCCCGCTCCCCCCATGGCAGTAACAGTCGGGTATTAAAAAAAATAAAATAAACACCTCTACTTACCTCCATGTCAGCGATGCAATGCAGCCTCTTCCTGTGTCCCGCCCTGTATTGTGTCCCGCCCTGTATGTCCATATATGGAGTCAGTGCTTGTATTTCAGAAAAGGTTTCTGCTATAACAGTTGAAGTCTCATTTTCTTTCAATCAGTTGTAATGCAGCCTTTATGGTTGTGAGGGTAAATGCTTTGCCTCTGATACACTCAGACTTTGGAGGTTGTGGGTTCGAATCCCAGACACATCAGAAGACTTTAAGACAGTAAGATTAGATCACATTAGCGAGGGGGCCTGGTCAGCTGCTGTGAAGGGGCCCTGAACAGTAAGACATCGATATTTAACAAACTTGAAAATAAACTGTCGCACATGCTGCCGGGACGCCGGGCCCCCTTGGCAGCCCGGGCCCCGAAGCAGCTGCTTCCCCGGTAGTTACGCCACTGGTTGTATGTCGGCCATAAATGCTACGGAATCTCTGTGGAAGCGAAGTACCTCTAGAAGTCTGTTGTTGAGGTCTAGACCAGACAGTAAGACATCCGTTTAGCGAGATGCCTTTGCACCTGGCGCTCGAATACTCGATACTACTCGTATCTGCCCTGGTTTTTAAGGATGATGCATGCCAAATATGGGTAAATACCAACGCTCCTATGATTCTTGGAGCGCGGGTGCCATTTCTGCATGGTTGATCTGGAATATTCTTTCCATGAAGGTAAAGAAATGTTCTTTCGTCTCCGGTGTCCTCTGAAGTTTGTGCTTGAGGGAGAGGAGTCGACTGTAAACAAGTTCTTTGTTGTTAGGTAAGCGTTGTCTCCGGGGTTTAAATGGTAAAGGTGCGACCCAGCTTTTTGACTTGTCTTTTACTATTCCTTGATCCTTGATATCGAAGAACATCCTGTCTTCTATGGACATTCCGACCCTGTTGTCTTCTCTTGTTCAGTGGAAAACAGTGATGAGCGGCAGGGCAATATTCGAATTCGCAAATATTTAGGCGAATATTCATCATATATTTGCGAATTCATGATCTCCAGTAATTTTTTTCTTGATTGCGAAAATCGGCGATAAAATTCGCAATACGAAAATTCGCGATCAACACTACTCCTAAAGTCATATTGCAGTCTTCTCATTGGCCCACATGCAAGAAGCAGTGAGGGATTATGGGTACTGATGAAAAAAAAACTTGAATATTTGCGATTATGAAGATATAGCACTATATTCTAGATATTCGCGAATTCTCGATGTGCCAATATTCGCAATTAGAATATTCGCGATCAAAACTAGTAGAAAACTGTGCACTCTAAGTGATCTTGCTCACCATCGCATGCGTGGTCTTTACAGAAGGGATCCACGAAAGGACAAGGCACAGGAGCTCTGTGTGGCAATTCTTTTATTAGTAAACTGCTCTGACATGGCTGGAATAGGGAAGGATGTCTATTTTCAAGTGTGCTGGTGAGCATACTGTTGACTGAGGTCGGCTTGTGTGCTCCTCTTAAACAGACGTCTCCTATGATGACTAGAGATGAGCGAATCGAAGCTGACGAAGTGGAATTTGATCCGAATTTCAGTAAAAATTTGATTCGATGCAAATTTCCTCACGCTTCATGGTAATGAATTGCATTTTTCCTAAAATGGCGGCTGCACGTGTGAGGACATGGAGAAAGGAAGTCTGGGAAGGCGGGTTCAGACTGACATGCATGCTGCCAATCAGCAGCCAGCCAGCCCTGTGATGTATGAGTGAGACAATGGTCTGCGGTGCTCTTTCAGTGGGATCCTGAGAGTACTCAGGGGGCGCCACAGGGACAGTTTAGGATGGAGATTAGAAAATTATAGTGGTCAATGATTATTGACAATGGATGGTAAGGTGAGAATCTATAAACCAATCAGGATATTTGGGTATAAATAAAAGGAGGTGTATATATAAAAAACAAAGAAAATATATAAAAACATACACTTATTTCCTTCCGTATACACCACTATAAAGCGATCGATGATCGCTGGTGTGTAGAAGGACTTTCATAAAATGGTAAAGGACTTACTTTACCGGGGAGGGAGGTATAGGATAAACTCAAGACCTATACCTCAGCCTCCCCCTCCGAGGTCGCTTGTAGATGATAGATCAGGCTTCTTGGTCCCCAAAAGGATGGTACCAAGGCTCCAAGGTAAATTAGAAGTCTTTTTAATGACAAATAAAAGCTTGACACGTTTCGGGGTGAAATCTCTTTTTCAAGAGCAAAGTGACATAACAGAGATAGATACAACAACATTTATATAGGCATGGAAAAAGCACATGATCAGCAGTTATCTCATGGGGGGGTGGGGGAGGAAGTGACATCACTTCCTAGTCATCTTTAACCTTGATAAAGTTTGTGTATGTCAGAATCGCTTATGAACAATAAAGTGCTTAAAAAAAAAAAAGTTATACATATACACTCACCTAAAGAATTATTAGGAACACCATACTAATACGGTGTTGGACCCCCTTTTGCCTTCAGAACTGCCTTAATTCTACGTGGCATTGATTCAACAAGGTGCTGATAGCATTCTTTAGAAATGTTGGCCCATATTGATAGGATAGCATCTTGCAGTTGATGGAGATTTGAGGGATGCACATCCAGGGCACGAAGCTCCCGTTCCACCACATCCCAAAGATGCTCTATTGGGTTGAGATCTGGTGACTGTGGGGGCCATTTTAGTACAGTGAACTCATTGTCATGTTCAAGAAACCAATTTGAAATGATTCGAGCTTTGTGACATGGTGCATTATCCTGCTGGAAGTAGCCATCAGAGGATAGATACATGTTCTCATTCTGTTTACGCCAAATTCGGACTTTACCATTTGAATGTCTCAACAGAAATCGAGACTTATCAGACCAGGCAACATTTTTTCAGTCTTCAGCAGTCCAATTTTGGTGAGCTTGTGCAAATTGTAGCCTCTTTTTCCTATTTGTAGTGGAGATGAGTGGTACCTGGTGGGGTCTTCTGCTGTTGTAGCCCATCCGCCTCAAGGTTGTGCGTGTTGTGGCTTCACAAATGCTTTGCTGCAGACCTCGGTTTTAACGAGTGGTTATTTCAGTCAACGTTGCTCTTCTATCAGCTTGAATCAGTCGGCCCATTCTCCTCTGACCACTAGCATCCACAAGGCATTTTTGCCCACAGGACTGCCGCATACTGGATGTTTTTCACTTTTCACACCATTCTTTGTAAACCCTAGAAATGGTTGTGCGTAAAAATGCCAGTAACTGAGCAGATTGTGAAATACTCAGACCGGCCCGTCTGGCACCAACAACCATACCATGCTCAAAATTGCTTAAATCACCTTTCTTTCCCATTCTGACATTCAGTTTGGAGTTCAGGAGATTGTCTTGACCAGGACCACCCCCCTAAATGCATTGAAGCAACTGCCATGTGATTGGTTGACTAGATAATTGCATTAATGAGAAATAGAACAGGTGTTCCTAATAATTCTTTAGGTGAGTGTGTATGTGTGTGTATATATATATATATATATATATATATATATATATACTGAAGGTATCGAATAAATAGACAAATATATTCAATCGCCTATATAAATAAAATGCATGAATAAACTAATGGAAAATAGTAAAATTGATAAGATAGTAATAAGAAGTAATAAAAAATAGTAACACAAGATGAAATAATAAAGGTATTTTCTACGTATAATTAATAAGGTGCTAAGAATGTGGGGTGGAGATATAATCAAATTAGGCCACAATAAAAATAGAAATAAATATCAATAAATAGACCACATTAAAGGAAAATATTGGGTTATCCATTAGTTGTTATGCTCTAGTGTCTCATTTAGACCAAAAGGAGTCAGCGAACAATCCAATACATTTCCTTCACTTTTGCAGTAATTTTAACTAAAAGCGTTTATTGGCCTATTTCTGTGCAAAAAGAGAGTGTGACTCCATTCGCCTAGGCAAACCAGGTGCAGAACAGCTTGAGAGTGATGAGAGGGGTCACATATGGCTTGCATACACTACATGCCTCCAACTTAATTCTTGGATCTCTACATGAAAATGTATTTGCTGTAAATCGCGAGAGGGGCATAGTTGGAGACATTGACTTCACAAGAGATACAGAGCAGCAGAGTTCAGCCGCCTCTATTTGCTTTCCGCCGTTTACTGCTCCTGAATTAAAATTGGGGAAGCCAGCTTCAGCTTCCTCTGATGTGTATGCCTACAAAGTCCTTTTCTTATGGCTTTGCACAGGGAGCAAGAATGTTACGCACAATACTGATGGAACTGATGTTAAGAAACTGGACTTGGACTCCAAAGCAGAGGCTCACCTGTCATGTCATGTCATGTCAAGCTGCTGGATTTAATTGTAAATAGATGGCAAAGGCAAAGTCTGCTGGTGTGTTGTCATCAGTGTCTTCATTATGTTTACTGTAGGACCCACAACGACGTAATTCGGTCCATACACCAAAAGGAGGTCTACAATCACACATCACCTTGCCACTCTATGGTCTCCTCATGCTGCTGCCACCTCCACACTTTGTCACCTTGCCACTCTGTGGTATCCTGATGCTGCTGCTGCCATCTCCACACTTTGTCACCTTGCCACTCTGTGGTAACCTGATGCTGCCATATCCACATTATGGAATATATAAAAACAGGTCTCGTCTGCACTGGATACGTGCGGCGAGCCAATGGACTTAAGGCGTAAATCACAACCCGAGCTTGGATACGAGATTTTTTTATTTTGAATAGACGACTCGTTTCGGGGTACTCAGGACCCCTTTATCAAGTCTGAAAAAACATATGGTTGTTACAGTAGTCTGTAGCAGTGTAAATGAATCAAAGGTGTAAATAATATAAAAGTACAAATAAACAAAAGTTCATAGTAGTAGTTGGACAGTAGCTAAAACAGTGTGTATACAAACGTGCGTACATGCACACATACACGCATTTATATCTGTATATATATAAAAATTGTTTGGGGCGCATAAATGGATCAATGGATGGAGACAAGAGTATAAACATAAATGCAAGCATAAACGTAATATATATCCATAAGTAGTGGATTAGTTCAGTGTTTTGACTGGATGATTGTTTGCACAGATAATAAAATACAGGATAAAGGTAAAAAATAGATAAAAAGTGGCTGGAGGGTATAGATAAAATTGATTTTAGATCTAAAAAGATAAAAAAACTGACACAAACCCTGTTGGGGTATATATAGCTGTATCGGACGGTTTCTGGTTGTGTTACAGAACTAATTGTACGCAGGAACAGATAGGTAAAAGTACATGGTTTGGAATGTAGATAAAGGGAGTCTCTTGCAAGGGGGAGAATAATAATATTTTTTCTCTCATAAAGGAATAATTATTTGAAAATTCTTAATTCAAAGTAAAATACTATCATCTGGATAGGAGTGTTAGACTTTGCTATTCTTTTGTTTAAAACTGGAAATTATACTGTACATGAGTGTTTTATAGTGAGACGGAATGCTTGCAGTACCTGTATCCTTGGCACCGTGAGCCCGCTGGTGCACTCTCCTGGATGTCCTTTTCAGAAGGAATGCTAGTCAGCGTTAGTGTGGTCAATAAACGGAGTAGTGGGGATAATAAAAATAAAAAAATTAAAAAAAATTGGTGAAATAAAAAGAACTTTTTTGGGTCATGTCTTTCATTTTGTATTGGGATTTTTTGTTGTTTGCTAGTTGATAGGTGTGTTAAGAACTGTATGTCTAGGGTTGTGAGCAATCAGTTGAAAATATATAATATATGCATATATACACATATATATACCCACACAATAGCATATGAAAATATGAACATGTAGTAATCTATTGGCATTATTACTGGCCTGTTGTCAACGTAATTATAGTTGTTTGCTGGTATAACTTGTGGTCAGCACTGGTGTAGAGGTTTGACTATAGTGATAGATGGTATAGATGAATGATAATAGGGCGTCTGGATAATATTTGTGGCCAGTGTTCTGGTTTGTTATGGCTACTGGCATTGCAGGAGGATCAGTGCTTACCTGATGATTGATGCTGGAGAGTGTCCTGTTGTTGCGGCGCTGCTGTGCTTGCTGCACGTTGTAGTGTGCAGTGTGAAGGAGCGCGTGCTATTCCAGTGTTTTGAGCGGGACTGGTGGGCGGGGGATGTGGCAGGGGTGTGTCTGTGAAGGGGCGGTCCTAGATGCCGGAGCCTGGGGAGCCCAGCTGATGTGATATGTGCTTCGCTATTGCTGCGGCTAGTGTGACAGGGAGGGCAGTGTCACAGGAGTTGTGAATGCTGCAATAGGAAGATTGTAATCCTGGCTAGATGTACTGATGTAGGGGCTGTGTGATAGTGGTAACCGGAGTTGGGCTGATGCCTGGGGTTGGTGGGATGGAGTGGCTATGGGAGGGGTGTGTAGTATGAACTGATTTGATGGGTATTAAAAGGGAGGAGGTCATGGAGGTAGGGCTGGGAAAGGATGGGGATCGTGGTATGTCCAGTATGGATAAGGAGTGCTGTTTGTTTGGAGGAGGTACCAAGTAGCATATCTGATGAGGGAGGAAGGGAAAAATTATATATATATATTAGATAAAAGATGATGAAATTAAATAAATAAGTGGATGAAAATAATAATAATAATTAATGAGTAATAAATGAAAATATGTAAATAAAAATAAAGATAATAAATAAATAAAAAATGTAAATAAAATAATAAAACTAAGTAATGAAAATAAAATAATAAATAATATATAATAAAAATTAAAATTAAAAATAAATAGAATTAGAATTAAAAATAAATAAAATTAAAATTGAAAGTAAAAATAATACTAAATGAATATGTATGAAATATTGGTGTAAACTAATATTGAAGGAGGGATGGTGGTGAAGGTGATTGGTTGATTGTTTCAGGTGGGTAGAGCTGTAAGGGTCGTATATGCATGGGGTGGTGATGTTAGAAACACTGGTTTTCTATGCTTTCATTGAGTCCGTTGGGTTCAAGCGTGTATTGAGCTTGAAGATCCAGAACATCTCGCGTCTTTGAAGGGTTCTATATCTGTCCGGGCAATTGGCCTCAATATGTTCCAATGGAGTGATGGACAGTTTTGAGGGGATCTTGTTATGGGTAGCTAGGTAGTGTCTAGAGACGCTGTGTTTTAGATATCCTTTGGTGATGTTTGGACCGGTGTTTATTAGTGCGTTCTCTTAAGGCTTGGATGGTCGGCCAACATACTGCAGGCCGCATTCGCACTCTAGGAGGTATATCACATATGAAGTGGAACAATTTATGAAACTTTTGATATGGAATTCCTCGCCGGTGTGATTGCTCCTGAAGGTTCGGGTTTTGTTTGAAATGTTGCTGCAGCATTTACATAGAGCGTGGCCACACTTGAAGCTGCCCAGGGCGATCAGGGCACCAGCCTGATTTTGCTGTTGAGGGCTGGTTTCTTCTTCTTTAATTTACTGGGGCCACAGAATGTTTTTTAGCATTTCGCTCTTTTACTGAACGTTGATTTGTGGTTCTTGCGGTATTTTGGTTTGAGGTACGGATCATTGGTTAGAAATAAGCCAGAGTTTTGACAGGATTCCCCTTAGGGTTTTCGTGGTTGGAGGTTGTAAGTGGTGATTATGATGTTCTAGTAATGGGTTAAGGTCTTCAGTTTCTTTTGGTTTTGACTTTGGTTGCTAAGCATTCCTACTTGGCATAGAGCATTCGCTTGGAGTAGGGCTTTTCAATGATTTTGTTTGGATTCCCCTTCCTCAGGAATCTGCTACCGATACAAGGGTTTGGCTTTGTGTGGTGAAGTCCACCTTGGTAGAACAATTTCTTCTTATCCGTTTTGAACTGCTGTATGGTATATTATTTTTCCATTTTCTATAATGTGCACTTCCATAATCAAGGTAATTGTTTCCGTCTACTTTTTAAAAAAAGGTTTTGTTTGGATGTTTTTGTTGTGAAAAAAAGGAGTAGATCTAAATATTCAATCGAAGTGATAGAGATGTTGGCTGTGAAGGTCCAGATTCCAGGTGTTGGTATTGAGGTATGAAATGAATGCTTCGGCCTCTTCGTTACTTGGTTAGGGGAAGGGACTATCTATCTGTTTACCCTCACCTATGAGGCCCTTCTCTCCTCTCTGGCCATATCCACATTATGTCACCTTGCCACTCTGTGGTCTCCTGATGCTGCTGCCCACCTCCAGACTCTGTATTGTGCCACTCTGTGGTCTCCTCATGCTGCTGCCACCTCCATATTCTGTAATTGTGCCACTCTATGGTCTCCTCATGCTGCTGCCACATCCACACTCTGTCACTGTGCCGCTCTGCGACCTCCTGATGCTGCCGCCATCTCCAGACTCTGTAATTGTGCCGCTCTGTGGTCTCCTCATGCTGCTTCCACCTAACCACTATGTCATAGGGCCTCTCTGTGGACTTCTCATGCTGTTCCAACCCTCCCCACTTCATGACTGGGCCACTATTTTGCCTTTTGGCCTGGCTGACATAATCATTTATTTGACCTTTCTTCTGATCTGTCAGAAGGAAGGAAAAATGAGAGACACAACAGAGTGTGTGTGTTGCAGCTGTAAGGCCTGTATGGTCCCATCAGAATTAGCTATGATTTGGTAGCCAAAAGCAGGAGTGGGTACAAAACATAGAAGACATGCAAATAATCCATTCACGTGTCATCTCTGTTTTAGATCCACTCCTGCTTTTTTTGGCATTAGCAATACTGAGGGATTATTGAGAAAATGCTGACTAAGTGAAGGCGTATGCTCCATAGACAGGATCCATTTTTTGTCGGTTATTGTTCTGACAGATCCGAGGAAGGGCAAAATAATCAGTGACATCAACACAAACTTACTGCTGACATCCTCTCCATTCTGTCGGGGGGCTCTACTTGTATAAGCGTTTAATAGAACTGGTTCTGGAGACATCTATGTGGAATTAGCTGACGAGGGTGTAAAAGGAGTGTGCTTCTTCTTGGCGCTAACATTGGCCTGTAAGGCTGAGTTCATACTTGAGTTATTTGATTGGTTTTGTACCCGTGACTGCCCAAATAAATGAAGTGTGCATTGATTCTAAGAGCGACGCCTGTCATCTGCATGTCATACGGACTCACATTGTTATTTCACTACCAAATCAGACTCCCTATGTGTGTTACTGCACCACTATAGAGGCTCTCTGCAGCCAGGAAATAGACCTTTTTTAACGCAATTCACCGCAAATATATTCGGATCGAAGCAAATTTTTGTGCAAAAATTTGGCGAACCGGGCGAATTAAATTTTTGAAAAATTCACTCATCTCTAATGATGACCCATCCTAGGTTAAGTCTCTGCGGTATGGAGCATTTTGGGGACCGTTAATCTGTCCTCTAGCCTTGTGAACTCGTAGTATGTCTCTTCCAAGGAGTAAGACTATCGGGGCTTCTGGGTTCAGTTCCGGTATCAGGTGAGCTATATGATTGTTAGGTATGTGATTGCACTCCAGTATGGTTGGCAGTAACAAGCAGGTCTGACCATTCACGGACTCTACCTTGTACCCAGTTGCTTTCCTCCCCTCCGTATCAATGGTACCTGCACATTCCCTTAATGAGTAGGGAGAACTGGGCCCTACGATGTTAAAGGTGTCGAAGAAGGTGGATTTAGCTAAAGACCTGTTGCTTTGGTCATTAAGATTGCATATACCTTAAACACCTTATCTCGGTGGCTGACCGGATAAACTCAGACAAGACATATTTTTGAGCAGGACTTCCCTCCTGCGAGTCCTTTACAGATCTCTGTACAGTGAGAAGTGACTACTGCGGTGTCTCTGTCAGTGTCTATCTGCTTCCCATCATGCTCCTCTGCTTGGGGTGATACGTGAGAAGGTGGTCCAGGATGTAAAGCCGTGTTGTGTTCTGTGCTACCTCATTCTGTGCATGTCACACTGACCTTACAGTTCCTGGCGAAGTGCGACAGTGTAGTGCAGCACCTGAAGCAGATGTTGTTTTCTTTGAGGAATTCTTTGCAGTCCTCTAAAGACTTCTCCCTGGAGGCTCTGCATTTTAGTAGAGAATGTGGTTTCTTGTGCAGGAGGCAATCTTTGGTAAGATCTTTGTGTTTGTTCTCTTCTTGAGAAGACTTAAACGGCCTGTAATGAGAACCTGTGGAGGCAACGTTAGTTTTGTGGACTGCCACTGCTGTTTTATGATGCTTAACACCAGGGGTAGTGGAACATGACAATGTAAAGTCAAAACTGGGATCGTTTCAGATCCTTGCCTGTTGAGTAACAAAGTCTACGAACACCACAAAGAGGGGGGGGAATGGTACATTATGAAACTGTTTATAATGGGAACCATGCATGATCCACTTCTCTATATTATAAGGAAGTTTTTGGACAATCGGATTGACCCCTCTGGCGGTGTCCAGGAATGCTAGCCCCGGCAGATCTCCTTCTGCCTGAGCAACCTGTACTTCTATCAACAAATCGCCAAGTTCCCTGAGCTTCTGGTAACCCCTACCCACTGTTTTGGGAAAATTATCAATTCTCTTATATAAAGCATTTTCTATAGCTTCTATTGACCATTAACACTCATCAAGTCTTTTCCCACGTATCTTTAGGCCTTTGCCTGGATAGTTTAAATTAATGTCTCTGATTCTTTTGGCATGTTCAGCAGACTCGCTTCCAAGCCACTTTACCAAGAGATCTAACCCCTTAACTACAGGAAAGATCTAAGTCTCTTATGATGTTCTGGAAGGAGGCTCGCCATGCCCTGTAGTTCTAGCTCCCGTTTAGCAAAGAACTTGGCAAAGTCTATGGCAGCCTGGTTAGCGCCAATACTACCCGGTGTGTTGTTGTTATGCTGCATGTGTGGTGTATCTCCATACCTTTTAGGGGTTTCTGGCTTAGGGAAGTCTGTATAATACCATTCTGACGTGAAGGTTGCCCCTTTAAGTCGAAGTGAAGGTTGTAGCTTTCGTTCTGTAGGGCGGTAGTTGTGGCTGGCATCGATTTGTCGCATACCGCCCTGCTCAAGGTACTGTGGGTTCAAGGTAGGATCTTTGGCACTCTGTATAAGCTGGTTGATATACTGGACCATAGTTGTCATCTGTCTTGGGATGCTGATGGACATTTTCTGAGATGCGCTGTGCTGGATCTTGTTCGTCTAGGTCTGGCCCAAGTACTTGGCTGTGTTTCTCAGGGAACTCCAAGGCTTCTAAGAACTCTGCTTTGGCTATTGTGGCTGCTGCTTCTTTCTCTGCAGCCAGTTTTTCCAGTGACACTTGCAGGCATACTCTCTCCTTTTCCATTGACGCTTGCACACATGCTCTTTCTGTTTCTTCATCTGCTTACCTTAGCTTTAGTTGCATCTCTTGTTCGGCAAAGGAAGACCTTACTTTTGCAGCCTCCGCTTCTGCACGGGCGAGAGCAGCTTTTTCTTTTATTGAGGACTTGCTAGAGCAGCTTGCTCATGACCTGGTCCTGTATGATGATGCCTGGCTAGCGGACATTGTGTGCCTTTTGCTGGCTGTTTAATGTCTCTGTGCGGACTCAGTCTAGGTAGAAACGGACTTCAGCGTGGTCTGGATTGTGCTGGGCTTGCTGGGGTCTGCACTCTCACTTCTTGGGACTGTATGGCAGCCGCTGCAATCAAGTACGCAGGACCGCGTGGCTGATGGCGGCTCCATATAGTCAGATCCACTATCGCTGGTGACTAGCATCTGTTTTACTGTTCTGTCTTCATACACGTTCACACAGTGTGCAGTCTGACATTCAGCATAAACCATTCCTGCCTTCCAAATAAGAGGACTGTTCTTTGTAGTCTAACTTGTTTATTGGTAAAACAGGAATCTTTGTGATTGGAAAACAGGAGTATTTGTTGGTAAAACTACAAGAATATAAATAGCATGTATAAGCATATAGCATAGATAGCATGTATAACATTTGCACTAACACTGCCTTCCAAAAACGATATGGCGTTTATTGCCTTCTGCGTCCTGCCGTGTGCCCGTACAGCAGTTTATGACCACATATGGAGTGTTTCTGTAAACTACAGAATCAGGGCAATAAATATTTAGTTTTGGCTGTTAGCGCTTGCTTTGTTACTATAAAATAATTGATTAAAATGGAAATTCTGCCAAAAAAGTTAAATTTTGAAATTTCATCTCCATATTCCATTAATTCTTGCGGAACACCTAAAGGGTTAACAAAGCTTGTAAAATCAGTTTTGAATACTTTGAGGGGTGTAGTTTCTAAAATGGGGTCACTTTTGGTTGGTTTCTATTATGAAAGCCTCACAAAGTGACTTCAGACCTGAACTGATTTTTAAATAGTGGGTTTCGGAAATTTTCGGAAAAATCTCAAGATTTGCTTCTAAACTTCTAAGCCTTCTAACGTCCCCAAAAAGATAAAATGGCATTCACAAAATGATCCAAACATGAAGTAGACATATGGGGAATGTAAAGTAATAACTATTTTTGGAGTTATTAATATCTATTCTAAAAGTAGAGAAATAGAAAATTGGAAATTTTCTAAATTTTGGGTAAATTTTGTATTTTTTTTTTTATAAATAAAAATGACATTTTTTGACTCAATTTTACCACTGTCATGAAGTACAATATGTGACGAAAAAACTGTCTCAGAATGGCCTGGATAAGTAAAAGCGTTTTAAAGTTATTATCACATAAAATGACATGTCAGATTTGCTAAAAATGGCATGGCCCTTAAGGTGAAAAAAGGCTTGGTCCTTTAGGGGTTAATATAGACATTAGCATGAAATGACATTATCAAAGATTTAGGGACCCACTACTAGCACGGAGCGGGACACTGCAAAATGGCCTGGTTGCAGCTCAGCCCCATTGAAGTGAATGGGCTGGCTGCAATACCAAGCGGATACCTGAGATAGGTCATCAATAAATATTACTGTATAACCCCTGTAAATTGCCCCTTCCACATGATAATTAAAAGGAAGGAATATGAATTTAAATTGCACACCACCTTCTGGAAAATACAGAGTGCAGAATTATTAGGCAAGTTGTATTTTTGAAGAGTTAATTTTTATTATTGACCAACAACATGTTCTCAATGAACCCAAAAAACTCATTAATATCAAAGCTGAATATTTTAGGAAGTAGTTTTTAGTTTTTTTTAGTTTTAGCTATTTTAGGGGGATATCGTGTGTGTGCAGGTGACTATTACTGTGCATAATTATTAGGCAACTTAACAAAAAACAAATATATACCCATTTCAATTATTTATTTTTACCAGTGAAACCAATATAACACTCAACATTCACAAATATTACATTTATGACATTCAAAAACAAAACAAAAACAAATCAGTGACCATATAGCCACCTTTCTTTGCAAGGACACTCAAAAGCCTGCCATCCATGGATTCTGTCAGTGTTTTGATCTGTTCACCATCAACATTGGGTGCAGCAGCAACCACAGCCTCCCAGACACTGTTCAGAGAGGTGTACTGTTTTCCCTCCTTGTAAATCTCACATTTGATGATGGACCACAGGTTCTCAATGGGGTTCATATCAGGTGAACAAGGAGGCCATGTCATTAGATTTTCTTCTTTTATACCCTTTCTTGCCAGCCACGCTGTGGAGTACTTGGACGCGTGTGATGGAGCATTGTCCTGCATGAAAATCATGTTTTTCTTGAAGGATGCAGACTTCTTCCTGTACCACTGCTTGAAGAAGGTGTCTTCCAGAAACTGGCAGTAGGACTGGGAGTTGAGCTTGACTCCATCCTCAACCCGAAAAGGCCCCACAAGCTCATCTTTGATGATACCAGCCCAAACCAGTACTCCACCTCCACCTTGCTGGCGTCTGAGTCGGACTGGAGCTCTCTGCCCTTTACCAATCCAGCCACGGGCCCATCCATCTGGCCCATCAAGACTCACTCTCATTTCATCAGTCCATAAAACCTTTGAAAAATCAGTCTTGAGATATTTCTTGGCCCAGTCTTGATGTTTCAGCTTGTGTGTCTTGCTCAGTGGTGGTCGTCTTTCAGCCTTTCTTACCTTGGCCATGTCTCTGAGTATTGCACACCTTGTGCTTTTGGGCACTCCAGTGATGTTGCAGCTCTGAAATATGGCCAAACTGGTGGCAAGTGGCATCTTGGCAGCTGCACGCTTGACTTTTCTCAGTTCATGGGCAGTTATTTTGCGCCTTAGTTTTTCCACACGCTTCTTGCGACCCTGTTGACTATTTTGAATGAAACGCTTGATTGTTCGATGATCACGCTTCAGAAGCTTTGCAATTTTAAGAGTGCTGCATCCCTCTGCAAGATATCTCACTATTTTTGACTTTTCTGAGCCTGTCAAGTCCTTCTTTTGACCCATTTTGCCAAAGGAAAGGAAGTTGCCTAATAATTATGCACACCTGATATAGGGTGTTTATGTCATTAGACCACACCCCTTCTCATTACAGAGATGCACATCACCTAATATGCTTAATTGGTAGTAGGCTTTCAAGCCTATACAGCTTGGAGTAAGACAACATGCATAAAGAGGATGATGTGGTCAAAATACTCATTTGCCTAATAATTCTGTACAGGGTGTATATGTCAGACACCTTGTATATAAATATTGTACAAATTTATTTGCATACAATAAAATTAATATAAAATCCAAAAACGAAAAATTAAAATATAATGACATATGGATTCATTCACATATCATTTTGGCTATTCATCCTCATGTTGCCTAAAGAATTGGATTTGCAAGGGGTTCTGAGGGCCAATAATCCAAAAACGATAAATGAATAAATAATCCTATCCTGTAAAGTCCACAATTGATGATCCACTAGTGTCAATCAAAGTTCACAATGAGAATGCAAGAAAAACAAGTTGTCTCCAATTCATACACTTCTATTGACCGTGAATAATTAGATAATGTGCCGTAAGGTGAAAATTCCACTATTCATACTGAGTAGGCAATACTGGGGGGTCTTCGGTATTATTTACGGAAAAAATAATACGTAAATATTGGCAATATGTACTTAGGGATAAAGTAGTGGGAACATTGCTACCGAAGACCGCCAGTGCCCTCTAGAGCCCTATCATTTGGTACTAAAGTAGCCCCAACAACGAAAATTTAAAGTCAGAGTAGGTCCACCTCTATCTCAGAATGGGTGAAACTGAAAGGCCTCTACAAATGTGGTAGATGTGGAAAGTTTACTACAGGCCTGAGGAGAACAACTATAGTAAGCTCCACACGAAATTCTTATAAATGGGAAATTAAAGAATTTCTGTAGTACAACAAATGTAATCTATATGATCCAGTGTCCTTGCGATAAACAGTATCTGGGGAGAACTAAGAAAACCTTGAAAAAAAGACTATTTGAACATCTTACAAATAGAGGGGGAAATCATACCACAAGCATGTCCTGGGCCTCAATGCAGATATGAAGATTTTTTTGCTTCTTATAACGTCTGGACTTGGGACCTGGTACTGATGGGAAATTGGAGTTAGGCCGTTATGATTACCGGCACTCTGATCTCCCCTTGGGTCCAGGTGCCTCCTTCCATCCTGCTTCTTTCCATCTACATTGAAGGTATCCATTTTTTTTGTTTTTGTTTTTTTCTAAATTTTTCCACCAACATAAAGGTTTCCATATTGGTGATAGAATTGATGCATCTCAAGCTCTGAAACATTGCTATGCTCACACCTTTTTTTTTTTATATACCATTTTTTATATAATTATTTTGCCTTTTATTTTTACATACATTATTTTTACATATTTATAGTACAGATTTAGTCATTATATACATACAGACCAAAAGTTTGGACACACCTTCTCATTCAAAGAGTTTTCTTTATTTTCATGACTATGAAGGCATCAAAACTATGAATTAACACATGTGGAATTATATACATAACAAACAAGTGTAAAACAACTGAAAATATGTCATATTCTAGGTCTCAAAGTAGCCACCTTTTGCTTTGATTTACTGCTTTGCACACTCTTGGCATCTCTTGATGAGCTTCAAGAGGTAGTCCCCTGAAATGGTCTTCCAACAGTAGTGAAGGAGTTCCCAGAGATGCTTAGCACTGTTGTCCCTTTTGCCTTCACTTTGCGGTCCAGCTCACCCCAAACCATCTCGATTGGGTTCAGGTCCGGTGACCTGTGGAGGCCAGGTCATCTGGCGCAGCACCACCATCACTCTCCTTCATGGTCAAATAGCCCTTACTTTCAAAGTTTTCCCATTTTTCGGCTGACTGACTGACCTTCATTTCTTAAAGTAATGATGGCCACTCGTTTTTCTTTACTTAGCTGCTTTTTTCTTGCCATAGTAACAAAATTCTAACAGTCTATCAGGTAGACTATCAGCTGTGTATCCACCTGACCTTCTCCTCAACGCCACTGATGGTCCCAACCCCCATTTATAAGGCAAGAAATCCCACTTATTAAACCTGACAGGGCACACCTGTGAAGTGAAGGACCATTTCAGGGGACTACCTCTTGAAGCTCATCAAGAGAATGCCAAGGAGGTGCAAAGCAGTAATCAAAGCAAAAGGTGGCTACTTTGAAGAACCTAGAATATGACATATTTTCAGTTGTTTCACACTTGTTTATGTATATAATTCCACCATGTGTTAATTCATTAGTTTTGATGCCCTTCAGTGTGAATCTACAATTTTCATAGTGATGAAATAAAGAAAACTCTTTGAATGAGAAGGTGGTGTCAAACTTTTGGTCTGTACTGTATATGTCTGTCATTCATTTCTATGTAGGACATATTTAATATCAAGTATATAGAATGAATACATTGTGGAGCTAGATTTAATAAACAAAAAGAAAAATGCAGTTGTAAAAATACAATAAAAAAATGTCCTGTTTTGTTAGTATTTCATTGCCGATAAACAGTAATTGACTCTATACTTAGTTTAGGAAGTATACATAGGTCAAAAATAAAACTGCAGATGAAATATAAGGGTGGAGTGAAAACACAATAAAAACGCATTAATATTGCAGCTATTGAAATGTTTTTTGTATGCAATACTATACTTGGTTTGATGCTATACAGAATATATATGAATATATGGAGATGTGAAAGGTGAAGGAGGAACAACATGAATAAGTAGAAACAGAGTTTTTAATCCATGTACGGGTTTTTACAATGTCTTTGTGTTCCCGATCCATTGATTCTATTTCATGGATAATGAATAGTATAAAAGAATCACGCAATACTATGTGACATATGGCTACTGAGGAAGGAGCAGAGACTCCGAAACGCGCTCTGTCAACATTTCTTCTGAATTCGACATCTATATAAAGAACTTTACACCAAACCAACGATTGGTACAATACCAGCAATATTGGCCCTCAAGTACTGCTTGCAAATCCAATTTCTTGGGCAACTGAGATGAATAGCCAAAATGATATGTGAATGAATCCATATGTCATTATATTTAAATTTTTCGTTTTTTGGATTTTATATTAATTTTTATTGAATGCAAATAAATTTGTACAGTATTTATATACAAGGGTTCTGACACATTTTCCAGAGGTGGTGTGCCTATTTAATTGATATTCCTTCACGATTTTAGTTATTCTTACGGTTTGGGTTTTGGGTTCCAAACCAAATAGTGTACCCATCGAATAGCATTGGGAGTGGTGTGAGCCCTATCTTTCTATATACACTACATAATTAAAAAGGAACTCTCTGGACCATATGCGACCAATTAAATCTGGACTAAAGGAAATGCAGGCAGTGGAGATGCTGTATGTGGTCCTGAGGGGAACATACACTATAAACCCTACAAATGTGTCTATTGCTAATAAAGTATAATTTCCAGCATAAACAAAAAAAAAACCTAAAAATTACTTTAATGGTATACGTTAAAAGGATCCCTAAAGGGTCCGCTAAAACCAAAATCCAAACTACTTGGTGTACAGACAAAAAATAATAAATTAAGTGACGATAACCACATCCAGAATAATATTTAAATGCCTGGGGTATGGGAGAGTTTATCCCTAGATCTACCCCTATCCTAAAACCTCAGCCCCAGGGAGGGTCCTAGTGGTGAGGCCCCCTGTCCGCGGACCTATACTGCTAACCCTTACCATTCCCTATAGGGGTATCGCAGAGATGGTAGACAATTATCCCAGGTATGAGGTATGGACAATAGGTTACCAAACTATATGAGTCGACTGATGGGAAAAAAAAAGAAAAGGAGACACAAAACATAGTACAGACAAAAACAAAAATACCTTATTCAGGGTTGACATTATAGTCGACGCCTCAATTACCTTGACGCGTTTCACCCACGTAAATACTGTGGATCATCAGAGGTGTAGTAAGACTATTAATCTATACATATTAAATATGTGACTAGATAGATACCGGTGCAAAACCAGGTCACATAGGAAAGGTGCTCCAAGATAAGTGCCGTCTTAAAGGCCAGATTGCACGAGTGAGATAGACGCCTCTACATAAAGATAAAATTAAGACAGGGGGATATGCTCAGGTTTATATACTTTTATATTGATATCTAATGATACTCATGCCTGCTTCGGACTCCATCCATTACAGATAATGTTATCCACATCCTATATGGGGCAGGAAACAATTATAAACCACGGTCAGTTTCAGTGTTTTGAATATCTAGATGTATCTAAATCACTGGTAAGTGCAGACTTACGATTCAGTAGATAGGGTAGACCACAGCAAGTTAATTTTTCTGTTATTCCCCTGCCATGATTAATTGACAGAACCCACACTGAAAATAAGATATATCATCAAGATTGATGCTAGTGCTCAGTGGACGCTGAAAGATCAAAGACCTCTGGTTGAAAATATGTCATACTCACATGGTGGAGTCTCCCCTATGCTCTATATCCCCCTGGTAGGCGATTTACACACTGGTGCGCAGGCTGTATTTAAAGAACCGCCGCATCACGCCATTGGTGATTAGCTCTATTCCACCTTGGCCCCATTTCCTGTTGTTGGAACGCATATGCGCTCCAACCGCCGGAAATGACAAATGACCTGACTCGAGAGTGAGTCAAAAGAAGCCACCCCATAAATGCACATCCAACCATAAAGACATATTAAAAATATATATAAAGTTTATTAGACACGACAACAAACACGCATTAAAAAATTGTATACAATATTGAACAAAGTGCGGTATGCAATAAGATATAAATAACCGACACACACAGGTCCACTGAATTACCACAAAATAGATGTATGCATTATCAACCAGCTTATAAAGAAATGTAAGGTAAGGTAAGACCACTAGAGATACAGATAAAAACAGACCAACATGAGGTCGAATATCAAGAGCCAAACCTATGTAACCAGCTGGTGCAGTGGACCTGGAAAATGACAAACGCCCAACGCGTATCGCTGGAGCAATCCGGCTTCCTCAGGGGTAGAGAACTGTGTGTTGGGGGGTCACATTATAAAGGGTATTAAACAAGATGTAATTTCATTCACCTGTGCAGTGGAAAGAGCTGTGGGCGGTATGTGAGCATATCCAATCATCAAACCGGAAGTGTGGAAGTCACATGATCGGCTGGTGGAACGCAGCCAGAACTCAGCCATATGATAAGCAAGGGAAAGAGGGCAGTAACATAATAATTGGCATAGATACATACAGCCCATTATGATGACAGTAACGATACCAGACAAGCTGGTCAGCAGAGAAGGCGGTATTCCCGAACCGGAAGTGAGTAATCACATAACCGGAAGTCGGGTGCCGCAGTGGAACGCATAGTGCGCTCCACTGTGACTGGTGGAGCGCACGATGTGGCCAGCATCCGTTTAGAAGCATCGGAGGCAGGTCAGCACACTGGAGGGGATGGAAGGAGCAAACATATGTAGATGGGGGCAATAAAATGATATAATATAATAATCATGGGCAGGCCATAACCTAATCTGTGTTCCTGTCTCTACATGTAGCTGGGGCAGATGTTCTTGTGCACCAATGATATAGTAGATAGGTGTAAGTTTGAGTACCAATATGTACATAAATCATATAATAAGGCAAATGCATAGAAATATGGGCACAGATGGACAAACAACCATAAGATACAGAATATATATCAGTTCATGTGTATAATACATAAAAGAAAAGACATGGATAGTATTATATATGACACTGTCAGCGCATATAACAGCGTACAACTATATATATAATATACATATCCAAACACTTATACTCATGCATTAACAGTAATCCCAATATTACATCTCTACAAGGACATATAAGTGGTTAAAGGGAACAATGATGCTACATAATTATTATGCAGTATGCGTGCACAATATTGGATGACCCCAATATAAGATCCAGAACCTGTGAAGGACCTAAAAAGGAAGGAGAAAAAAAATTCGAATGATATTAATAGTTATTAAGTGATAAAGACGTGGGAAAGACCACGAGTGTAGAAATGAAAAGAATGGTGAATAAAAGTGAATGGGTGAAAGAGACCTGTAAAAAAGGAGATTAATAACTCAATATAAATACGAGATATGATCATTATAACAATGAAGCATAGATAATGGTGATAAACGCAAGCCATATAAGTGCTTTATCCCATCTGCAACCCCCAGCTTAAGCCCCTATACAAACAATGGATGCCCAGTGCCCAATATATGTCACAATTTGTGGCTAATGCCAGCCTCTGTGCGATGCCTAAACAACGCGCTATGGAAATAAATGCATGCACAAAGAGCAGAGACCCCCTAATCTACCCCCACTGTTGGTGCTCTGGTGACCAACAGCAAGGTTGACCAATATGATATGAACCCTGCTGCACCTGTGCTCCCAGCATACTTTTTGTCATGGACCCCAAATCTCAGGATAAGAGAGTGACGACCTAAATCGATGGCCCCACCACAGGGTTCAGAAGCGAGCCCCGTATCAATTATGGTAAAAGCCAGTAAATGTAAGTTCCTCGTTTAATCCATGAGGGGCCACTGTGTCCAAGTTGAAGATCCATTTGGACTCAAGACGCAGTAGCTGAGAGGTGGCCGATCCTCCCCTCAAATTCATGCGCACCAAGTTAAGTCCAACCGCCGGAAATACTAGTTCCTAGGGGCGAGGCTATGTGATCAGTGCCGCGCCGCCCTTCCGAACGCTGGAACGCACATGCGTTCCAAGGAGCGACTTCCGGTCTCCCTCCAGTTCCGGTGTATGTAATCATGTGGGGTGCTATGCGCTCCACGAGATAATCTCCTCCCGGACAACTATATCTATACCAGGCAAAGCCCAAATCCTGTCTGAGCATGGAAATCTTTAGTTTAATCAGGGTTATGATGTATTTTGGCAAGCCTGTAATCCTATATTATGCTGTAATGATTTATCATATAGTTGGGGCTATAATACATTTTAGCAAGCCTATAATCTTATAATGTACCATAATGCTTGCCATAATAACTCCTCCATGTTTATGGAAGCATATCTTATATGCATATATATTTACATTGCCCACGTCATTTCCAGCATATATAAGGGGGCAGAGTGGAACATACACAGTATGCTGGGATCATACAATGCCCTATATTTACTACAACGGAAAACATATGGATATAAATATGATGTTCTCATGATGCGAAGTCTTAAAAATACACATACCGGCATGTTTCACAATTAATTTTGATGTATACATCCTTATGGAGAGTAACCATGGTGCATGGTTACCTCAGGACAGTAATCCGATGATGAATCACTGATGTCCAATCTGATATAACATTATATTTCATGCTTTACGCATGTGGTCTAATCTTCAGTACATTTCTTTAAATCATGTGATGCTCGGCTTATATGGACGGAATAGGGACATCACGGACAAAGCCGCATCTCATAAAAAACATGTGAATGTCAGCCTTTCATTGATGCCTGTGGGTGCCTGAGATCTAAATCTATGTATCCACACGCATTCCTTCTGCAGGATTTTATTGTCCCAGTTCCCACCTCTGGGTGAGGGTGGTATAAGCTCCAATACAGAGAATTTTAGACATAGAGGGTCCCCCCCATGTACATCATTGATATGAGAGGCTACTGGAGTAACTTTTTTATTAATGACATCATTGACATGTTCGCAAATTCTCCTGCGTAGCTCCCTTATCGTCTTCCCTATATAATCTTTGGGGCAGGGACATTGGCAGATGTAGATGGCCCCTTTACTGCGACAACTGCAGAAATCCCTAATATCAAATACCTGTCCGGTGGCTGTGCACATTATGGTTTTGGCCGTAGAGATATATTTACATGCTTTACAGGTCCCGCATTTGAACATACCTAGGGGTTTGCGGTCCAACCATGTGCCCTCCCTGATAGGGGGAGTGTAGTGGCTATGGACCAAACGGTCCTTGAGGCTTTTGCCTCGCCTATAACTGACACATGGTTTCTCCGTTAAGATATCTGATAGATCCTGGTCCATTCGCAATATGGGCCAGTATCTATTGAGCACCTTCATCACCTCTTGATTGGCCGAATCATAGGTAGAGACAATGCGAGGTGGTTGCATTTTATCCGCATCTCTCGGTTTCGGGACCAATAGTTTAGTACGATCCTGTGCTACTGCATGCTTAAATGCTAGGTTCGGGGGTTTCTGTGGATAACCTCTTTCTTTGAACCTTGATTGTAATTTCCTTGCTTCGTTAAAGAAAGCTTGATTGTCCGAGCAGTTCCTCCGTGCACGGAGATATTGCCCCCTCGGTATCCCTCGTTTGAGGGGAGCCGGATGGTGACTATCCCAGTGCAGGAGGGAATTAGTAGCGGTCGTCTTTCTAAACATGTTGGCAATTAGCCTGTCACCATAAATCGTGACGCGCACATCCAGGAAGGCAATTGTTTTCGGGTCAATCTCTGATGTAAACCGAAGGCCCACATTGTTCACATTAATTTCAGTGATGAACCTACTGAACTCGTCCAACCCACCCCCTCCAGACCAGAAAACACGTCGTCGATGTACCGTGTCCAGACCAGTACTTTGTCTGTCCATCCACTGTTCTGGTCTGGAAAGATATGGGTGTCCGCCCCCACCAGCCCAGGAAGAGATTGGCATAGGAGGGGGCACAAGGGCTCCCCCATTGCCGTCCCCCCTGTGCTGAGTGGAAGAAACGCCCATTAAATAGAAAATAAATTATGGGTCAACACGAATTCAAGAAGCCCTGAGTACGAAGGCACTATGTTCCCTGCAAAATATCCCCCCTAGTTGCCAGGGAAGTATTCAACAGCATGGAGCCCTTTAGCATCAGGTATAGAACTGTAAAGGGACTCCACGTCAATGCTAGCAAGGAGGCATCCCGGGTCCAGATTGATGGTGTCAATTTTATTGAGAAAGTCCATCGTGTCCCTAGTGTATGCAGGTAGGGACACGACGAACTGACTCAGGATGCGGTCGATATAGATACCACTATTTTGAATAAGCGAATCGACCCCTGAGATGATTGGTCTACCCTTTAATGGATTAGTCCCCTTGTGGACTTTGGGGAGCCCATAGAAGGTAGCTGTACAGGGAAACATCGGGAGGAGGAAGTCATATTCCGCAGGAGATATAACTTTTTTGTGGATACCCTCATCTAGTATACTTTTTAGTTCAGTTTTAAAGTGGATGATAGGGTCAGACGATAGGGTTCCATACCCCCCCCCCCCTGTCTTTGAGCAGATCCATGCACATCTGCACATACAGTGACTGGTCCAGGATCACCAAGTTTCCCCCTTTATCGGAGGGCTTTATGATGATAGATTTGTCCCGTTCCAGTGACTGCAGTGCAGACATCTCCACCCGTGATAGATTATATTTTGAGGGCCGCATATTCTCGAGTTTCTCTAGATCTGATATTACCATCTGCAGGAAAATCTCTGTCAATTAATAATGGCAGGGGAATAACAGAAAATTAACTTGCTGTGGTCTACCCTATCTACTGAATCGTAAGTCTGCACTTACCAGTGATTTTATATACATCTAGATATTCAAACACTGAAACTGACCGTGGTTTATAATTGTTTCCTGCCCCATATAGGATGTGGATAACACTATCTGTAATGGATGGAGTCCGAAGCAGGCATGAGTATCATTGATATCAATATAATATATAAACCTGAGCATATCCCCCTGTCTTAATTTTATCTTTATGTAGAGCGTCTATCTCACTCGTGCAATCTGGCTTTAAGATGGCACTTATCTTGGAGCACCTTTCCTATGTGACCTGGTTTTGCACCGGTATCTATCTAGTCACATATTTAATAGTGTATAGATTAATAGTCTTACTACACCTCCTGATGATCCCACAGTATTTACGTGGGTGAAACGCGTCAAGGTAATTGAGGCGTCTGACTATAATGTCAACCCTGAATAAGTGTATTTTTGTTTTTGTCTGTACTATGTTTTGTGTCTCCCTTTCTTTTTTTTTCCCATCCAGTCGACTCATATAGTTGGTAACCTATTGTCCATACCTCATACCTGGGATAATTGTCTACCATCTCTGCGATACCCCTATAGGGAATGGTAAGGGTTAGCAGTATAGGTACGCGGACAGGGGGCCTCCACCACTAGGAGCCCTCCCTGGGCTGAGGTTTTAGGATAGGGGTAGATCTAGGGATAAACTCTCCCATACCCCAGGCATTTAAATATTATTCTGGATGTGGTTATCGGTCACTTAATTTATTATTTTTTTGTCTGTACACCAAGTAGTTTGGATTTGGATTTAGCGGACCCTTTAGGGATCCTTTTAACGTATACCATTAAAGTAATTTTTAGTTTTTCTTTTTTTGTTTATGCTGGAAATTATGTGATATATATTTACCCCATTATATCAATGTTTATTGATTCTGCTGGAACTTGATATTGCTGATAAAGGTGGTGTCATTGTGGCCATAATCAGCTGGAGTCACAACCGCTTGTACTGGAAGTGATTTATCAGCGGCTACTGGAAATGTAGATATGATCCACAGAGCTGAAGATGAAGAAAATCCTGCAATTGGAAAAAGAAAATATCAGATAATTTGTATTAAAATTTGTCATAATTAGAGATAAGAGAATTTCTCAAAAATTCGATTCGGCCGGTTCGCAGAATTTTTTGAAAAAATTGGGTTCAATCCGAATTAATTTGTGGCGAATAACGTTAAAAAATGGCTATTTCCTGGCTGCAGAGAGCCTATAGTGGTGTAGAACACTGTGCCTTGCAGTAACACACATAGGGAGTCTGCTGTGGTAGTTAAATAATACTGTGAGTCAGTATGACATGTAGATGACAGGCGTCACTCTCTTTAGAATCACTGCACACTTCACTGATTTGGGCAGTCATGGCGCCAAAACTTAACAAATATCTCAAGTATGAACTCAGCCTTACAGGTCAATGTTAGCGCCAAGAAGAAGCGCACTCCTTTTACGTCACTGATCCTGTCTGTGGAGCATCCGCCTTCACTCGGTCAGCATTTGATTAGTAATCCATCAGTATTGCTAATGCCAAATAAAACAGGAGTGGATCCAAAACAGAGATGACACGTGAATGGAATATTTGCATGTCTTCTGTGTTTTGTACCCACTCCTGCTTTTGGCTACTAAATCATAAGCCTACAGCTGCTACACAGACAGGTTGTGCGTCTCATTTTTCCTTCCTTCTGACAGATCAGAAGAAGGGTCAAATTAATGATGATGTCAGCCAGGCCGAAAGGCAAAATAGTGGCCCAGTGATTAAGTAGGGAGGGTGGGAACAGCATGAGAAGCCCACAGAGTGGCCCTATGACATAGTGGTGAGGTGGAAGCAGCATGAGGAGACCACAGAGTGGACCAATGACAGAGTCTGGAAGTGGCAGCAGCATCAGAAGACCAGAGAGTGACCTGGTGACAGAGTCTGGAGGTGGCGGCAGCATCAGGAGGCCACAGAGCAGCACAATGGCTGAGTGTGAAGGTGGCAGCAGCATGAGCTGGGTGGAAATCCTGGCTGATCCACGCCTGATTCATCTTGACAAAGGTCAGTCTCTCCACATTTTGGGTGCACAGGCGAGGTCTTCTTGGGGTAATTATGGCCCCCGCTGCACTAAACACCTGCTCTGATGCTACACTACTGGCCGGGCAGGACAGCTTTTCCAGGGCAAACTCGGCCAGTTGCGTCCACAAATCCAGTTTGACTGCCCTGTAGTCCAGAGGATCTTCAATTACGGCTTGCAGGGTGCACTCCAAGTATGCCACCGCCTGCTGGTTCAGATTATGCTTTATGTCTAGCTTCTGGTGAGTAGTTTCTTCACTATGCGGGTGAAGAAAGCTGCTCATCAGCGACTCTCTGATGGAGCTGGTACTGCTCCTGCCACCCCACCCCTCCCTAGCAGCCATGGCAGAGGAACGTGAGTGCAGAGGCCCCCCCCCCCCCGTCAGACCTGCGAAAGGATGGACGATGGCGCAGATAGGCAGCAGCCAACTGACTACATTAGATGTCTCTATAGTAGTTCAATTTGTCCTTCCTCTCAGCGTGTGTAAAAAAAAAAAAAAAGGCCCCATTTTGGACCGGTAGCGAGGGTCCAACAAGGTGGAGAGCCAGAAGTCATCCCTCTGCCAAATGATGACAATTCGGCTGTCACTTCGCAAGCAAGTGAACATGCATCGGGCCATTTGTGCAATGGACTTGGAGGGACTCCCTGCCTCCATCTCTACTGCATATTGCCATGGTGTGTCTGGGTCCTCTGCCTCCTCTTCCTCATCGCCCTGTAGCTCCTCTGGCTGCTCCTGCTCCTCTTCTCCTTTAACCTGTGTAGAAAAACCACCCATTTTGCTACACAATGCTTGTGCTCCAATGTCCTCCTTCTCCTCCAGTTCAGCCCCCACAGGGCTCATGTGGCCATGAGATCTAGGCGCCACCTCTCCAGCCCCCTGACCAGCCAGATTTACCAGCATCTGTTCCAGGACATGAAGCAGTGGAATGACGTTATTCATCCCATAGTCCTGGTGACGGGTGGAAAGTCGCATATCAGCCTATGTTGGGGGATGCCGTTCTGCCGCTGCAGGTCAAGAAAGGTGTGCTTTGAGGTGTACGATAGGCTGAAGTGCATGCAAAGTTTCCTGGCCATTTTTAGGATGTCTTGCAGATGGGTGGAAGACTTCAGGAACCGCTTGACAACCAGATTGAACACGTGTGCCATGCAGGGCGCATGGCTCAGCCCTCCTAGACGCAGCACCGACACCATGTTCTTCCCATTGTCGGTTACCATGGTTCTGATTTTTTTTTTAGTTGTCGCCGAGAAAGCCAGGATTCGATTTCATTCTGAAGGACACGGAGCAATTTCTCCCCTGTGTGACTCAGTTCGCCCAGGCAAACAAAGTGCAGAACAGCGTGACACCGTTGTGCCCTGCATATGTGGTATGCAGGAGAGGCACTGTGAATTGTCCCTGCAGTGGAGGCTTAGGGCACAGTGGAAGATGAGGAGGCAGAGGCGGACATTGTCGCAGGACCAACGGCGTGAGAACGTGGAGGCGGAAGCAGCGTCACCTGGCCAAGTTGCTGGTGTGGCTGTGCAGGAACCACATTCACCCAGTGGGCCATAATGGACATGTATTGTCCCTGACCGTAGTTACAGCTCCACACGTCGGCACTGCTGTGCACTTTGGCAGACACCGACAGGCTCAAGGACTGGCCCACCTTCTGTTCTGCATACATACGCAGAGCTGGTACTGCCTTTTTGGAAAAGAAATGATGGCTTGGGACTCCCCACCTCAGCTCGGCACAAGCCATCAGTTCTCTGAAAGGTGCAGAGTCCACCACTTGGAAAATGACGGACTGCAGCACCAGCAACTTGGCCAGGAGCACATTCAGCTTCTGCGCCGTTGGATGAGTGCACGCATACTGTTGTCTCTTGGCAATCGTTTTGGTGATGAATTGCTGATGGAATGACTGACTAGGAGGAGGAGCAGAAGCATCAGGACCAGCAGATGATGGGAAGGACAGACAGCTCCCTTCGGCTAAGGTGGTGCAGTCTTGACTGCCTGAAACTGGGTGTGTGCCACTGGGTGATGTAGCGGTTGCTGCAGCAGGTTAGACCACCACATCGGAGCCACGGTTCTCCCAGGACAGTTTATGATGACGCTGCATATGTTGACGCAGAGCCGTGGTGCCAACAATGGCACCCTGGCTACGCTTCACCTTCTGCCCACAGATTCTACATATGGCCATGTTCACCTCCTGCAGCTTAACAAAAAACTGCCACAATGCTGAGTAGGTGATTTTACCCCCCTAACACTAAATGACTGCTACCGCCGCTGCCTCTGTAAAGCCCTGCACCACTACTTCCTGGGCAGGTAGGATGCTTGGAAGCAGGTGGTCTAATCCAGGCACGTTTAGCTCCCGACCTTACACTGCTGCCACCCTGCTGACTCACGGCCATGCTACCACCTTGCTGGCTCAGCCGCTGCCTCACGCGCAAGCTGTCACCCTCTTCGCCTGATGATGATGAAGCCCCTTCTTCACCAAGCTCCCAAGTGCGATCGGCTTCATCATCATCGAGTACTGTCTGCACATCACTGTTGTCCTCCTTAATGGTCTCTGGGTCAGGAGCCTGACAGCTTGCAACACCAGCTCTCATGCCACTCTCCTCATCACTACTTGCCCGCCTAGAGGAGGAAGCGGCGGATGTCTCCTCCACATGTTGGCTGGCCAGTAGCTGCTGACTGTCCTCTAGTAGCTTGTCCTCGCTGTATAGTGGGGCTGAGCCCACAGCATACAATACTTCTCTGGCTGAGGGAACAGAAAAGGACAGAGGCATGTTGAGGACAGGTGAAGGCACAGGGCTTGCCCCCGGGCAATGCCAACTAAGGGTTGTGTATGACAAACCCACCGACTCTTGGCTGGGGGTGTCTGATATCACTTGCGACGAAGTCGAAGATTGAGTCAACCATTCAGGAACCGCTGGGTTGCTGGTCAAGACACGACCGCTAGCAGACACTGGGAGCTCAGGCCTCTCGAACTGACCCCTGCTGCCACGGCCCCTTACTCTGCTGCGACCTGTTCCTGCGCCAGAAACATTTATGCCTCTGCCACTTTCCTGTGCAGGGCCTGGCACTTCTCTGTCTGACATACTGTTAGATCAAATAAATAAATAGAGGGGAAATTAAAAGACCCCAAAAACAGCAAATATGTTTTTTTTTTTTTTGTGCCACTAATACACGGCAAAAAGGGCTTTAGAATATATAACTGCACCGCTGAACGGCAAATAGGCCATTTTTTTTTTCCACTTATACACTGCAGAAAAGGCTTTTAAACATATAACTGCACCGCAAATATATTTTTCGTTTGCCAGTAATACACGGCAAAAAGGGTTTTAGAATATGTAACTGCACCGCTGAACGGCAAATATATATTTTTTGTGCCACTAATACACGGCAAAAAGGGCTTTAGAATATATAACTGCACGCCAAATATATATTGTTTTGTGCCACTGATAGATGGCAAAAAAGACTTTACAACATATAACTGCACCGCTGAACAGCAAATATATTTTTTTTGGCGCCACTTATACATGGCAAAAAGGGCTTTACAACATTTAACTGCACCGCTGAACGGCAAATAGGCCCTTATTTTTTTACACTTATACACTGCACAAAAGGCTTTTCAACATATAACTGCCCCGGGAATAGCAAATATATATTTTTTGTGCCACTAATACACAGCAAAAAGGGCTTTAGAATATATAACTGCACCGCTGAACGGCAAATATATATTTTTTGTGCCACTAATACACGGCAAAAAGGGCTTTAGAATATATAACTGCACGCCAAATATATATTGTTTTGTGCCACTGATAGATGGCAAAAAAGACTTTACAACATATAACTGCACCGCTGAACAGCAAATATATTTTTTTTTGGCGCCACTTATACATGGCAAAAAGGGCTTTACAACATTTAACTGCACCGCTGAACGGCAAATAGGCCCTTATTTTTTTACACTTATACACTGCACAAAAGGCTTTTCAACATATAACTGCCCCGGGAATAGCAAATATATTTTTTTTGTGCCACTAATACACAGCAAAAAGGGCTTTAGAATATATAACTGCACCGCTGAACGGCAAATATATATATTTTTTTTACCACTAATACACGGCAAAAAGGGCTTTAGAATATATAACTGCACCGCTAAACGGCAAATAGGCTGTTATTTTTTTCAACTTATACACTTCACAAAAAGCTTTTCTACATATAACTGCTCTGCTGCACGGCAAATATATATATTTTTGTGCCACTAATACACAGCAAAGAGGGCTTTACAAGATATAACTGCACCGCACAAAGGCAAATAAGAGATAGAAATATTTCCTTGTAATAAACCCTGTTAATGGCTGTATCACACAGCACTTGCACCAAAATAACAAGAACGGTTTGCTGGAATTACAGAGCTGTATAATGGCAATTTGGATGCCCAGTCAGTGCAGCAAGGTTTAATAGTTCCTATTACCCAGGATGTAACCTCTTCTTCTACTGAACCCTGTTCTGCATAAATTATGTGGAATTATTCCTCACTATCCTTTCCCTACACCTTGAATAATTTTTCCCTGAACTTTCAAATCATTTTTTAAGCATAATGAACTCTTTCCTAGCACTGTCCCTAGCGCCTGCTGACGTCTCTCCCTGCACTAAGTACACTGGAAAATGGCAGAATCCAAGATGGCTGGGGCTATTTATAGGGCTGTGACATCACAGGGCTGACTGGCTGCTGATTGGCTGCATGCATGGCATTATGGGTGATCCCGCGCTCCCAGAGTTGCTTGCTCCATATCCTCACATGTGCAGCAGCCATTTTAGGAAAAATGCGATTAGTTTACCACGAAGCGTGAGGAAATTTGGATTCTGTGCGAATCGAATAAAACCTGATATTCGGATCGAATTCCACTTCGTCAGCTTCGATTCGCTCATCTCTAGTCATAAGACAACATCCCCCACTCCCCCAAAAAAAATAAAGAAGCATACTAAAGCTAATTCAAGAACACTTCTTCCATGTAATGAAAGGTGAGAAAATGCTGTATAGAAAGTGTAAAAAGCTTTTTCACCACCCGGCGTCATATAAACAAATTACGCTCTCCTCACAGACATCCCAGTGGGAGCCAAAATGTAATTATCCATTGCAGAGTACAGATAATTTGGCAAGTTGTTCACTAGCCAGCCCTGAATATTAAATCCAGGCAGGCCATTGATAGGAAAACTTTTTAATGGATCCTCTTTTGTGGTATATCCCGTTCTCTAAGCGTATCAGGTGATTAACCTTACGTTTTAGCCCCAGGAGAGAAAGTGCAGTAGGTACTAGCCAGGGTGATGCAGTTTTCTAGTTTGATATAGGATTTTTAGCAAGATATTCATTTTTAAATAGCGGTGCAAGAGAGATGTCTCAGTCTGATACAACTGATAAGAAAACATTTACTGATGTAGTAGGAGTAGGATCCAGTATGCCTAATTAACGTGTTTTATTTTGTGGATTGTTCATGAAATTCTTATGAATATTCAAATTTTCAAATTCTGACTCTTCAAATTGCATAAATGGATTGTAAAATTTCTCATACCTAATTCAAAGAACAGAAATATATAAAATAAAGCATTTTGGTCTCCATGATGAAGGGTCCTTCTTTTTTTTGGTTGGAGAGGCTCACGATGTTCAATTCAGTTTTCCTCTGCAATGATTATCCCATTTTCTTCCAATGGGATAATAATCTTGTAATCTATTCAGAGGAATTTTTCTATAATGTTCATTATAGTTCCAGATTTTAATTCGGTCTCTTAAAATTACCTACCGTATATACTCGAGTATAAGACGAGTTTTTTGGCACATATTTTTGTGCTCAAAAAGCCCCCTCGTCTTATACTCGAGTCTAGGTCTGTATTATGGCAACTTACATTGCCATAATACAGACCAACAGTGGCGTAGCTATAGGGGTCGCAGCGGTCGCAATTGTGCCCGGGTCCTAAGTCAGGGGGGCCCACGGGGACAAAGTAAGATATTTGGATATCTTACTTTGTCTTAGCTCCGGTAATAGCAGGCAGTGCGGGGAGCGACGCTCACTCACTGACGTCACGCGCCTGCGCCGCCTAGTGGAAGGAGCAGGCGCGTGATGTCAGTGAGTGAGCGCCGCCCCCCCGCACTGCCTGCTATTACCGGAGCTAAGACAAAGTAAGGTATCCAAATAATCGAAGTAAAGAGCTCAGCAATGAGCAATGATTAAAGTTAAAGTAGTTACTGATTAGTTTATAAATATACTGCTGTGAGCGTCGGGAGGGGGATCTGTGGATGGCACTGTAGGGGGATCTGTGGATGGATGTGCCATCCACAGATCCCCCTCCAGTGCCATCCACAGATCCCCCCCTCCCCTAAACAGTGCCATCCACAGATCTCCCCCCTAAACAGTGCCATCCACAGATCTCCCCCCTAAATAGTGCCATCCACAGATCCCCCCCTAAACAGTGCCATCCACAGATCCCCCTCCCCTAAACAGTGCCATCATGGCACTGTTTAGGGGAGGGGGATCTGTGGATGGCACTGTTTAGGGGGGAGATCTGTGGATGGCTCCCTGTATTTAATGCAGAGTGTGTGTGTATATAATGCACACACTCTGCATTAAATACAGGAAGTCAGAGTCAGACTCCCATCAATCTGAGTCACCCTCTTGCAGATGTGTGTATATAATGTAGAGTGTGTGCATTATATACACATACACTCTGCATTTTAGCTGCATTTCCCACCCTAGTCTTATACTCGAGTCAATAATTTTTCCCATTTTATTGGGGTAAAATTAGGGGCCTCGGAGTATATACGGTAATTGTTTTATGAAATTCCTTATATTCAATACACTGAACAGATTATATGAAAGAAAGTATTAGGGCTTCCATGATGAAGGTTCCTTTCTTTTAGTTGGAGAAACGCACATTGTGGAATGGAGCTTTTCAGTGATTATCCTGTTCTGTTCTTATGATGGGATAATGATTTTATAATAGCGATCATTCCAAATTGTTTATTATATTTCCAATTTTTAGATATAATGTATATCTTGTGGTCCGGTTTCTTAAAGAAAATATATAAAAAAATGTCCTAATAACTGTGGTAAAATTATAGTAATTGTGGTGAGAGGCCAGTTATAACAGAGAACTGACTAGACAGATATATCCATAGGAGGGAAGGGTCCATACAGGTGCTAAAGACTTGCCATTTGTCTTAATAAGATACTTGCAGAATAACAGAATAAAGTGGTCTTAAAAAGCGGAAAATGCTCAAAACCCCATATGCTGTTGTGCTTTTCTAGACGGGGGAACCAATCCTTGTGATCCGTTGCTGGCAGCAATCCCCAGCAAAAATGCCTACAATGGAGGATGCCTGCAACGGACCACATGTACCACAAAGACATCCTACACAGAATAGCCAAATGTGCGGATGTGATTGGCTATACAGGGAGTGCAGAATTATTAGGCAAGTTGTATTTTTGAGGATTCATTTTATTATTGAACAACAACCATGTTCTCAATGAACCCAAAAAACTCATTAATATCAAAGCTGAATATTTTTGGAAGTAGTTTTTAGTTTGTTTTTAGTTTTAGCTATTTTAGGGGGATATTTGTGTGTGCAGGTGACTATTACTGTGCATAATTATTAGGCAACTTAACAAAAAACAAATATATACCCATTTCAATTATTTATTTTTACCAGTGAAACCAATATAACATCTCAACATTCACAAATATACATTTCTGACTTTCAAAAACAAAACAAAAACAAATCAGTGACCAATATATCCACCTTTCTTTGCAAGGACACTCAAAAGCCTGCCATCCATGGATTCTGTCAGTGTTTTGATCTGTTCACCATCAACATTGCGTGCAGCAGCAACCACAGCCTCCCAGACACTGTTCAGAGAGGTGTACTGTTTTCCCTCCTTGTAAATCTCACATTTGATGATGGACCACAGGTTCTCAATCGGGTTCAGATCAGGTGAACAAGGAGGCCATGTCATTAGATTTTCTTCTTTTATACCCTTTCTTGCCAGCCACGCTGTGGAGTACATGGACGCGTGTGATGGAGCATTGTCCTGCATGAAAAATCATGTTTTTTCTTGAAGGATGCAGACTTCTTCCTGTACCACTGCTTGAAGAAGGTGTCTTCCAGAAACTGGCAGTAGGACTGGGAGTTGAGCTTGACTCCATCCTCAACCCGAAAAGGCCCCACAAGCTCATCTTTGATGATACCAGCCCAAACCAGTACTCCACCTCCACCTTGCTGGCGTCTGAGTCGGACTGGAGCTCTCTGCACTTTACCAATCCAGCCACGGGCCCATCCATCTGGCCCATCAAGAATCACTCTCATTTCATCAGTCCATAAAACTTAGAAAAATCAGTCTTGAGATATTTCTTGGCCCAGTCTTGACGTTTCAGCTTTTGTGTCTTGTTCAGTGGTGGTCGTCTTTCAGCCTTTCTTACCTTGGCCAAGTCTCTGAGTATTGCACACCTTGTGCTTTTGGGCACTCCAGTGATGTTGCAGCTCTGAAATATAGCCAAACTGGTGGCAAGTGGCATCTTGGCAGCTGCACGCTTGACTTTTCTCAGTTCATGGGCAGTTATTTTGCGCCTTGGTTTTTCCACACGCTTCTTGCGACCCTGTTGACTATTTTGAATGAAACGCTTGATTGTTCGATGATCACGCTTCAGACCTTTGCAATTTTAAGAGTGCTGCATCCCTCTGCAAGATATCTCACTATTTTTGACTTTTTCTGAGCTGTCAAGTCCTTCTTTTGACCCATTTTGCCAAAGGAAAAGTTGCCTAATAATTATGCACACCTGATATAGGGTGTTGATGTCATTAGACCACACCCCTTCTCATTACAGAGATGCACATCACCTAATATGCTTAATTGGTAGTAGGCTTTCGAGCTATACAGCTTGGAGTAAGACAACATGCATAAAGAGGATGATGTGGTCAAAATACTCATTAGCTAATAATTCTGCATGTAGTGTATAAAACAACATTTTACAGAAACACTCACACTGATATTAAAATTAGACTTTTGCCAATATATCTTATATCAAGAACATACCGGAGCCCGCGCACCCCGTTAAGGTCTCTCAAAGTGGCACGGGACCCTAACGCTAACCTACCTATGCCGTATGGGCAATTACAGATAGGGGCATAAAGTCCGACACAGAGCAAACAGCTCCCAGTTACCTCTAGCATGAAATCACACATACAGTGGGCGGAGGGAGGAGGCTGTGAGTCCCACGTATCACTGACTCATGTGACGCAGGCCACACAGGTATACCTGAATGTTACACATAGATCAAAATCAAGGCACATTCAAATCTGGAGTTTCCACACCTCCAGGCGTGCATGTACAAACAGAATAACAGAATAAAGTGGTCTTTAAATATCAGTGTGAGGGTTTAGCCTTATATTGTCAATTGCATTTACCATTGTAGTGCAGCATTTTCTGTAATTTTTTTATAGAATACTTGTGCATCAAAAGGAGAATCCCCAAAATCAAAGCAATCCTCCTCTTCAAAAAAAAATCACATTGACTGGGAGAGAACAGAACACTTAAATAGTGCCCTGCTTTGCATATTTTCAGTTGCAGATTTGCTAATTCACAGAAACGTCTTCTGCCATTGAAGATGGCCGCACTACTTCTCATACTGTCTGTTACATACTCTGCATTAATAGCCCAAGACACTTCCTATTTGTCCAGCCCTGCTCTTGGTTTAGTCAACACTGTTCATGTGAGCACTACTGGCCAGTACAAGAGCTACAGGAAGTGTCTTGTGCCACCAAATGTGTGGTATTCATCATGTAGTCTGAGAAGCAGTGAGGAAATTGATGGATCTGCAGCTAAAGAGTTGAGAAGTAGGGCACCATGTAAGTGTTCTGTTCATTTCCCAGTTAATGTGAATTTGTTTTGAACCAGAGAGTCACTGTAATAAAGAAATGTGTTTTGCAATTTAGCATGTATAAGAGTAGGTCTAGGTAATTTCCAGAAAATACATAGGCCCCATGAAATTACAGTAGGTGGTCACACAAGCTTTTAGCTAATCCTAGCAGTGGACCCTCTCAGCCACAATCTAATTGGCACTGGTAAAGATAAGTGAAAACCTGGTGTTGATTCATTAATAATGTTCCCCAAAGTGTGAAACTTTGTTAAGCATATGGGTGGCATAGAGCATATGTTAGGGCCATACAGTGGGTGTATACTCAGATGGTGTGTACATGTTCATGCCGAATTTGCTTCCATTCATGATATCTATCCTATACATTTTGGGGGAACTTTTGTTGTCTGTTGACATTGGGATGTATTATACTGTATGGTCTGGATAGAAACACCTTTCACTACTGTATCTCTACAAGGGATTAAATTCTGGGAACTTTGCAGACTAAGAACTCCTGAAAGCGTCATACAGGTAAATGTGATTTACTTGCTAAATTGTACATTATCCTGTGTTATTACATTTCCGATTTACTTTGTTTCCTGATCCTAACTTACTATTGTTTTAGTAAACCTTAAATGATTAATACAAAATAATTTGCTTTGGGAAAATAAGAAGATTTTGTTTAATTTTCTAGGTGAAGACACGTTGAGCAGCTCCCATGGATACTTCAATTTATCTTCCTACCATGAAATAGAAGATAACAATACCACACAAGCTAATTCAATAACTCCTAATGTATCCTCAGTCTTTCAAAGCAAAGCTCTTTCCACCAACACCACTGGTCTCAAGAAAAGTTTGTGTAATCAATCACTGATTGGCAAAACAAGAACTAAAAAGAAATGCGGGAAACATTTTAAAAAAAAATTTAATCTTTCTTTGCATAAGAGAAATCACAAATCATTTTCATGCTCTGAATGTGGGAAATCTTTTACCAGGAAATGCATTCTAGTTGGACATCAGATAACTCATACAGGAGAGAAGCCTTATTCATGCTCAGAATGCGGAAAATCTTTTACCACAAAATTAATTCTAGTTGGACATCAGAGGACTCACAAAGGAGAGGAGCTCCATTCATGTTCAGAATGTGGGAAATGTTTTAGTTATAAATCGTACCTTTATAGACATCAGAGAACTCACACTGGGGAGAAGCCATTTCCATGTCCTGAATGTGGGAAGTGTTTTAGTCAGAAATCATATCTTGTGGACCATCTAAGAATCCACTTAGGGGAGAAGCCATTTTCATGTTCAGAATGTGGGAAGAGTTTTAGTACAAAATTGTGTCTTGTTAGACATCAGAAAACTCACACTGGTGAGAAGCCATTTATGTGTCCTGAATGTGGGAAGTGTTTTCATGTGAAATCAAGGCTTGTAGAACATCAAAGAAGTCACACAGGGGAGAAGCCATTTTCATGTTCAGAATGTGGAAAGAGTTTTAGTACAAAATGTTGTTTGGTTAGACATCAGAAAACTCACACAGATGAGAAGTCATTTATGTGTCCTGAATGTGGGAAGTGTTTTCATCTGAAATCAAGGCTTGTGGAGCATCAAAGAAGTCACACAGGGGAGAAGCCATTTTCATGTCCTGAATGTGGGAAGTGTTTTAGTCAGAAATCATGTCTTGTGGGCCATCTAAGAATCCACTCAGGGGAGAAGCCATTTTCATGTTCAGAATGTGGGAATTGTTTTACCAGTCAGGCAACTTTTATTCGGCATCATAGAACTCACACTGGGGAGAAGCCATTTTCATGTCCTGAATGTGGGAAGTGTTTTAGTCAGAAATCAACTCTTGTTACACATCAGAGAACTCACACAGGAGAGAAGCCATTTATGTGTCCTGAGTGTGGGAAGTGTTTTGGTGGTAAAACAAACCTTATACAACATCTTAGAAGTCACACAGGGGAGAAGCCATTTTCATGTTCACAATGTGGTAAAAGTTTTAGTACAAAATTGTGTCTTGTTAGACATCAGAAAAGTCACACAGGAGGAGAAGCAATTTATGTGCCCTGAATGTGGGAAGTGTTTTGATGTAAAATCGATGCTTGTAGAACATCAAAGAATTCACACAGGAGATAAGACATTTATGTGTACTGAATGTGGTAAGTATTTTGGTGTGAAATCAGTGCTTATACAACACCTTAGAAGTCACACAGGGGAGAAGCCATTTTCATGTTTACAGTGTGAAAAATGTTTTAGTCAGAAAACACGACTTGTGACCCATCTAAGAAATCATTTAGGTGAGAAGCCATGCTTAGAATGTGGGAAATGTTTTATTTTGAAATCTTATCTTGTTACACACCAGAGAAGTCACAGAGGGGAGAAGCCATTTATGTATCCTGAATGAGGGAAGTGTTTCAGTGAGAAATCGCAACTTGTTACACATCAGCGAGTTCACACAAAGGAGAAGCCATTTTCATGCTCGGAATGCAGTAAATGTTTGTCTGAAATCACATCTTGCTGCACATCAAAGAATTCACACAGGGGAGAAGCCATTTATGTGTTCTGAATGTGGGAAGTGTTTTGGTCTGAAGACATTGCTTATAGAACATCTAAGGACTCATACAGGAGAGAAGCCATTTTCATGTTCAAAATGTGAGAAATCTTTAAAGGGGTATTCTCATCTTTAAGATCATATCTCATATGATCCAACTGATGCCCTCCATCATTTTTCTAATTTAATGTCATTAAAAAAAACTCACCCATGTTCTAATTACTCTGTTTATGTAGTGCCACAGTTGTATCCTTTATCTAAAGGATACGGCCCGCTCCTCTGCCGCATCTCTGAGCCGCGGCTGCGCAGAGAGGACCTTTGTTTCACCGAGGCAGCCGGTCTGTTGCTCAGGAGCGCACACACCGGCACCCACGCATGCGCATTAGAAAATTTATGCCACATCAGATAGGGAGAGGATCTGAGCTTCCGCTCGGCGGGGGGCATGGCTTGTTGCGGGCGGGGGTATTGAAGGTGTATTGAAGGCACTGGGGGTGGCTGATGGAGGCATATTGGGGGCTGAACTTGTCTAGGGCACTTCCTTCATGGTGCATGAGGATTGAACAGCAGAAGCTGCTTCACATAGACAGCAGGCTGCCAGAGTGATGAGTCATACATTCCTCATGAACGAGCACGCAAGGACTGAGCTCTGAGTGATGTCATAAGGAGGCGTGGCTGGCCTTCACTTAAACTGCCTAAGCCCGCCCAGCCTGAGAAGCTTGGAAAGCAGGAAGTGAAATGCAGAGCTGCTGCAGGGTAGGCTCAAATAGCGAGATGAGAATACCCCTTTAAGTCATCAATCAAGTCTTTCTAGACATGAGAGAACTCACTCAGAGGAGAAGCCATTGTGAGAGTAATGTGGCCAATGCTAACATTTTATTCATATAGTACATATAATATGACTGATTTATAATGCATATAACCGCATAAATTGAACCTTCATTTTTTAATCTGTGTATCCTCTGTGAACTTTGTCAACTATTCCACTGTTTCAAAACAACTTGGCCTTGAACATATGAAAGCCAATTGTAATTTTATATCAAAACACGGAGGCTTCATATTGCTTAACTCTTTCTTTACTTGAAAATAGCAGCAAAGAAGATAATCTGAAAAAAATCATTATTACAGAGGTAACGTAAGCCCCTCCCCCTTAGTCCTCCATAAAGGGACCTCCTCCACGTATCCACTTCCTCTCTTTCTTTGCTGCTGCTATTCAGATAAGTACCCCACCATAGTCCTCTGGGCTATGGGGGCAAGATTTCTGTATATTTATTGATTTTGTTCATATATTTTTGCCTTAGACATTGTCTTAGCAGTTGTTTGTTCCTTAGGGATTCATTTTAAGGGTCGCGTTTCCCCCCTTTGTGATTTATTTGTATCGGGGGTCTTTTGTCCCCCCGTTTTCATTTTCGTTCTCGGCATTGTCTTGCCATTTTCCTTTCGTTCCGGAGGCTAATCCCATTCTCCGGTGGTCTCCGGCCGCATTGCGGCCTTAGTTTTTTCTTACCGGTCTCTGGTGGGTCTCCGGTTTTTCCTTCTGCGGTCCCGCTTCGGCGCCATTTTCTTCTTCTTATCCTTCTTCTCCCACGTCTGTTGTATCGCGGGAGTTCGGCGGCCATTTTGGGTTGCGCCCGAGATCTCGCGATTGCGGGATTTCGGGCGCGCGCGCACTCACCGGCCTCTTTTGGTTCTTTCCCAGCTCCGAGATCGCGCGAGATTTCGGAAGGATTTTTCTGTGCAGCGTCAACGGTCACCTCGGCTTACCGCTCCTGCCTGTCGCTTGTTAAGTTTACCTAATAGGGTCTTTATTTTAGGTACTATTGATTTACCTATTCCTGCCATCATGTCCCTGGTTCCAGTCCCCTCTCTGGTCGCTAACAGCCCCTTGCTAGCTCCCAATAATGTGGCTCCCCAGGCTGTGCCCCCCCATGCTGGGTCAGCTACTCCTTCCTTGGCTGATGCCCAGGCTAGGGCCTTACAACAGTCTATTTCAGACGCTATTTTGTCTGCTATGGACTCTGTTTCCTCAGCCCTCACTAGCTCTCTGTCTCAGGTCCTCTGTGCTCAGACAGTTACCATGACACATGATACTACTGTGTCTTTGCCTAATACCTCCAGAAACTCATTGACCGATGGCTTAGTTCCATCATCTGACAGCGCGCTTCGGTCGCGCAAACGAGCCTATCCGCGCAAGGCAGAATGTGCACGGAACTGGAAGGCGGCTAGAGCCCAACCGCAACCAGAATCTGACTCTCAGGAGTCTGAGGAGGAGGTTGAGTTACTTTCCCCAGTTAACTCTGAGGGAGATGAGTTTGCCCTGGATGAGGGGCAGCCTGATCCGGTTTCCCGACCCTCTACGTCTAAGTCGCCTGCTTCGGCCGACGCACAGACACCCCTTACGGATCCATCTGGTTCCCCATTATTTGACCCGGACTCACTACATCATCCCAGGTCATCCGAGTGGCTGCCGGCTCCTCATGTCACTAGCTATATTGAGACCATGGCCCGCAAGCCCCTTAGCAAGGAGGCTAGGAACAAACTGAGGGCTGAATGCCCACGTCCAACTATACCAAACAGGGTATGTGAAACGCCCACAGTCGACCCTAAGGTCGTTCAATTTCTGTCTAAGTCGGGGTTTAGTCCCCGTAGAGGCCTGGACTCAGCCCTTCGGGCATGCCAGGACAAGTTGTTGGACATTATGGGGCCACTCGCAAAAATTTTTGACTTGGCGGAATCTGCTAAGTCTGAGGGCAGGCTAGTAGACCCGGAGGAACTTAGAGGTTGGGTCCAACGGGCCATATGCCTGGCAGGCAACGCCAATACCTCTATTGCCATAGAACGCAGGAAGGCCATCTTAATCAAGATGGAACCTAAGTTAGCCAATATGGCCCTTACTGAATCGGGCAAAGACGCCCAGGGACTCCTTTTTGGTGATCCCTTTATAAAGGAGCTGGGAAAGTTTGTGGGCACATTCACTGCCCTTGATAAGGCGCAAACCTCTATGCGCAAGGTTTTCAGTAACCGGGTTTCCTCCAGGGCCGGCAGTTCAAGGGGCCGTCTGGCCGGCCGTTCCTCCTTCCAGTCCCGTGGCGCGGGACGAGGTCCCTCTTCATCATCCTTCCGGTCCTTTGGTCAGGACCCCAGACAACCTCCATCCTTCTTTCCAGCGCGGGGTTCGTTTGGACGAGGCAGATCCTATCGGGGAAATCCGAACATTCGACGCCCTTTCGGTAAGTCAACAGTTTCCCCCCCCTTCTTCGGACCTATGTATAGGGGGCAGACTCCGTTTCTTTTCCCATGTGTGGGCCACTGTCACTTCAGACCCGTGGATTTTATCCACAATATTAGGGTTCCACATAGAGCTTGTGTCAAACCCGTATCTCTTAAGGTCCCTTCCACACATTCAGGCGTCCTTGCCAACCCAACTCCTCATAGACGAGGAATTAAATCAGTTGCTCCTGAAAGGAGCCATAGAACCAGCCTCCCGGTCCCCTCAGGGAGTGATCAGCAATATCTTCCTCGTGGAGAAAAAAGGAGGTCAATTCCGGCCAGTTATAAACCTGAAGGCCCTAAATTCCTTTGTGAGATACCGGCATTTCAAGATGGAGGGCATCCATCTCCTTCGGGATATGCTACTTCCTCAGGATTGGCTAGTAAAACTAGACCTAAAGGATGCATACCTTACTGTACCAATTGCTCCATCCTCAAGGGATCTGTTGCAGTTCCGTTGGCGGAACGCCCTGTGGCGGTTCACGTGCCTCCCCTTTGGCCTGTCATCCGCCCCATGGTGCTTCACGAAATTACTTCGCCCGGTCATGGCCTGGCTCCGCAGCCGAGGGGTGAGGCTTATAGTATATCTAGACGATATCCTGATCATGGCCAAGGATTACTCCACCATCCTGAATCATCTTCATCTGGCAATGTCCCTTCTCACCAGTCTAGGTTTCATTATCAACCGGGAGAAGTCCTGTTTGATCCCGTCCAGGGCTTTGGAGTTCCTAGGTTTCCTGGTGGATTCAGAGGCTCTGTCTCTCAGTCTCCCCACTGTGAAGGTCAGTTCCATACGCAAGGAATTGCGTCGCACGTTGGCTCTGCCTCAGGTATCTCTTCGCCAATTGGCCAGAGTGATAGGTCTCCTATCGTCCTCTATCCAGGCGATTTTCCCAGCCCCATTGCATTATCGGGCCTTGCAACGCCTGAAGATTGCTCATCTGCAGGCGGGAGCCACCTATGCGGACCTCGTCATTCTAGACTCAGACACTCGGGACGAGCTAGTTTGGTGGATTGCCAATTTGTCCGCGTGGAACGGGAGGGCCATTTTTGGCCCTCGCCCGGACCTGGTTGTGGAGTCAGACGCCAGTCTCCTGGGCTGGGGGGCCCATTGCGAGGGGATGTCCACCGGAGGCCCTTGGGCGTCCTCGGAGACATCCCTGCACATCAATGCCCTGGAGCTCCTTGCGGGATCCTTTGCGATCCGCAGTTTTGTCAACGGACGGGCCAGAGCGTGTGTACGCTTACGGATGGACAACGTCTCGGCGGTCCGGTATATCAACTCCATGGGTGGCACCCGTTCCAAGATGTTAACTCATCTGGCCAAAGAGTTTTGGGACTTTTGCCTCTCCAACAACGTCTCGGTGGTGGCGGAGTACTTACCGGGACTCCACAATACTCGGGCCGATTGGAGCTCTCGTTTCATGTCCGACTCCAGCGATTGGAGATTGGACGAGGAGATCTTCGCTTCTGTGTTATCCCTCTGGGGTCCGTGTTCCATCGACCTCTTCGCATCCCGTTGGAACGCCCAGCTCCCCAGGTACTTCAGTTGGAGGCCGGACCCATCTGCGGAGGCAGTAGATGCCTTCTTACAACGGTGGTCAGGGAACCTGATGTATGCCTTTCCTCCTTTCTCCCTGATTCCACGGGTCCTGGCCATGGTGCGTTACCAAGAGGCGGAGTTGGTCTTAGTGATCCCGTTCTGGAACACTCAATCGTGGTTCCCTCAGCTCCTGGAGTTGTTGGTGGACTATCCTCTGTTGTTGCCCCATTCAGCGACCCTATTGCGGGGGCCGTTGAATCAATCACACCCTCTTGTAGTTTCGGGCTCCCTTCGCCTGCTGGCTTGCAGGATTTCGGGAACTCCGATTCGCCCACGGATGTTTCGGAAACAGCTAGGTTCCTATTGGAGAGCGCGTGGGCCCCTGGCACCAGACGAGCTTACAAGTCAGCATGGCAGTCTTGGTCTGGTTGGTGCCTGCTCAGGAATCTGGATCCCGTTACAACCTCGGTGAATAATATTATCTTGTTCCTTTCTTCTTTGTACAAGGATGGTAAGGCTTATCGTACCATTAATGTTTTTAGGTCGGCTATTTCATCTGGCCATAGAGGGTTCGAAGGCTACCCAGCTGGGCGTCATCCCCTGGTTTGTCGTTTACTTAGGGGCTCTCGCCTTACACGTCCTCCCCGTCCTCGTTTTTCGAGTTCTTGGGACGTATCCATAGTTTTATCTTTTCTGTCGTCTTGGCCGGTCAATTCGGAACTCTCTTTGCGTCAACTTTCGGCCAAGTTAGTTATTTTATTTTGTCTGGTCTCCTGTAAGAGGGTTTCGGACGTTCGGGCGTTGGACTACGATGCTCGTTCGTTTACCCCGGAAGGTGTGACTTTTAATATCTCACGTCGCACTAAGACCAGTATTAAGTCTGTGGATTATCCGGCTTTTCAGGAATCCTCTATCCTGTGTCCGGTTGCGTGTCTTAGGGAATACGAAGCGTGGACTTCGCATCTGCGGACTACTTCTCATTCGCAGCTGTTCATCTCTTTCCGTCGACCCCACCTTCCTGTCACTAGTGTCACTTTATCACGTTGGGTGAAATGGATTTTATCCCTATCTGGCATTGACACCTCCATTTTCACGGCGCATTCGGTTCGAGGTGCCGCGGCCACGTCCCTTACCCTATCGGGGGCAAAATTGGAGGATGTCATGAGGCTAGCAAACTGGTCTCGAGTTTCTACCTTCAGGGATTTCTACTTCAGACCGGGCCCGCATGTGTTTTCTTCCATTGTGAGTCGGCTTTAAACTAGCAATATGAAGCCTCCGTGTTTTGATATAAAATTGTAGGATTTTACTAATTTATGACGTAAAGTCATGATTTTATGAAAAACACGGAGGCGAGTATTGCCCCACCCTCTCTTTTCTCCCTCCCTTTATTAAATATTAAATATTTTGTACTATTTTGTTATATGCATAAAATTGATGTTACTTTGCGTTACCTGTGAGGTATCAGTACGACTATTTGGAGCTCCTCTTGGCTCCTTGCTATTTATTTTTATGTTTCTTTCCAGGTTGATTACAAAGTCCAGCAGTCTGTGGTTGCTGTTCCCCAGTGTTGTCACGTCCTACCAGGATTTCGTTTGGGGATCGCTCAGTTGTTAAGCATCGTTTGAAGTCACGCCGGTTGTTTGGATTCTCGGCGGTTTCCAGTTCGGTTTGCAGATCCGTTACCAAAGAAAGAGGAAGTGGATACGTGGAGGAGGTCCCTTTATGGAGGACTAAGGGGGAGGGGCTTACGTTACCTCTGTAATAATGATTTTTTTCAGATTATCTTCTTTGCTGCTATTTTCAAGTAAAGAAAGAGTTAAGCAATACTCGCCTCCGTGTTTTTCATAAAATCATGACTTTACGTCATAAATTAGTAAAATCCTACAATTGTGCTGTGACATGAATATTTTTTTAAGGAAAAGGGAGTGTTTCATTCACTTCAGAACACAATGAAGAAGATTACAAAAGATGCAGTGTGAACAGATATATCAATGTTCTCAGAGATTCTAGGAAATGTTTGTTGCTTTTCCACAGTTAATGGATCCAGATGGTCAGGTCCAGTATCGGACAATTTAACTTTTACCTTGTTTTCAAACCACAAGATATTGCCAATATGCTATCACGTGTAATTATGTAATGTGTCACATTTACATTTAAATATTGTAACTGCCTTGAAACTCTGTTACTCCCATTAATAGAAGGTATATTAATAAAGATATTTGGGAGGGGTCTTTCAGATCTCCTTAGATACAGCAAGCATTGTCTATGTCTTTGTATATTATACAAGGTGAAAGGATAGGAAATCAGCGGCAATGCTGCTCTCGCCCCACATACACCCCTGTACTGCCGAATGTCGCAACCAGCGGCCCAGCAGGTATGATCAGATTAGCGTGGTGCTCAGCGAGATTCAAGTAGATACTTGGTATAACTAGAAGTAGATGAAAGAAATCGCAGCACTCACCACTGTCTTTGAAGAACTTCAATGCTTTATTTCTTGCAGTAAGTTCGCAGGCTGGGGAGCGGGATGGCCCCTCAGTGTGAGTTGGCGGTGACGACCGTTTCGCGCGTGACTTGCGCTTCCTCGGACTGCTATGACCACACACGCGCACCGCCATGCTCTATATGGGCGGACACCCGATCATCACCAAGGTAACCAAGAGACGCTCCACAGGTGCGCAACTGTGTGATTAAAATCAATCAACAAAAAGGACAAACTGTGCACATACACAAAGCGCTACAGGGTATATGAGCAACACAATATCATATCACGGCAAAAAGTTACATTTTGCAGACAAATATAGGGACGCATGGGGACTGAGGCAACTTCATAGAAATACTGCCATATCGTTTTTATCATTAAGACCGTGCAAGCCCATGGCGCTGGTTCTGATGATCCATCGCGCCTCCGGCTGCAGCAAGAGGCGGTGGCGGTCACCACCCCTCAGGATGGGTCCCACGGCCTCAATACCAGCAAAGGAGAGGCTCGATGGATCCCCGCCATGGAGTGCACGGACATGATCAATCAGGGAGAGCCCCGTCCCGTTCTAATGGAGCTTAAATGCTCCTGCACTCTTTCAAAAAGGAGTCTGATGGTCTTACCAATGTAAAACCTCTGGCAGGTACACATTATGACATAGACTACGTAGGATGTACGACAGGTGATGAAATTCTTGACTTTGTAAGTGACCCCCCCCATACATAACATTTTTCTCTGTGAGTTATGGGGGCAAAACGAACACATTCCACACTTATAGTTTCCCTGCGGTTTCCTGCTCTGCAACCAATTACTTTGCCTAGGCTGTCTCACCACACTATGGACCAATTTGTCTCTCAGAGTGTGACATTTTCTAAACGTGATTAAAGGTTTTTTGGAAACCAAGTCCCCTAGAACGGACTCACCCTTTAGTAGGTCCCAATTATTTAACACGGCCTGTCTCACTATACCCGCTGCCGGACTAAATTTAAAGACAAATTAATGCAAATCTGTCATCATCACTTTGTTTGATCCTTTTACTGAGGAGATCCTGACGTGCATAGTGGCTAGCACGGTGTAAGGCCTCGACAACGTCTCTCCAGGGGTGACCCCTCTCTAAAACCTCTCCTTAAGCTGATGGGCCTGACTAAAATAGCCCTCATCTGTGCTATTAATTCTGCGGAGATGGATGAATTGCCCGAACCGCATCCTTCACCGCAGATGGATGGAAACTGGTCTGGTGGAGCAGCGAGTTCGTTGCGGTAGGCTTGCGAAAGCCTGTGGTATGGAGAATACCATTTTCTGTGGTGACTCTTACATCCAAAAAATCCAAGGAATCGCCACCGAAATTGAGAGTGAATCTCATATTCATGTGGTTAGTATTGTTTAAATGATGTACAAACTGCTTACACAACTCCTCGCTGCCCGACCATACCAGGAATAGATCGTCCACATAGCGCAGGTAGAGGTGAATATGTCTCAGAAAGGGGTTCCCCAATGAGAAGACATACAGTACAGACCAAAAGTTTGGACACACCTTCTCATTCAAAGAGTTTTCTTTATTTTCATGACTATGAAAATTGTAGATTCACACTGAAGGCATCAAAACTATGAATTAACACATGTGGAATTATATGCATAACAAACAAGTGTGATACAACTGAAAATATGTCATATTCTAGGTTCTTCAAAGTAGCCACCTTTTGCTTTGATTACTGCTTTGCACACTCATGGCATTCTCTTGATGAACTTCAAGAGGTAGTCCCCTGAAAGGGTTTTCACTTCACAGGTGTGCCCTGTCAGGTTTAATAAGTGGGATTCCTTGCCTTATAAATGGGGTTGGGACCATCAGTGGCATTGAGGAAAAGTCAGGTGGATACACAGCTGATAGTCCTACTGAATAGACTGTTAGAATTTGTATTATGGCAAGAAAAAAGCAGCTAAGTAAAGAAAAACGAGTGGCCATCATTACTTTAAGAAATGAAGGTCAGTCAGCCGAAAAATTGGGAAAACTTTGAAAGTAAAGGCTATTTGACCATGAAGGAGAGTGATGGGGTGCTGCGCCAGATGACCTGGCCTCCACAGTCACCGGACCTGAACCCAATCGAGATGGTTTGGGGTGAGCTGGACCGCAGAGTGAAGGCAAAAGGGCCAACAAGTGCTAAGCATCTCTGGGAACTCCTTCAAGACTGTTGGAAGACCATTTCAGGGGACTACCTCTTGAAGCTCATCAAGAGAATGCAAAGAGTGTGCAAAGCAGTAATCAAAGCAAAAGGTGGCTACTTTCAAGAACCTAGAATATGACATATTTTTAGTTGTTTCACATTTGTTTGTTATGTATATAATTCCACATGTGTTAATTTATAGTTTTGATGCCTTCATAGTCATGAAAATAAAGAAAACTCTTTGAGAAGGTGTGTCCAAACTTTTGGTCTGTACTGTATGTCACCTCAAATACCGCCAGATACAGGTTCGCGAAAGTGCACGACACCAGTGTGCCCATCGCTGTACCTAGTATCTGGCGGTACCACTGCTGGTCAAATTGGAACACGTTATTAGTAAGTACTAAATCCGAAGATTCCTGTATGAATCTAGAGAACACGGGGCCCTTGTCGGAGCGACTCAAAACCGTTCCAATGGCTTTCAGTCCCAGATCATGAGGGATTCTTGTATACAAACTCTCCACATCCAAGGACACAAGGCGGAATTCCTCCCGCCACTCGAAGTTATCGAGGACGCGGAGGAAATCCCCGGTGTCCTTAAGGTATGTGGGAGTGCCCCTGAGCAAGGGCCTCAACAACCAATCAATGTACCTTGAGATGGGTTCGGTCGCTGACCCTATCCCGGCGACAACAGGTCGCCCTGGGGGTCAGGACAGCGACTTATGTATTTTGGGAACGAAATACGAGGTGGGGTTCTTTGGAAACTTCGGGCACAATTTTTCCAAAATGTTTTTGGGCAAAAACTGTATATCTATATATTTGTCAAGGAGCAACTGCAATTTGACAAGTATAGAGGGGACTGGATTTTCACTCAATTTCTCATAGACCTTTCTGTCATCGAGCTGCCTAGCTGCTTCCTCCAGATAATAGAGGACCACATTTCTTCCCTTGTCGGCGGGCTTGATGACAACATCATCTAAACCATCAAGCCACTTTAAAGCCAGCCATTCTTTACGAGTAATATTAGGGGGTGCCACTGGATAAATCAGTGCACGTACATCCCTAAGTACTCTTTTGTAGAAAAGGTCAATGGCAGATCCTGCCGGCATAGGGGGGAGGAAAGAGGACCTGATGCCGCCTAGAAATCCTACGTACTGCTCAGGTACAATAATGTTTTTGCTCTCTATATCAGCAAGGAATTTTACACACTCTATCTCCTCGTGACTAAAACGTTGTTGTAAGTGAAAATCAGCACATATCATGTGTGCAGGGACCTCACCAGAAAGGGGTAGGGGACGTATTGAACTACTCTTGGGAAAAAAAAATTTGAGAAATAATTTCCGGACTGCACTGTACAAATCTATTTCAAAGTCCACCAAGTTGAATTGTTCCACTAAGCTGTATCCCAGCCCTCGCTGGAGGAGTGAGAGACAGCTCGGGGGCAATTCATGTGGGGTGAGATTTACCACAACATTGGGAGAGTCCGGCGGGGAGAAATCAGGATGAGCGGTCTCTACTGTTTCCATGAGACCTGTCTCCTCCTTCTCATGGACTTGCGGATCTGGTTGCTTCTTTCTTTTGCGGTTCCCTCGTCCCCTTCAGGTTCTTTTCCTAAAGGGGGGGCCACTATTAGCTCGAACATTTGCTCCGCTTTCTGACTGGCTTGAATCTGAATCCGTTGTCCAGAAATCACTCCGGGTTCGGCGTGGATTACGCCTGGAGCGGCCTCTCTTTTTGTTCCAGTCAAAGACCCTGTCATTTTCATAGTCATTTTTATCTTTCAAAAATGTATCTCTTTTTTGTTCCTTTATTTCCATTTGAGTGACAGTGAGTTTTTTGCTCAATCTTTTTTCGAAGTTGGTGTATTGCATCTCGGTTAGCCTCATCTTGAGTTCAGCATGCGCTTTTTCTAAATCCCGTTCAACCTCAGTATATTCTTTTTCGTCCCGTGATAGGACCAGGTTCAGTACTTGCATAGAGAAATCTAGATGCATGTTTTTCCACATTTCTACAAAGTTTTCATCCTCCTCATATTGGTGCATTTCTTTGTAGACTCTCAATCCCCGCGGGACGCGATTGCATTCCTTGTATGAGGTCAGAGATTTTATAGTCCAAAATAGGCGTACTTCCCTGTCTGCTAATTGGAAGATTTTTGCCTCCAGAGACCTGGTGCTCATTGAATATACATAGTCCTTTTCATTACACACCGTAAAAAAGGCATCCGCTCCCTCTCTGCCTTTATGTACACTGAAAGCCGCTTCATCGGTTGTATTGACCGGCGGGGGTGATGATTCAGCACACGCGTGCTCTGTTGTAGACATGTTGATGTATATTATACAAGGTGAAAGGATAGGAAATCAACGGCACTGCTGCTCTCGCCCCACATACACCCCTGTACTGCCGAATGTCGCAACCAGCGGCCCAGCAGGTATGAGCAGATTAGCGTGGTGCTCAGCGAGGTTGAAGTAGATACTTGGTATAACTATAAGTAGATGAAAGAAATCGCGGCACTCACCACTGTCTTTGAAGAACTTCAATGCTTTATTTCTTGCAGTAAGTTCGCAGGCTGGGGAGCGGGATGGCCCTTCAGTGTGAGTTGGCGGTGATGGCCGTTTCGCGCGTGACTATTGTCGTCAGGATAGGGTCAGCGACCGAACCCATCTCAAGGTACATTGATTGGTTGTTGAGGCCCTTGCTCAGGAGCACTCCCACATACCTTAAGGACACCGGGGACTTCCTCCGCGCACTCGATAACTTCGAGTGGCGGGAGGAATTCCGCCTTGTGTCCTTGGATGTGGAGAGTTTGTATACAAGAATCCCTCATGATCTGGGACTGAAGGCCATTGGAACGGTTTTGAGTCGCTCCGACAAGGGCCCCGTGTTCTCTAGATTCATACAGGAATCTTTGGATTTGGTACAATTTGACCGGCAGTGGTACCGCCAGATACTAGGTACAGCGATGGGCACACCGGTGTCGTGCACTTTCACAAACCTGTATCTGGCGGTATTTGAGGAGACATATGTCTTCTCATTGGGGAACCCCTTTCTGAGACATATTCACCTCTACCCGCGCTATGTGGACGATGTATTCCTGGTCTGGTCGGGCAGCGAGGAGTTGTGTAAGAAGTTTGTACATCATTTAACCACCTCAGGACCGCCGAGCGCAGGATTGCATCCTGGCGGCGGCCCTGTTATTCCTCCTGGACGCACCGATGCGTCCTCTCGGGAGACGCGAGATTTCCTGTGAACTCACGCACACAGGAGCGTGCGTTCACAGGAACCGGAGGTAAACGAGTGGATCTACAGCCTGCCAGCAGCGATCATTCGCTGGCAGGCTGTAGATGCGATTTTTTTAACCCCAAAAAGATATATTAGACGCTGTTTTGTTAACAGCGTCTAATATACCTGCTACCTGGTGCTCTGGTGGTCCCTTTTGCTTGGATCTACCACCAGAGGACACAGGCAGCTCTGTAAGTAGCACCAAACACCACTACAGTACACCCCCCCCTGTCACTTATTAACCCCTGTTCACCCCATATAGACTCCCTGATCACCCCCCTGTCATTGATCACCCCCCTGTAAGGCTCCATTCAGACATCCGTATGTGTTTTGCGGATCCGCAGAACACATATGGACGTCTGAATGGAGCCTTACAGGGGGGTGATCAATGACAGGGGGGTGATCACCCCATATAGACTCCCTGATCACCCCCCTGTCATTGATCACCCCCCTGTAAGGCTCCATTCAGACGTCCGTATGTGTTTTGCGGATCCACGGATCCGCAAAACACATACGGACGTCTTAATGGAGCCTTACAGGGGGGTGATCAATGACAGGAGGGTGATCACCCCATATAGGCTCCCTGATCACCCCCCTGTCATTTATCACCCCCTGTAAGGCTCCATTCAGACGTCCGTATGTGTTTTGCGGATCCGCAAAACACAGACACCGGCAATGTGCTTTCCGCATTTTGCCAAAACTATATAGAAAATGCCTTTTCTTGTCCGCAATTGCGGATAAGAATAGGACATGTTCTATAGGCTCTACAAAAAACGCAGTGTTCGCCCGATCAGGCCTGATCTTGTGCGCACACTTGCGTTCAGTCCGCCCCACCGCAGTGACAGAATTTATTTTTTCCTGATCACTGCAAAAACACCGTAAAATCACTGCGGCGCTATAAAGATCACTTTTGAGGGGCATGGCGAGTTCATTGAAGATTTTATTTATTTTTTCCGCACAAGTGAGCGGAAATTGATTTTTTTTTTTGGGGTTTTTTCTTACAATGTCTCATATTCCACTAACTTGTGACAAAAAATAAAATCTCACATGAACTCACCATACCCCTCACGTAATCCAAATGTGTAACATTTTTTAGACATTTATATTCCAGACTTCTTCTCACGCTTTAGGGCCCCTAAAATGCCAGGGCAGTATAAATACCCCACATGTGACCCCATTTTGGAAAGATGACACCCCAAGGTATTCCGTGAGGGGCATGGCGAGTTCATGTACAATTTTATTTTTTGTCACAAGTTAGTGGAATATGAGACTTTGTAAGAGAAAAAATTAATAAAATAAATCATTTTCCGCTAACTTGTGCCCAAAAAAAAATATTCTAGGAACTCGCCATGCCCCTCACGGAATACCTTGGGTTGTCTTCTTTCCAAAATGGGGTCACTTGTGGGGTATTTATACTGCCCTGGTATTTTAGGGGCCCTAAAGAGTGAGAAGAAGTTTGGAATCCAAATGCGTAAAAAATGCCCTGCGAAATCGTAAAGATTCTCATTGGAATTTGAGCCCCTTTGCACACCTAGGCTGCAAAAAAGTGTCACACATGTGGTATCGCCGTACTCCTCAGGAGGAGTAGGGCAATGTGTTTTGGGGTGTATTTTTACATATACCCATACTGTGTAAGATAAATATCTCTGTAAAAGACAACTTTTCCCATTTTTTTTTATACAAAGTTGTCATTTTACAGAGATATTTCTCTTACCCAGCATGGGTATATGTAAAAATACACCCCAAAACACATTGCCCTACTTCTCCTGAGTACGGCGATACCACATGTGTGACACTTTTTTGCAGCCTAGGTGCGTAAAGGTGCCGAAAGTCCAACAAGTACCTTTAGGCTTTACAGCTTCCGCTCGGAACCTTGACGCACCATCCTCCTCAAGCTCAGCTTCGGGCACCTCTCAAGTTACCACTCGCCCGCCTGCCACCACCACAAACACTAGCACCACAGCCGCTTCACTTGATGTGTCAGAGGAGTTATTTACACATCAGTTGGAAGAAATGAGTGATGCGCAACCATTATTGCCAGAGGATGTAGATAACAGGGATATGTCTCAGTCAGGCAGCATTACACACATGGACGTACGGTGTGATGATGATGATGATGTTGTTGTACCTGCTGTTGCTTCCTTTGCTGAGTTGTCAGATACAAGTGAAGCGGTTGATGATGAGGATGAGTCCGTGGATTCCACATCCCGGATACGACAGTGTCACGCCGTCTTGGGGTTGACTTGCGTGAAAGCAGAGAGTCACACCGGACCAGCACTCCTGTCCGCCCTGAACGCACAGGTGGATCAGTGGCTGACCCCGCACCAACTGGAGATCGGCAAAGTGGTGTGTTACAACGGAAGCAATTTGTTGGCGGCATTGAATTTGGGCAAGTTGACACATGTGCCGTGCTTGGCACATGTGTTGAATCTGATCGTACAACGCTTTGTGCATAAGTACCCAGGCTTACAGGACGTCCTCAAGCAGGCCAGGAAGGTGTGTGGCCATTTCAGGCGTTCCTACATGGCCATGGCGCACTTTTCAGATATTCAGCGGCAGGGCCGGCACCACCCATAAGCAGAGTAGGCAACCACGTAGAGCGCACTCTGCCTGGGGGCACCGCCTGCGCCCCGCCCCCTACTTGTCATCCATCTGACATCATCTCATCTCCTTCTCTTCCTGTACTTGACGGCCGATGAGTTCACTTCGGGCAGGCTGTCGCAGCTGAGACACAGCTACGAGACCCTGGTGTATTTAAATCTCATTTAGGCTTTCTTTCAGAAAAGTTTCTCACGACCTTTACACATCAGAGGTACGGCATTTACCCCCACAGCCATGAAAGCTGTATTACCAGTTGCTTAAAAAAAAAAATTATTATAAGACTTCTACTGTAGGTAACTTTGATACCTAGTGTACATCCATACACATGTCAGCTGCCCCAACACACCCAGCTCTGCTACATCCATACACAGTGTACTGGGGCAGCTGTCATGTGTATGGATGTACACTAAGTATCAAAGTTACCTACAGTAGAAGTCTTATATATATATTTTTTTTTAAAGCAACTGGTAATACAGCTTTCATGGCTGTGAGGGTAAATGCCTTGTCTCTGATGTGTAAAGGTTGTGAGATCGAATCCCAGGAGAAACTTTTCTGAAAGTTTTTTTTTTTTTTTTTTTTTTTTAATACCGGACTGCTACTTAACTTTTTTTTTTAAGTAACTGGCTACACTGCTTTCATAGCTGTGTGGTTAAATGCCTTGCTTCTGATGTGAAAGGTTGTGAGTTCGAGTCCCAGGAGAAACTTTTCTGAAAGTGTTTTTTTCTTTTTTTTAAATACAGGACTGTTACTTTACTGCCACGGGGGAGGGGGGGCTATTGGCGCTATGATACTGGCACATGGAGGGGGGAGGAGAGAGGCACTTGATACTGGCACATTAAGGGGCAGGGGGAGAGGATGGCACTATGAGGGGGGGGCAAGAAATGGACATGAATAATGAGGGGCAGAAATGTGAAATGATGGGGGGGGGGGGGCAAAATGTACATTTGCTTCTGTTGACAAAAATCCTTGCACCGGCCCTGACTTCGGGCGCGCAATCCCGCGAGACCAGTGACCTCCAGAGGTGGGTCTCGCGGGATCACGCGCCAAAGACACATGATCTTGGCAAGAGCCAAGGCAATGTGGACCTGGAGCACAGCGAGGAGCAGAACCTGGTGAGCAGCCCTAGCAACCGCACTCTGACAACCTGCACTAGGGTGTCAGAGGCTGCAGGACAGTGACTGGCAGCAGGGTGGCACACACTTGTGTACAGGGGTCAGGGCACACCTGCTGCTTGACTAGGGGCCATAGATTCTGACTGGCACAGGGTGCCCAGCAGTGGCACATGAAGCCTAATAGGTGGCACATACTGTCTAAAGGGCTATGAATGGTACAGGGTGCAGGACAGTGCCAGACTGGCAGAGGGCACAAGGCAGCATACTGTTTTATGTTGCCCTGGTGGCAAAGGATTTCAGACAGTGGCTGAATGGCGCCTGGCAGTGAATAGGTGGCACTGCTCGTGTTTGGTGTGCCAACCTGCTGAACAGCGCAGAGTGATTGGCATCACTGGAATGGTACTAGGTGGCAGACAATGGCTGGATATTATATATACATGACCATAGTCAGACTGGCACAGGGTACGCGACCATAGTTAAATGTTGCATGCAATAGGTGGCTGAAAAGGGGGTGTGGTCAATGGGCGGAGTCAAGGGGGCGGCAAAATTAGCTTTTGCCTAGGGTGGCAAAAATCCTTGCACCAGCCCTGTTCAGCGGCGAAACAACATGCCATTGAGGCGCTTGATTTGCGACAGCCCGAAAAATTGGAATTCAACACTCCTAATGTTCGACCGCCTGCTCCAACAAGAAAAGCCGTCAATGAGTATTTGTATGACCGGGGTGCTAGGACAGCCTCTGCAGAGCTGGGTATTTTTTTGCCACGTTACTGGACGCTCATGCGCAATGCCTGTAGGCTCATGCGTCCTTTTGAGGAGGTGACAAACCTAGTCAGTCGCACCGAAGGCACCATCAGCGACATCATCCCATTTGTTTTCTTTCTGGAGTGTGCTCTGCAAAGAGTGCTGGATCAGGCCGTAGATGAGCGTGAAGAGGAAGAGTTGTGGTCACCATCACCACCAGAAACAGCCTTATCAGCATCGCTTGCTGGACCTGCGGCAACGCTGGAAGAGGAGTCTGAGGAAGAGGAGTCAGAGGAGAAATGTGGCTTTGAGGAGGAGGAAGACCAACCACAGCAGGCATCCCAGGGTGCTCGTTGTCACCTATCTGGTAACCGTGGTGTTGTACGTGGCTGGGGGGACGAACAGACCTTCAATGAGATCAGTGAGTAGCTCGGCATCCAACCTTGTGCAAATCGGGTCTTTCATGCTGTCATGCCTGTTGAGGGACCCTTGTATAAAAAAAGCTGAATGAGAACGACCTGTACTGGGTGGCCACGCTACTAGACCCCCGGTATAAGCAGAAAGTGCCTGAAATGTTACCGAATTACCGGAAGTCGGAAAGGATGCAGCAGTTCCAAAACAAGTTAAAAAGTATGCTTTACATAGCGTATAAGGGTGATGTCACAGCACAACGGGAATCTAACAGGGGAAGAGGTGAAAGTAATCCTCCTCCTACCACGACCACATCAGCAAGGACAGGACGCTTTACAGACGTATTGTTGATGGAGGACATGCGGAGCTTTTTAAGTCCTACGCATCGCCACAGCCCTTTGGGGTCCACCCTCAGAGAACGACTCGACCGACAGGTAGCAGACTACCTCGCCATAACTGCAGATATCGACACTCTGAGGAGCGATGAACCCCTTGACTACTGGGTGTGCATGCTTGACCTGTGGCCTGAGCTATCCCAATTTGCGATAGAACTTCTGGCCTGCCCCGCTTCAAGTGTCCTGTCAGAAAGGACCTTCAGCGCAGCAGGAGGTATTGTCACTGAGAAGAGAAGTCACCTAGGTCAAAGAAGTCTAGATTACCTCACCTTTATTAAGATGAATGAGGCATGGATCCCGAAGGGACTGACAGTGGGGGATGCATTTGACTAGAAAAGGCCTGATGAGATGCCTTGGGCTAAAAATGGTCCACACGCTGCTGTATTTCATCTCTGCATGCCGGATGACTTGCGTTACTTCTCCACCACCAACTAGGGTTCAAGCCGCAATGTTTTTTAGTTCACTTTCTGCCTGGAAAACATAAATTTTTCCAGCCGCTGCTACAGCAGCAACTGCAACAATACCAAATTTTTCAGGCATGTGTACATGCCTAATTTTTCTGGCCTCTGGTGCTGCACTGTGGCTGCAAAAACAAAACTAAAAAAAAGGCACATGCATGTGTCAATTCTCCTTTGTGATCGTAACCTTGTTGTTGTGAAGGGGCTTGCATATCACAATGAAGCGATCAACTCTATGAGTGTGTTGGCAATGGCAATGTTGGCACACCCCAGATGATAAGGTGGTTGCTTCATTGTGAACAGACCAAAAGCGATCGGCTGGATAATTTTGCATAGAAAAAACATTAATTTTCTTTGTGATCATCTAAGGTGATCATTAAAGCCTACTATGCCAAAAATGGGCCCACACTGCAGAATCATTGTTTTCTGGGTCACTTAACTATCACTGAACTACCTCAGCACGACCATAGGCTTTGAAAAACCGCCATCGCCTGCAATCTCCCAAACGTGCGCACGAGCACAGGCATCACTACACCAAGATTAACGCATAGAGGAATAAAATTTATGTCATGAGTGTGTCAACTATTGACAACTCTTTGCAGTTGTCTAAACTCTATTCCATACACGTCCCCTGATAGGGGACGTAACAGGGATTAAACTGATAAGAATAGTACTATTTAACACACCACTCATATAGGGTGGCACAGTACATTGCACGGCGCACGCGCAGTGCCCCAAATTGGAAGTAAGAGGACCGAACAAGCATCTTTTTCCATCTCCCGGTTCCTAAAATCTATTCCATACACTGGCCCCTGATAGGGGACGTAACAGGGATTAAACTGATAAGAATAGTACTACTTAACATACCACTCATATAGGGTAACACAGTACATTGCACGGTGCATGCGCAGTGCCCCAAATTGGAAGTAAGAGGACCGACCAAGCATCTTTTTCCATCTCCTGGTTCCTAAAATCTATTCCATACACCACACCGGCCCCTGATAGGGGACAAAACAGAGATTAAACTGGTAAGAACAGATTTTTTTAAACTGGTAAGAACAGACAGCCTCTGCAGAGCTGGTATTTTTTTGCCGCGTTACTGAACGCTCATGCACAATGGCTGTAGGCTCATGCGTCCTTTTGCGGAGGTGACAAACCTGGTCAGTCAAACCCAAGGCAACATCATCGACCTCATCCTATATGCGTTTTTTCTGGAGCGTGCCCTGCGAAGAGTGCTGGATCAGGCCGTAGATGAGCATGAAGAGGAAGAGTTGTGGTCACCATCACCACCAGAAGCAGCCTTGTCGTCGTCAATTGCTGGACCTGCGGCAACGCAGAGAGAGGAGTCTGAAGAAGAGGAGTCAGAGAAGGAAGGTGGCTTTGAGGAGGTGGAAGATCAACCACAGCAGGCGTCCCAGGGGGCTTGTTGTCACCTTTCCGGGACCCTTGGTGTTGTACGTGGCTGGGTGGAGGAAGAGACCTTCAATGACGTCAGTGAGGACAAGGAACGGAACATGGCTAGCTTGGTATCCAACCTTGTGCAAATGGGGAGTTTGCGGTTGTGCAAATGGACTGTTTGCGGTTGTTTGCGGTGCGTTAAACGGCGAGTTTGGTCTGTCATAGTTTGGTCTGTAACTGTGAAGCGGGCGTAACCCTTACACTACCTGATCGATACAACATCATACCTGATGTTTTAAAGCACGTTATTCCAAACAAGTTAGGAATGTTAGGTGATTTATGCCCTTTATGGATTAAAACCCGACTCTGCGTCAACTACGTAATTTTCCATGGGAGTTTTGCCATGGATCCCCCTCCGGCATGCCACAGTCCAGGTGTTAGTCCCCTTGAAACAACTTTTCATTCATTATTGTGGCCAGAAAGAGTCCCTGTGAGTTTTAAAATTCGCCTGCCTATTGAAGTCTATTGTGGTTCGCCCGTTCGCGAACATTTGCGGAAATTCGCGTTCACCCTTCGTGAACAGAAAATTTTATGTTCGCGACATCTCTACTCACGAGCGTCCGCCCAACGACTTTCCCTTCTTGCAATGCGATATACTTCCCCGGACGTGACCTGCACTATCAGGTGAAGTGGGAGTGTCCCAGCCAAGCCACATTCTGAGGCCGGCGTTTCAAAAGGTGGCGGTATTTGCCGCTGCCTCAGGCTACATCAGTCCATGCGCCAGTACTTTGGTAGGAGGAGAGGGGTCCAGTATCAGGGGTCCTCTTCCTTTTCTACTGCTAGTCTGTCCACTCAAATCCATATCAGGATCGTGGACATACTTCTTTGCTGTCTAGGGGACACGGCTGACACCAGTGCCAGTATAAACGACACAGCTTAATAGCCCAAGCTCCCTTGTTTCCTCTGATGAGCTTTACACTCATCCCTGTAGTGAAACATGCGTGTAGGGACTAGGCAGGAGAGGGCTTCATAGGGCGCACTAATTCCAGGGTTAGGTTCCTGATTGTGCCTGGTCGTGGGGATCCGTGATCAGATCACCTAGGCCAGTGTAGGTCCCCTAGGGCATCACTAGGGCTAGCTAGCCTAGTATCCCTAAACCCTGTGTTTGCCAACTGCCTCCAGCAACGATGTACGTCCATCATCTGACACCAGTGAGGCATTCGCTGTACCAAGGAGCATCTCATCAGAGCGGTAGGACCACCTGGTTACTTTTTTGGTGCCACCGAGCACCTCTGGTTATCAAAGTGTGTTCTGGTCACCGATTGCCGCAACCATTTGTGGGGTGACCTTCCGCATTGCTTCTTTCTTATTGTATCTTCTACGTTGTTATCTATTTATTTTAGGGGGCAATTTTCTATGAATTAGATTATTAAAAGTTAAGTTTTAAATTGATCACTTATCTCAATTTTCCCACAATAAATTAGTAAAAAAAAAAAAAAAGTATATACACTGCTCAAAAAAATAAAGGGAACACTTAAACAACACAATGTAACTCCAAGTCAATCACACTTCTGTGAAATCAAACTGTCCACTTAGGAAGCAACACTGAGTGACAATCAATTTCACATGCTGTTGTGCAAATGGGATAGACAACAGGTGGAAATTATAGGCAATTAGCAAGACACCCCCAATAAAGGAGTGGTTCTGCAGGTGGTGACCACAGACCTCTTCTCAGTTCCTATGCTTCCTGGCTGATGTTTTGGTCACTTTTGAATGCTGGCGGTGCTTTCACTCTAGTGGTAGCATGAGACGGAGTCTACAACCCACACAAGTGGCTCAGGTAGTGCAGCTTATCCAGGATGGCACATCAATATGAGCTGTTGCAAGAAGGTTTGCTGTGTCTGTCAGCGTAGTGTCCAGAGCATGGAGGCGCTACAAGGAGACAGGCCAGTACATCAGGAGACGTGGAGGTGGCTGTAGTAGGGCAACAACCCAGCAGCAGGACCGCTACCTCCGCCTTTGTGCAAGGAGGAACAGGAGGAGCACTGCCAGAGCCCTGCAAAATGACCTCCAGCAGGCCACAAATGTGCATGTGTCTGCTCAAACGGTCAGAAACAGACTCCATGAGGGTGATATGAGGGTCCGACGTCCACAGGTGGGAGTTGTGCTTACAGCCCAACACCGTGCAGGACGTTTGGCATTTGCCAGAGAACACCAAGATTGGCAAATTCGCCACTGGCGCCCTGTGCTCTTCACAGATGAAAGCAGGTTCACACTGAGCACATGTGACAGACGTGACAGAGTCTGGAGACGCCGTGGAGAACGTTCTGCTGCCTGCAACATCTTCCAGCATGACCGGTTTGGCATTGGGTCAGTAATGGTGTGTGGTGGCATTTCTTTGGAGGGCTGCACAGCCCTCCATGTGCTCGCCAGAGGTAGCCTGACTGCCATTAGGTACCGAGATGAGATCCTCAGACCCATTGTGAGACCATATGCTGGTGCGGTTGGCCCTGGGTTCCTCCTAATGCAAGACAATGCTAGACCTCATGTGGCTGGAGTGTGTCAGCAGTTCCTGCAAGACGAAGGCATTGATGCTATGGACTGGCCCGCCCGTTCCCCAGACCTGAATCCAATTGAGCACATCTGGGACATCATGTCTCGCTCTATCCACCAACGTCACGTTGCACCACAGACTGTCCAGGAGTTGGCAGATGCTTTAGTCCAGGTCTGGGAGGAGATCCTTCAGGAGACCGTCCGCCACCTCATCAGGAACATCCACAGGCGTTGTAGGGAGGTCATAAAGGCACGTGGAGGCCACACACACTACTGAGACTCATTTTGACTTGTTTTAAGGACATTACATAAAAGTTGGATCAGCCTGTAGTGTGTTTTTCCACTTTAATTTTGAGTGTGACTCCAAATCCAGACCTCCATGGGTTGAAAAATTTGATTTCCATTTTTTAATTTTTGTGTGATTTTGTTGTCAGCACATTCAACTATGTAAAGAACAAAGTATTTCAGAAGAATATTTAATTAATTCAGATCTAGGATGTGTTATTTTTGTGTTCCCTTTATTTTTTTGACCAGTGTATATTTCAATAATATGTTAATTAATCAAGAGAGAAATAGATACAGTGCTCCAGACAAAAAAAAATGACCAGGAGCCATTGGCTCCTAAACTAAAAAATTTAGTAGCCAAATTACATTTTTTAGTCGCCAAATTTAAAATGCATTTTGAGAGGATGAGACGCAGGTCACAGTAATGAGCCAGCACTACATATAGGAGAAAACAGCACTACATGCCTCTCACATCCAGGGACATCTTCTGGGGGACAAGGTGACTAAAAATGGCGAATTGTGTGGTTTAGAGTTTTTTTTTTTATCTGTTACGGGCTTCACTGAGCGGAAATATTTTTTTTATATTTTAATAGCTCACACTTTTTGGGACGTGGCGATATGTAATATGTTTATTCTTTATTGTTTGTAAATTTTATATGTAAAACTGGGAAGGGGGCCATTTAAACTTTTAGTATTTTGGTGTTTTTTTTTTACTTTTTTTATTTAATAACCATTTCTTCCCTTAGGTGCTAGAACCTGGATCTTTTCATCCCTTGTGCTATTCACCCTGATAGATCTCTATCAGGGTGAATAGGATCTCACACATCTCCCTGCTGCCCTGGGCTTTGTGCACACAGCAGCAGGGAGCAGACTATGGCAGCCGGGGCTTCAGTAGCGTCCTGGCTGCCATGGTAACGATCTGAGCCCCAGCAGTGTAATCTGCCACTGCCACCAATGAAGGGGATGGGACCCTGTGGCCACCATATAACAATGGGGGGGAACGGGGACAGACTTGTGGCCAGTGATAATGGGGGGGGGGGACTTGTGGCCAGTGATAATTTTAATGGGGGGGGGCGGGACTTGTGGCCAGTGATAATGGGACGACGACTTGTGGCCAGTGATAATGGGGGGGAACTTGTGGCCAGTGATAATTTTAATGGGGGGGGGGCGGGACTTGTGGCCAGTGATAATAGGGGGGGGGACTTGTGGCCAGTGATAATAGGGGGGGGGACTTGTGGCCAGTGATAATAGGGGGGGGGAGAGGCTTTGGGGGGGCGCACTGCTTCACCAATGAATGTAATTAAAGAGGACCTTTCGTGGGTCCAAAGAATATGAACTTAGTAGCAGGCTGCATAGAGCGGCGCCCAAGGATCTAAGTGCACTTACTATTATTCCTGGGCGCCGCTCCGTTCGTCCGCTGTGGCCCCCGGTATTTTCAGCATTCAGAGCAAGGAGGAGGAGACGCCAGTGTCTCTCCGTCTCCATGACAGCAGCGCTGTCCAATTACAGCTCAGAACTCAGAGCCAGGGAGAAAAAAAACTCCCTGGCTCTGAGTTCTGAGCTGTGATTGGACAGCGCTGCTGTCATGGAGATGGAGAGACACTGGCGTCTCCTCCTCCTTGCTCTGAATGCTGAAAATACCGGGGGCCACAGCGGACGAACGGAGCGGCGCCCAGGAATAATAGTAAGTGCACTTAGATCCCTGGGCGCCGCTCTATGAAGCCTGCTACTAAGTTCATATTCTTTGGACCCATTAACTCCTTTATACAATTGTCTGCAGCGGTATCACAGACCCAGCACCCGGCCTCAATAACGGCATGCGATCTGGGGCACCTGAGGGGTTAATGGCTGCGGATCGCATGCCCTGTTATTGAGGCCGGGTGCCGGGTCTGAGATACCGCTGCCTATACTTATGTTTTACATTCATTGGTGGCGCAGTGGCGACAGCTCCTCCCCTCCTCCTCCCTGCTATCTCCCCATTGGTGGTAGTGGCGGCCGCGTCACAGTGGAGAGGGAGGGACTCCTTCCTTCTCCACTGTGCCGTGTGCTAGTGAAGAGAACTTAGGCTGCGCAGGACGCGGCGGTACAGTCGCAAATGAAGACAAGACTAAAAAGTCTTGTCGCCATCTGCAAATTTTAAGGCGCATTGGCGACCGTTTTGGTCGCCATCTGGAGCCCTGAGATAGATACAGTCATCGAGAGAGAAATAGATATTTATCAATGAATTTATCTAAAAAACAAAAAAACTAAGTTTTGGAGGGAGATCCAAGGAGAGAGATTGACAAGGGACCCTTCAGCGCCCTGAACCGATGGCGGGGGGTAAGAAGTCACCGCTGATCCAGGACTTTTGATGAAGGTCAGTCTATCCAAGGAGTCTGTGGACAGACGGGTCCGCTTGTCGGTGACCACCCAGGCAACCCATTACTCCATGGGCTCGTCGGTGCTCATGCTGTCGGAAGCACTGACGGACCCCAGGTAGTCAGCCACCATGCGGGCCAGCCGCTGGTGGTGACTGCTGCTGCTACGGGGTCGCGCAGGCTGGTAGAACTGCCTCATCTCACCCATAAGATCTCCTGCTCGGCTGGAGCTACTGGGGCCAGCCACCTGCTGTGTGAGATGAGCGGGGAGAGCTGGAGCATGAGGCAGAGGGTTGGCCTCCTCCAGCCGGCGGAGCAGACTGGCCCGCAGTTGTTGCATAAGGGCTTCCTACAGGTGGCTAGGAGGAACTGCTCCAGTTTCCCCTACAGTGAGGGTCTAAAAGGGTGACCACCCAAAAATCATCCCTCTCCTTCATTTGCCTGATCCGGGGGTCCCTCCGGAGGCAGCGCAGCATGTGAGCAGCCATAGGGAAGGGGACAGCCCGCTGTGACTCTTCTTGACTGTCCGTGACCATGACGTCTTGGTCCTCCTGCTGCCTCTGGGAGTCGCCCCACCCCCGGACTAATGGTGCCCCCAGCACCGGCTCTCCCTCCTGACCAGGCCCAGACTCCTGGACTCCACAACCTCCTCCCTCAAAAAAAATCTTCTTCCTCCTCCTGGGCTTGGTGGAGCAGTGTTGCATCTTCTTGCTCCACCAAGGCACTCTCCCCAGCATCGAGCAGGCGTTCTAGTGTCCTGTCCAGAGAGAACACGATGGGGAGCACATAATTGAGGCCGACGTGCTCCCCACTTACCAGCTTGGTCGCCTGCTTGAAGGAAGCCAACACGTAGCAGACCTGGTGTATCTGCCCCCTACTCCGCATTGGTGATGTAGGGGAGTGGGTGTGATGGTCCTAAAGTGCCTAGGTCCAGCAGGTACTCCTTCACTGCCTGTCGCTGCTCCCACAACCTCTCCAGCATAGGGAGGGTGGAGTTCCACCGTTTCACACTGTCCAACATCAGCCTGTGAGGTGGCAGGCTGTTGTCCTGCTACAGTTTGGACAGGGACTCGGTGGCGGTTGGGGAGCGTCGGAAGTGGCTGGCAATCCTTCGTACCCTTTTCACGATGTCGCTCAACCTTGGGTATGTGCTTCTGTACAACATTGTTGAGGACATGTGCCATGCACGGCACCTGTGTTAGACTGCCAGCATGGAGGGCGATGAGGGGGTTGCTACCATTGTCCCAGACAACCATACCTGCTTGGAGCCTTCGGGGTGTCAGCCACTTGTGGACCTGAGCCTGGAGGGTGGTCAGGACATAAGGTCCAGTGTGTCTCCGTTCCCATAAGCTCACAAGCTAGAGCACGGCCTGGCAGCTGACGTGCCCCACACTTGTGTAGCTACGGGGACGCTTGCTGGGGGGGCTCAGCAGCAGTGGAGACAGTGGCTTGAGGGAGAGCAGCAGTTCTCCCCTGGACACCCCGAGACGGCACCACAAACGGAGATGCCTGCCACCACATCTGTTGATCCCTCCCTGGCACCTCTGAGGGACACCCAATGGGCTGTGAAGCTTATTTATTGTCCCTGCCCATGTCTGCTGGTACAGGCATCTATTGTGAGATGCACGCTAAGAGCATGATCCAGCGACAGGGATACATTCTGCACAATAGTTACATAGTTAATATTGTTGAAAAAAGACACATGTCCATCAAGTTCAACCAAGGGATAGGTGGGGACTAGAGATGTCATGAATATAAAATTTTCCGTTCGCGAAAAGCGAACGCGAATTTCCGCATATGGTCGCGAACGGGCGAACCGCCATAGACTTCAATAGGCAGGCAAATTTTAAAACCCGCAGGGACTCTTTCTGGCCACAATAGTGAATGAAAAGTTGTTTCAAGGGGACTAACACCTGGACTGTGGCATGCCGGAGGGGGATCCATGGCAAAACTCCCATGGAAAATTACGTCGTTGACGCAGAGTCGGGTTTTAATCCATAAAGGGCATAAATCACCTAACATTCCTAAATAGTTTGGAATAACGTGCTTTAAAACATCAGGTATGATGTTGTATCGATCAGGTAGTCTAGGGGTTACGCCCGCTTCACAGTGACAAACCAAACTCCCCGATTAACGCACCGCAAACAGTCCATTTGCACAACCGCAAACTCCCCATTTGCACAAGTTTGGATACCAAGCTAGCCATGTCCCGTTCCTTGTCCTCACTGACGTCATTGAAGGTCTCTTCTTCCACCCAGCCACGTACAACACCAAGGGTCCCCGAAAGGTGACAACAAGCCCCCTGAGACCCCTGCTGTGGTTGGTCTTCCACGTCCTCAAAGCCACCTTGCTCCTCTGACTCCTCTTCTTCAGACTCCTCTCTCTGCGTTGCCGCAGGTCCAGCAATTGACGACGACAAGGCTGCTTCTGGTGGTGATGGTGACCACAACTCTTCCTCTTTATGCTCATCTACGGCCTGATCCAGCACTCTTCGCAGGGCACGCTCCAGAAAAAACGCATATGGGATGAGGTCGATGATGTTACCTTGGGTTTCACTGACCAGGTTTGTCACCTCCGCAAAAGGACGAATGAGCCTACAGCCATTGTGCATGAGCGTTCAGTAACGCGGCCAAAAAATACATAACTTACCAGTTTAATCTCTGTTCTTACCAGTTCTTACCAGTTTAATCTCTGTTTTGTCCCTTATCAGGGGCTGGTGTGGTGTATGGAATAGATTTTAGAACCGGGAGATGGAAAAAGATGCTTGGTCGGTCCTCTAACTTCCAATTTGGGGCACTGCGCGTGCGCCGTGCAATGTACTATGCAATCCCAATATGAGTGGTATGTTAAGTAGTACTATTCCTATCAGTTAATCCCTGTTACGTCCCCTATCAGGGGCCGGTGTATGGAATAGAGTTTAGACAACCGCAAAGAGTTGTCAATAGTTGACACACTCATGACATAAATTTTATTCCTCTATGCGTCAATCTTGGTGTAGTGATGACTGTGCTTGTGCGCACGTTTGGCAGATTGCAGGCGATGGCGGTTTTTCAAAGCCTATGGTCGTGCTGAGGTAGTTCAGTGACAGTTAAGTGACCCAGAAAACAATGATTCTGCAGTGTGGGCCCATTTTTGGCCTAGTAGGCTTTAATGATCACCTTAGATCAGTGGTTCTCAACCTTTCTAAAGCCGTGACCCCTTAATACAGTTCCTCATGTTGTGGTGACCCCCAACCATTACATTTTTTTCCTTGCTACGTCATAACTAATTTTGCTACTGTTATGAATTGTAATGTAAATATCTGATATGCAGGATGTATTTTTATTGCTACAAATTGAACATAATTAAAGCAGAGTAATTAATCACAAAGACAAAATTAAAATAAATAATAAACAACAAATACCCCCTAAAAAATAAATCAGTGGTGCGCACAGTACCCCTCAAATAAATAACTCAGTGGTGCTCACAGTAGCCCCCCCCCCAAAAAAAATAAAAATCAGTGGTTCTCCGGGTACCCCTCAAATAAATAAATCAGTGGTGCTTCAAGTCCCCCCCCAAATAAATAAATCAGAAGTGCTCAGGGTCCCCCAAATAAATAAATCAGTGGGGCTTCAGGTCTCCCCCAAATAAATAAATCAGCGGTGCTCAGGGTACCCCCAAATAAATAAATCAGTGGTGCATCAGGTCCCCCCCCAAATAAATAAATCAATGGTGCTCAGGGTCCCCCAAATAAATAAATCAGAAGTGCTCAGGGTCCCCCAAATAAATAAATCAGCGGTGCTTCAGGTCCCCCCCCCCAAATAAATAAATCAATGGTGCTCAGGGTCCTCCAAATAAATAAATCAGAAGTGCTCAGGGTCCCCCAAATAAATAAATCAGCGGTGCTTCATGTCCCCCCAAATAAATTAAACCTTGCTCAGCCAAATAATTAAAATAAAATTAGCCAGGCTCAATTAAATCATTGGTGGCAGTGGTGCTCAGCGGCGGTGTCATTAACGAAAAAACTCGGACCTCAGCAGACAGGCGGCCCGACTTACCCGTCCAGACGTCAGGCTCCTTCAAGCACAGGCAGTGATAGGACATCACTTCCTGTGCACGAGGATAATGGGCCGCTGCCGTTGTGCGGGCGACCCACAATAGGAAGCCTCAGGCGACCCCCCCCGGAAAAGGCCGATCGACCCCCAGGTTGAGAACCGCTGCCTTAGATGATCACAAAGAAAATTTATGTTTTTTCTATGCAAAATTATCCAGCCAATCGCTTTTGGTCTGTTCACAATGAAGCAACGACCTTATCATCTGGAGTGTGCCAACATTGCCATTGCCAACACACTCATAGAGGTGATCGCTTCATTGTGATACGCAAGCCCCTTCACCACAACAAGGTAACGATCACGAAGGGGAATTGACACATGTATGTGCCTTTTTTTTGTTTTGTTTTGTTTTTGCAGCCACAGTGCAGCACCAGAGGCCAGAAAAATTAGACATGTACACATGCCTGAAAAATTAGGTATTGTTGCAAAAAAATTTATGTTTTCCAGGCAGAAAGTGCACTAAAACATTTTGGCTTGAACCCTAGTTGGTGGCGGAGAAGTCACGCAAGTCATCCTGCATGCAGAGATAAAATACAGCAGCGTGTGGACCATTTACGGCACATGTGTCAACTTGCCCAAATTCAATGCCGCCAACAAATTGCTTCCGTTGTCACACACCACTTTGCCGATCTCCAGTTGGTGCGGAGTCAGCCACTGATCCACCTGTGCGTTCAGGGCGGACAGGAGTGCTGGTCCGGTGTGACTCTCTGCTTTCAGGCAAGTCAACCCCAAGACGGCTTGACACTGTCGTATCCGGGATGTGGAATAGCCCCTGGGGAGCTGGGGGGTGCAGTTGATGTGGAGCAAGACGCAGCAGCAGAAGAGGACTCAACCGAGGAGGTTAGCGAAGAGGATGGAGTAGTAGGAGGAGTAGAGGAGGTGGCAGCAGGCCTGCCTGCAAGTCGTGGCGGTGTCACCAACTTCTCTGCAGAGCCACGCATTCCATGCTTGGCAGCCGTCAGCAGGTTTACCCAATGCGCAGTGTACGTGATATACCTGCCCTGACCGTGCTTTGCAGACCAGGCATCAGTGGTCAGATGGACCCTTGCCCCAACACTGTGTGCCAGACATGCCATGACTTCCTTTTCCACAATAGAGTACAGGTTGGGGATTGCCTTTTGTGAAAAGAAATTTCGGCCGGGTACCTTCCACTGCGGTGTCCCAATAGCTACAAATTTTTTGAAGGCCTCAGACTCCACCAGCTTGTATGGTAAAAGCTGGCGGGCTAAGAGTTCCGACAAGCCAGCTGTCAAACGCCGGGCAAGGGGGTGACTCTGTGACATTGGCTTCTTACGCTCAAACATTTCCTTGACAGACACCTGACTGTGGGCAGATGAGCAGGAACTGCTATAGGCGAGAGGCGGAGTGGCGGATGGTTGAGAGGGGGCAAGGAGGACAGCAGTGGTTGACGTGGCTGAAGATGCTGGACCAGGAGAAGGATGGCGGCTTTGAGTTTGTGTGCTGCTTGTACTCATGTGTTGATCCCATAGGCGTTTGTGATTTGAGATCATGTGCCTTCGCAAAGCAGTTGTACCGAGGTGGGTGTTGGACTTCCCACGACACAGTTTCTTTTGGCACAGGTTGCAAATGGCATCGCTGTTATCAGAGGCAGACACACAAAAAAAAATGCCACACTGCTGAGCTTTGCAATGACGGCATTCTGGTGGTGGCAACAGCATGCGTTGATTGGCGTGCTGTCTGGCTGACCCCGGGTGCCGATACATGCTGTCTGACTGTGCCACTAGCTCCTTGGGACGACCTCCCCCTGCTTCCAACTCGTCTCCTCCTCCTCTCTGTCTCCCCATCTGAACTTTCCCCTTTCTTCTCTTCGAGCGGGCACCCACGTGACATCCACGGACACATCGTCATCATCAACCGCTTCACTTGTATCTGACAACTCAGCAAAGGAAGCAGCAGCGGGTACAACATCATCATCATCACACCGTACGTCCATGTGTGTAATGCTGCCTGACTGAGACATATCCCTGTTATCTACATCCTCTGGCAATAATGGTTGTGCATCACTCATTTCTTCCAACTGATGTGTAAATACCTCCTCTGACAGATCAAGTGAAGCAGCTGTGGTGCTAGTGTTGGTGGTGGCGGCAGGCGGGCGAGTGGTAACTTGAGAGGTGCCTGAAGCTGAGCTGGAGGAGGATGGAGCATCAAGGTTCCGAGCGGAAGCTATAGAAGATTGTGTGTCCTGTGTTAGCCAGTCAACTATGTCCTCAGAACTTTTCGAGTTCAGGGTACGTGGCCTCTGAACAGCACCACGACCACGACGGCCCCTACGGGGTGGCCTGCCTCTGCCTGTCATTTTTTTTTTGATTAGTTGTACTATGCGTGCAAGCTACTGTGACACCAGATATGAGTGGTGGCACAGTACACGCTGTAGGCCTGACACACACGCTTGCAGGCAACTAACTGCAATTATATTACAGTCAAAAAAGTTTATTTATTTTTTAATGTAATCTACTGTGAACCAGATATGAGTGGTGGCACTGTGCACTGGCAGTAGTTGGCACAGTACACACTGTAGGCCTGACACACACACTTGCAGGCAACTGCAATTAGGTTACAGTGAAATAAGTTTATTTTTTTTTTAAATGTAATCTACTGTGACACCAAATATGAGTGGCACTGTGCACTGGAAGTAGTTGGCACAGTACACGCTGTAGGCCTGACACACACGCTGTGAATAACGTTTTTTTCTTTAAATGCAAGCTACTGTGACACCAGATATGAGTGGTGGCACTGGGCAAGTGGGCACAGTATACGCTGTGGGCCTGACACACACGCTGGCCGGCAACTGCAATTAGATTACAGAGGAAAAAAAAAAAAAAGCAGACTGATGTACTAGCCCTAAAAAGGGCTTTTTGGGGTGCTGTCGGGACGCTCTCCTTACAGCAGATCAGATGAGTCTTTCAGGACTGGAGTGGACACTGAATACACTGGCCTAGCTATCGATTTCCCTATTAAATCAGCAGCAGCTGCACTGTCCCTCCTCTCACTAACACTGCAGCTTCAGAATGAATCTAAGATGGATGCTGTCCTTGCTTTTTGCTAGAAGGTGGGAGGGTCTGCTGCTAATTGGCTGGAATGTGTCTGCTGACTGTGAGGTACAGGGTCAAAGTTTGCTCAATAATGACAAATAGGGGGCGGACCGAACAACGCATATGTTCGCCCGCCGCGGCGAACGCGAACAAGCGATGTTCGCCGGGAACTGTTCGCCGGCTAATAGTTCGGGACATCTCTAGTGGGGACACGAATCCCAGCAGGAATTGAGTCTCAAATTTCAACACGTTTTCATAGGCATTAATGTGGTTTACTTTTAAGAATTCATCTAAACCATTTTTAAAACTGTCCACTGTTCCTGCTGTGACCACGTCCTGAGGAAGTCTATACCACAGATTCACAGTTCTTACAGTAAGGCCTCATGCACATGACCGGTTTGTTTTGCGGTCCGCAAAAACGGGTTCCGTTTTTCCGTGATCCGTGACGGCCATGAAAAAAAAAGTCGTTTTGGTGTCCGCCTGGCCGTGCGGAGCCAAACGGATCCGTCCTGAATTACAATACAAGTCAATGGGGACGGATCCGTTTGACGTTGACACAATATGGTGCAATTTCAAACGGATCCGTCCCCCATTGACTTTCAATGTAAAGTCAGGAGTTAATATACCATCGGATCTGAGTTTTCTCCAATCCAATGGTATATTTTAACTTGAAGCGTCCCCATCACCATGGGAACGCCTCTATGTTAGAATATACCATCGGATTTGAGTTACATCGTGAAACTCAGATCCGACAGTATATTCTAACACAGAGGCGTTCCCATAGTGATGGGGACGCTTCTAGTTAGAAAATACTACGAACTGTGTACATGACTGCCCCCTGCTGCCTGGCAGCACCCGATCTTTTACAGGGGGCTGTGATCAGCACAATTAACCCTTCAGGTGCCGCACTGTAAGAGATCAGGGGCTGCCAGGCAGCAGGGGGCAGACCCCCCTCCCTCCCCAGTTTGAATATCATTGGTGGCCAGTGTGCGGCCTCCGTCGGCCCCCCCCCCCCCCTCTATTGTAATTTCATTGGTGGCCAGTGTGCGGCCTCCGTCGGCCCCCCTCCCCCCTCTATTGTAATTTCATTGGTGGCCAGTGTGCGGCCTTCCCTCTCCCCCCCCCCCCCCCCCGCCCGATCATTGGTGGCAGCGGAGATTCCGATCGGAGTCCCAGTTTAATCGCTCTGGGGCTCCGATCGGTAACCATGGCAACCATGACGCTACTGCAGGCCTGGTTGCAATGGTTACTTAGCAATATTACAATATTAGAAGCATCATACTTACCTGCTGGCTGCTGCTGCTCTGTCTGTGACCGGCCGGGAGCTCCTCCTACTGGTAAGTGACAGATCATTAAGCAATGCACCGCACAGACCTGTAACTTACCAGTAGGAGGAGCTCCCGGCCGGACACAGACAGCGCAGCAGCCAGCAGGTAAGTATGATGCTTCTAATATTGTAATATTGCTAAGTAACCATGGCAACCAGGCCTGCAGTAGCATCCTGGTTGCCATGGTTACCGATCGGAGCCCCAGAGCGATTAAACTGGGACTCCAATCGGAATCTCCGCTGCCACCAATGATCAGGCAGGGGGGGGGGGAGAGGGGAGGCCGCACACTGGCCACCAATGATGTGACAATAGAGGGAGGGGGGGTGGCCGGGGGAGGCCGCACACTGGCCACCAATGATATTACAATAGGGGGGGGGGGGGGGGGGGGGGCGCGCTGGCCACCAATGATATTCAAACTGGGGAGGGAGGGGGGTCTGCCCCCTGCTGCCTGGCAGCCCCTGATCTCTTATAGGGGGCTATGATATGCACAATTAACCCCTCAGGTGCAGCACCTGAGGGGTTAATTGTGCGGATCACAGCCCCCTGTAAGAGATCGGGTGCTGCCAGACAGCAGGGGGCAGTCATGTACACAGTTCGTAGTATATTCTAACTAGAAGCGTCCCCATCACTATGGGAACGCCTGTGTTAGAATATACTGTCGGATATGAGTTTTCACGAAAACTCATCTCTGAAAAAGGTTTTATGCAGACGGATCTTCGAATCCGTCTGTATGAAAGTAACCTGCGGCCACGGATCACGTACGCGGATGCCAATCTTGTGTGCATCCGTGTTCTTTCACGGACCCATTGACTTGAATGGGTCCGTGAACCGTTGTCCGTCAAAAAAATAGGACAGGTCCTATTTTTTTGACGGACAGGAAACACGGATCACGGATGCGGCTGCAAAACGGTGCATTTTCAGATTTTTCCACGGACCCATTGAAAGTCAATGGGTCCGCGAAAAAAAAAAACGGAAAACGGCACAACGGCCACGGATGCACACAACGGTCGTGTGCATGAGGCCTAAAGAAACTTTTCCGCTTCCGGAGACTGAACTTTTTCCTCTCCAATCGGAGGCAGTGCCCCCTTGTATTTTGAGCGCATTTTACATGGAAGTTTTTCACCGTATTTTTTTATAGGTTAATCATGTCCCCCCTTAGACGTCTCTTCTCAAGACTAAATAAATTCAATTATTTTAATCTTTCTTCATAACTAATACCCTCCAGGCCGCTTATCATTTTAGTCGCCCTCTTCTGTACTTTTTCCAGCTGTAGTGCGTCCTTTCTAAGGACTGGTGCCCAGAACTGAACTGCATAGTCCAGATGAGGCCGCACCAACCTTATGTAAAGTGGTAATATTACATCCCTGCCCTGCGAGTCCATGCCTCATTTAATGCATGACAATATCCTGGTGGCTTAGAAGCAGCTGACTGACATTGATATTGTAATTTAATCTACCATCCACAAGGACACCCAAATCCTTCTCTATAAGTGACTTTCCCAGTGTTACATCACCTAGGACATATGAAGCACAGAGATTATTACTACCAAGATGCATAACTTTACATTTGTCCACATTGAACCTCATTTGCCAAGTTGATGCCCAATCACTCAGGGTTCAAGTCAGCTTGTAGTATATGGACATCTTCCATAGACCGTACAGTTCTACATAGCTTAGTGTCATCTGCAAAGATAGAAATAGAAAGTGCTATTAATGTCGTTCTCGATACCATTAATAAATCAATTAAATAAGAGGGCCCAATTTGAGGCCTTTCTGGATGTGCATAAGTTTGTACGAAAATTGAACATTGCAAAATACTGTCTAACTAATCAAGACCCTTTGAGGAATAGAGAGGAAAATGGAAGGTTTGTGCATACACACCTGAAAGAGAAATCCACTTTTCTTTCCAAAAAATAAAGATAACGAGTGTGTAGAAGCTTTTAGAAGAGGGTTGTTAAAGGAAATAGAAGCAATAAGCACCAAACCAAGGAGGCAGAACCTGAGACTGGAGGTTTTAAGATGAAAACCACAAGATTGTTATAAAACTGGCGGATAATGGAGGAAGGGGGGGTTGTCATGGATGTAGAGAATTATGAGGCAGAAATGCTCAGGTTGCTGTCAGATGGAGAAACATACCAGGTTTTAAAAAAGAATCCAATAGTTGAGTTTAAATTAAAACTTAACCCCTTACGGACTCAGCCCTATTTCACCTTAAAGATTCGGCCATTTTTTGCTGATAACTTTAAAACGCTTTGACTTATCCATGCCATTCTGAGACTGTTTTTTTCCGTCACATATTGTACTTCATGACACTGGTAAAATGAAGTAAAAAAATATATTTTTATTAATAAAAAAAAAACCTAATTTACCAAAAATTTGTAAAAAAGTTTCCAAGTTTTAATTTCTCTACTTCTATAATACATAGTAATACCTCCAAAAATAGTTATTACTTTACATTCCCCATATGTCTACTTCATGTTTGGATCATTTTGGGAATGATGTTTTATTTTTGGGGGATGTTACAAGGCTTAGAAGTTAAGAAGCAAATCTTGAAATTTTTCAGAAATTTCCAAAAAACCAATTTTTAGGGACCAGTTCAGGTCTGAAGTCACTTTGCGAGGCTTACATAATAGAAACCTGCCAAAAATGACCCCATTCTATAAACTACACCCCTCAAGGTATTCAAAACTGATTTTACAAACGTTGTTAACCCTTTAGGTGTTCCACAAGAATTAATGGAAAATAGAGATACAATTTAAAAATTTCAAATTTTTGGCAGATTTTCTATTTTAATATTTTTTTTTCCAGTTACAAAGCAAGGGTTAACAGCCAAACCAAACTCAAATGTTTATGGCCCTGATTCTGTAGTTTACAGAAACACCCCATATGTGGTCGTAAACAGCTGTACGGGCACACGGCAGGGCGCAGAAGGAAAGGAATGCCATACGGTTTTTGGAAGGCAGGTTTTGCTGTACTGGTTTTTTTGACACCATGTCCCATTTGAAGCCCCCCTGATGCACCCCTAGAGTAGAAACTCCAAAAAAGTGACCCCATTTTAGAAACTACGGGATAGGGTGGCAGTATTGTTGGTACTAGTTTAGGGTACATATTATTTTTGGTTGCTCTATATTACATTTTTTGTGAGGCAAGGTAGCAAGAAATAGCTGTTTTTGCACCGTTTTTATTTTTTGTTATTTACAACATTCGTCTGACAGGTTAGATCATGTGATATTTTTATAGACCAGGTTGTCACGGACGCTGCGATACCTAATATGTATACTTTTTTTTTATTTATGTAAGTTTTACACAATGATTTCATTTTTGAAGCAAAAAAAAAAATCATGTTTAATGTTTCCATAGTCTGAGAGCCATAATTTTTTCAGTTTTTGGGCAATTGCCTTGGGTAGGGTATGCTTTTTGCGGGATGAGATGACGGTTTTATTGGCACTATTTTTGGGTGCGTGTGACTTTTTGATCGCTTGCTATTACACTTTTTGTGATGTAAGGTGACAATTTTTTTTTATTTATCACAGTTTTTATTTTTTACGGTGTTCATCTCAGGGGTTAGGTCATGTGATATTTTTATAGAGCCGGTCGATACGGACGCGGTGATACCTAATATGTATACTTTTTTTTTATTTATGTAAGTTTTACACAATGAGGCCTCTTTCACACTACCGTATGGCTATTTCAGTGTTTTGAGTTCTGTTTTTCACGGATCCGTTGTTCCGTTTTTTTGTTTGTTTCCGTTGTGTTTCCGTTTCCGTTCCATTTTTCTGTATGGCATATACAGTATACAGTAATTACATAGAAAAAATGGTCTGGGCATAACATTTTCAATAATGCAAAAACGAAACGGATACGGAAGACTTACGTATGCATTTCCGTATGTGTTCCTTTTTTTTGCGGACCCATTGACTTGAATGGAGCCATGGAACGTGATTTGCGGGCAATAATAGGACATGTTCTATCTTTCAATGGAACGGAAATACGGAAACGGAATGCATACGGAGTACATTCCGTTTTTTTTGCGGACCGTATACGTAACGCAAAAAATGGCCCGCAAAACGAAAAAAAAAAACGGTAGTGTGAAAGAGGCCTAACAGCTTTTTTTAAAACAAAAAAGATTATGCTTCAGTGTCTCCATATTCTGAGCCATAGTTTTTTTTTTTGGGGCGATTGTCTCAGGTAGGGGCTCATTTTTTGCGGGATGAGGTGACGGTTAGATTGGTACTATTTTGGTGGGCAAACGCCTTTTTGATCGCTTGCTGTTGTACTTTTTGTGATGTAAAACAGACTTTTCAAAAATGAAATAAAATGAGTCCTTATCAGACTGGAACGGATTACATTGAGTCCAAGAGAAATGGGACTACTTAAAAGGTGCATTATTGAAGGCAACAGAAAATTGCATTAGACTCGTCAGTAAAAGCAAAAAAAGGAGGAGACCACTGTGGTACTCAGCAGAAGTGGCCCAAATCATTAAAAATAAAAAGCTAGCATTTTGTAATTATAAAAAAAACCAGAGCAATGAAGATAAGGAAATCTACAAGATTAGGCAGAGAGAGGCCAAGCAAGTTATAAGAACTTCTAAAGCGCAGGCAGAAGAAAAACTAGCTCAGTCTATGAAAAAAGGGGATAAGACATTCTTCAGATATATAAATGAAAAAAGGAAATTAAAACAAGGAATAACTAAATTAAAAACAAAGGACGGAAGGTATGTAGAAGAGAATAAAGGGCTAGCCGACTGCCTTAATGAATACTTCTGTTCAGTTTTTACAAAAGAAAAAGGAGAAGGACCTCCACTAGAAAGAATGACTATTAAATCGTTTGATGCATGTATCTTTACAGAGGAAGATGTTCTAAGTTTGCTGTCTAAGGTGAAGACAGATAAGTCACAGGGGCCTGATGAGATACACCCAAAATTATTAAAAGAGCTTAGTGGTGAGCTGGCAAAACCGTTAACAGATTTATTTAACCAATCATTAGTAACAGGAGTCGTCCCGGAAGATTGGAAATTGGCAAATGTCGTGCCCATTCACAAGAAAGGTAGTAGGGAGGAATCGAGCAACTATAGACCAGTGAGTCTGACATCAATAGTAGGCAAATTAATGGAAACCCTATTAAAGGATAGGATTGTGGAACATCTAAAATCCCATGGATTGCAAGATGAAAAACAACATGGGTTTACTTCAGGGAGATCATGTCAAACAAATCTTATAGATTTTTTTGACTGGGTGAATAAAATAATAGACGGTGGAGGTGCAGTAGACATCGCATATCTAGATTTTAGTAAGGCTTTTGACACTGTCCCACATAGAAGACTTATCAATAAACTGCAGTCATTGAGCATGGACTCCCATATTGTTGAGTGGATTAGGCAGTGGCTGAGTGACAGACAACAGAGGGTTGTAGTCAATGGAGAACATTCAAAACAAGGTAATGTTACCAGTGGGGTTCCACAGGGATCTGTACTGGGACCGATTTTGTTTAATATCTTCATAAGTGATATTGCAAAAGGCCTCGCTGGTAAGGTTTGTCTTTTTGCTGATGACACAAAGATATGTAACAGGGTTGATGTTCCTGGAGGGAAACGCCAAATGGAAAAGGATTTAGGAAAACTAGAAGAATGGTCAGAACTCTGGAAACTGAAATTTAATGTGGATAAGTGCAAGATAATGCACCTGGGGCGTAAAAACCCAAGGGCAGAATATAGAATATTTGACACAGTCCTGACCTCAGTATCTGAGGAAAGGGATTTAGGAGTAATTATTTCAGAAGACTTAAAGGTGGGAAGACAATGTAATAGAGCAGCACGAAATGCCAGCAGAATGCTTGGATGTATAGGGAGAGGTATAAGCAGTAGAAAGAGTGAAGTGCTTATGCCGCTGTACAGAACACTGGTGAGACCTCACTTGGAGTATTGTGCGCAGTACTGGAGGCCATATCTCCAGAAGGATATAGATACTCTAGAGAGAGTTCAGAGAAGAGCTACTAAACTAGTACATGGATTGCAGGATAAAACTTACCAGGAAAGGTTAAAGGACCTTAATATGTATAGCTTGGAAGAAAGAAGAGACAGAGGGGATATGATAGAAACTTTTAAATACATAAAGGGAATCAACTCGGTAAAGGAAGAGAGCATATTTAAGAAGAAAAACTACCACAAGAGGACACAGTTTTAAATTAGAGGGGCAAAGGTTTAAAAGTAATATAAGGAAGTATTACTTTACTGAGAGAGTAGTGGATGCATGGAATAGCCTTCCTGCAGAAGTGGTAGCTGCAAATACAGTGAAGGGGTTTAAGCATGCATGGGATAGGCATAAGGCCATCCTTCATATAAGATAGGGCCGGGGGCTATCCATAGTATTCAGTATATTGGGCAGACTAGATGGGCCAAATGGTTCTTATCTGCCGACACATTCTATGTTTCTATGTTTCTATGTTTCTATGTAAGGTGACAAAAAAAATGGTTTATTTAGCAGTTTTTATTTTTTATTTTTTACGGTGTTCATCTGAGGGGTTAGGTCATGTGATATGTTTATAGAGCCGGTCGATATGGACACGGCGATACCTAATATGTATACTCCCCCCCCCCCCCCCCTATTTTTTACCAATTTTTTTTAACTTTATTTGGGGAAAATGGCGTTTTTGGTTTATTTTTACTTGAAACTTCTATTTTTTGGGGGGGGGAAACTTTATTTTTTCAACTTTTTTTTCACTTTATTTTTTGTCCCACTTTTGAACTTTTGGGGGTCTAATCCCCTTTACAATGCATTCCAATACTTCTGTATTGGAATGCATTGGCTATATGAGTAATACACTGTGTATTACTCATACAGCTTCCTGCCTGTGAGATCCAGGGGGCTGGATATCACAGGCACGTCACAGGAAGGCAGCGCGATCCCTAAGGAAGGCATCGTGTTGCCTTCCATGCCGTCGGGTCCCCCCTACAGCCGCATGGGGACCCGATGGCACCGCCGATCGCCGCCGCAAACCTCAGGTAAAGCTGCAAACCGCAGGTCTGAGTTGACCTGCGGTTTGCTGCAATCGCCAATGCGGGGGGGGTCACATGACCCACCCCCCCGGCGGGCGTTGTGACAGGATGCCCGCTGAATGATTTCAGCTGACATCCTGTTCCGATTAACCCCCGCTGCGCCGCAATGTAGTTTAAATGTCAGGACGTACCAGGACTCGGCAAACATGGCGTACCGGTACGTCCTAAGTCCTTAAGGGGTTAACCAGCTACTGACCAGAGGTTTCAAAAATGAGATCATTAATAAGAAAGTTTGATTATTTGAATAATAAGTTCCCGGTCACGGCGATGATATATTTTTTACCCAAATTACCCTGGCAGACCCATTGTGTCTGGGATCAATTCCCTTACAAGCAGATTAGGTGAATATGTGGAATACTTTCTTCAAAAGTATGTCCCACTGATACCCTCTTCTTTAAGGGATTCTGGTAGCGTCTTGGATCTAGTTAAAGGGTTTGGTGTTTGCCCTGCCGACATGTGGCTAGCCACAATTGATGGGGGGGCTGCCATGCCCAAAAAAATCCCGAATGAGGCGGACGCCCCTGCTAGCTGCGCCCACCCCTCCATGGGTAGAGGAGTGGCCTTGTTCTGTCAGCGGTCCAGCACTGGAATGACTTCCCTACCACGACCATGGCTGCCGGCACAGCCATGGCCACTCATGATCAGCAAAAAAAACTATACAAAGAAAAAAAAAAAAGGACTTTGGCATGACTTTATTGGGTTTGGGACAATGGGGCAAAAATAAAATAAAATAGTGATTCAGAAAAACAGACAGCAAATTACATTTTTTTTCTAAAGACGAAAAACAAGCACACTAATACCCATCATAGCACAGTAATCCCTATCATAGCACAGTAATCCCTAATTCCCTATCACACTATCTAACACCCTGGACTGGAACACAGCTACACTATATCACTATCTAACCTACACTGACTATCTCCCACTAACTATCTGTATTATATATATATACGAGCTAACTATCTATCTAATGTAATGACTCAACAAAGCACAGAGCACAGCAATGTCACTGCTCTCTCTCTCTCAGAACTGCAAAAAACTGCAGAAAATGGCTGCTGGGGAGTTTCCTATATAGTAAGGGGTAGGCAACTTTCCTATTGGTTGCTAGGGATGTTGCTAAGCTCAAACAAAGATATGGGCCAATGAGAAGGCTGCAAGAAGCAGTGAGGGATCACATGAGTACTGATGAAAAAAAAATCTAGAGTATTCGCAATTACGAAGATATAGCACTATTTTCTAGATCTTCTAATTCTCGAAGTGTCGATAGTCGCAATAAAAAAAATTCGCGATTAGAATATTCGCGATCTACACTAGTAGTAATACCCTCTGTGCTAGTAATGCCCATTGTGCCCATTTAACAGTAAAAAAAACTCTGTGCCCCCTTCATAGTAGTAATGCCCTCTGTGCACTGTGCCCCCCTCTATAATAGAAATGCCCATTGTGATCCCTCCATAGTAGAAATGCCCATTGTGCCCCCTTCCCATTAGCAATGCCCATTGTGCCCCTTCCATAGTAGAAATATCCACTGTGCCCCTTCACATTTTTAATGCCATTTTGTGCCCCCTTCATAGGAGAAATACTCATTGTGCGTCCTCTGTGTTAACAAAAAAATACAAAACACACAGTACCTATTCACCTTGTCCCGTTCCTGAAGCTCACAGTCCTCTCTCCCCTGCAGACACAGATCGCTCGGCAGCACTGTGTGGGCGGAGCTTATGCAGATTTCCAGGCTGCCGGCTCTGCCCAAACAGGCCGGCAGTGTGATCGGTGTCTGCAGGCTGAATGGTGAAGCGGGGAGAAGTCTTCCTGCTTCACCATTCAGAGCGCCGCCAGCCTGAGGGAGGGGGGGAGCGCGGAGAGCTGAGTGGTGAGTGACAGGACGCAGCTCCCTGCGCTCCAGCAATGAGCACTTCCATCTGTATTGATGGCAGTGCTCATTGCTTCTGGACTGTAGCACCCCAGGCAGGGGTTCAAAATAATAGCAGTGTGTTTAAAAAAGTAAATAAAGCTCAAAGTCCTTCTATTAGCTTTTATTTCCATACACACAAATGCATTGGGAACACTACACATACTATTCCAAATCAAAGCATGAAGAAAAATATATAAAATTTGTGTTGTTCCTCAAAAAAAATTGAAGAAAAGTGAATATTAGACTGTTCAAAAAAAATAGCAGTGTTTGTATTCTTCTTTACAAACTTAAACCTTCACTATATAAACTGAAAAATGTTTGAAGATTTTGCTTTCCTTTGAATCCCTTCACTAATATTTAGTTGTATAACCGCTGTCTCTGAGAACTGCTGGACATCTGTGCTGCTCGGAGTCACCACCTTCTGCCCCTGTGAACAGGTATTCCAGCCCAGGATGATTGGACTACATTCCACAGTTCTTCTCTATTTCTTGGTTTTGCCTCAGAAACTGCATTTTTTATGTCACCCCACAAGTTTTCTATTGGATTAAGATCCGGGGATTGGGCTGACCGCTCCATAACGTCAATCTTGTTGGTCTGGAACTAAGATGTTGCCCGTTTACTGGGGTGTTTGGGGTCGTTGTTTTGTTGGAACACCCATTTCAAGGGCATTTTTTCTTTAGTATAAGGCAGCATGACCTCTTCAAGTATTCTGATGTATTCAAACTGATCCATGATCCCTGGTATGTGATAAATAGGCCCAACACCGTAGTATGAGAAACATCCCCATATCATGATGCTTGTACCACCATGCTTCACTGTCTACACAGTGTACTGTGGCTTGAAATCAGTGTTTGGGGGTCGTCTGACAAACTGTCTCCAGCCACTAGACCCAAAAAGAACAATCTTACTTTCATCAGTCCACAAAATGTCTCTTTAGGCCGTCACTGTGCTCCTTGGCAAATTGTAACCTCTTCAGCACTTTTTTCAACAGTGGGACTTTGCGAGGCTTCTTGCAGATAGCTCGGCTTCACATAGGCGTCTTCTAATTGTAACAGTACTCACAGGTAACTTCAGACCTTCTTTGATCTTCCTGGAGCTGATTGTTGGCTGAGTCCTTGCCATTTTGGCTATTCTTCTATCCATTCGAATGGTAGTTTTTCGCTTTCTTCTACGTCTTTCAGGTTTTGGTTGCTATTTTAAAGCATTTGTCCCTATATATTCTCTTCTATTATGTAATCATACAGATAGGAAAATGACCAAAAAATAAAACAACAGGTTCCGTACTCCTCCTGACCAGTAAGATGGCAAATTTGTATCAGAAATTCCATCATGTCTAAATGACATCAAATGGGATGATCATTTACCCCCCCCCCCCCCATCAGCTTTGAGAACAGCAGGCAGGGAGTTAAACAGTGATCAGTGATCTATGTTGTGCAGCCAGGATAGTGGCCATGTATTACACCTGTGGTCCTACTCTTGCGGGCACAGCAGTAGTGCCAATGTGATCACAATGTCACAAAGGTTTAGTGATGGTTTTTAGTAAATCTGTCTGTACAGTACATGACATTGATCCTCAAGGGGTTAAAAGGGGTTTTCAAAGACTTTAATACAGATAACCTAACCTCAGAATAGGTCATCAGTATCTGATCGTGGGGGTCCAACACCCAGGACCCCTACTGATCAGCTATTTGAAAAGGCACCAGAGCTCCTGTGAGCACCACGGACTTCTCTCAGCTCACCAAGCACAGTGCCATACATAGTATAGCGGCTGTGTTTGGAATTGAAGCTCAGTCCTATTCACTTCTATGGGAATGAGCTGCGCCTAGGCCACGTGACCAATGAATGTGTTGTCACTGGCCTAGAAAAAAGAAGGCAGCGGCGCTACTGTGAGCGCTGATGCCTTCTCCAACAGTTCATCAGTGGGCGTTCCAGCAGTTGGATCTCCATTGTTCAGGTACTGATGAGCTATCCTGAGAATAGGTCATCGGTATTAAAGTCTCATAAAACCACATTAAGTTAATAAGCAGAAGGCTGCAGGTCCTACAATAAAGCTCCACATTTCCTACAATCTAAACATTAAAATGGCTTCTCCTATGAGTGAGTTCTCTCATGTCTAGAAAGACTTGATTTCTGACTAAAAGACTTCCCACATTTTAAACATGAAAATGGCTTCTCTCCTGTGTGAGTTCTTAGATGTTTTATAAGCAATGCCTTCAGACCAAAATACTTCCAACATTCTAAACACACAAATGGCTTCTCCCCTGTGTGAATTCTCTGATGTGCCGCAAGAAGTGATTTCAGACTAAAACATTTACCGCATTCAGAGCATGAAAATGGCTTCTCCCCTGTGTGAACTCGCTGATGTGCAACAAGTTGCGATTTCCCACTGCAACACTTCCCACATTCAGGACACATAAATGACTTCTCACCTGTGTGAGTTTTCTGATGTTTAACAAGATACCATTTTGTACTAAAACTCTTCCCACATTCTGAACATAAAAATGGCTTCTCCCCTGTGTGAGTTCTCTGATGATGAATAATATGTGATTGACGGGTAAAACATTTCCCACATTCTGAACATGAAAATGGCTTCTCCCCTGTGTGAGTTCTCTGATGCTGAATAATATGTGATTGACGGCTAAAACATTTCCCACATTCTGAACATGAAAATGGCTTATCCCCTAAGTGGATTCTTAGATGGCCCACAAGATATGATTTCTCACTAAAACACTTCCCACATTCAGGACATGGAAATGGCTTCTCCCCAGTGTGAGTTCTCTGATGTCTATAAAGGTGCAATTTCTGACTAAAACTTTTCCCACATTCTGAACATGAATGCAGCTCCTCTCCTGTGTGAGTCCTCTGGTGTCCAACTAGAATGAATTTTGTGGAAAAAGATTTTCCGCATTCTGAACATGAATAAGGCTTCTCTCCTGTGTGAGTTCTCTGATGTCCAACTAGAATGAATTTCCTGGTAAAAGATTTCCCACATTCAGAGCATGAAAATGATTTGTGATGATTTCTCTTATGTTTCCCACATTTCTGTTTAGTTCTTGTTTTGCCTATCAGTGATTGATTACACAAAGTTTTCTTGTGACCAGTGGTGTCGGTGGATAGATCTTCGCTTTGAAAGACTGAGGGTACATTAGAAGTTATTGAATTTGCTTGCGTGGTATTATCTTCTCCTTCATGGTAGGAAGATAAATTTAAGTATCCATGGGAGCTGCTCAATGTGTCTTCACCTAGAAAAATAAACAAAATTTTCTTATTTTCCCAAAGTAAATGATTTTGTATTAATCATTTAAGGTTTACTAAAACAACAGTAAGTCAGGATCAGGAAACAAAGTAAATCGAAAATGTAATAACATAGGATAATGTACAATTTAACAAGAGAATCACATTTATTACAAATTTTTGAAGTTCTTAGTCTGCAAAGTTCCCAGAATTTAATCCCTTGTAGAGCTAGCAAAAGGTGTTTCTATCCTGACCATACAGTAATACATCCCAATGTCAACAGACAACACAAGCTCCCCCAAAGTGTATATGAATGGAAGCAAATTCGGCATGAACATGTACACACCACCTGAGTATACGACCATTGTATGGCCCTAACATATGCTCTATGTCACCCGTATGCTTAACAAACTTTTCACACTTTGGGGAACATTATTACTGAATGAACACCAGGTTTTCACTTACCTTTACCAGTGACAATTACATTGTGGGTGAGAGGGTCCACTGCTAGGATTAGCTAAAGCTTGTGTGACCACCTATTGCACTTTCATGGGGCCTATGTCATTTCTGGACATTACCTAGATCTACAAACCGGATTCCAAAAAAGTTGGGACACTATACAAATCGTGAATAAAAACTGAATGCAATGATGTGGAGGTGCCAACTTCTAATATTTTATTCAGAATAGAACATAAATCACGGATCAAAAGTTGAAACTGAGAAAATGTACCATTTTAAAGGGAAAAATATGTTGAATCAAAATTTCATGGTGTCAACAAATCCCAAAAAATTTGGGACAAGGCCATTTTCACCACTGTGTGGCATCTCCCCTTCTTACAACACTCAACAGACGTCTGGGGACCGAGGAGACCAGTTTCTCAAGTTTAGAAATAGGAATGCTCTCCCATTCTTGTCTAATACAGGCCTCTAACTGTTCAATCGTCTTGGGCCTTCTTTGTTGCACCTTCCTCTTTATGATGCGCCAAATGTTCTCTATACAGTAGGTGAAAGATCTGGATTGCAGACTGGCCATTTCAGTACCCGGATCCTTCTCCTACGCAGCCATGATGTTGTGATTGATGCAGAATGTGGTCTGGCATTATCTTGTTGAAAAATGCAGGGTCTTCCCTGAAAGAGATGACGTCTGGATGGGAGCATATGTTGTTCTAGAACCTGAATATATTTTTCTGCATTGATGGTGCCTTTCCAGACATGCAAGCTGCCCATGCCACACGCACTCATGCAACCCCATACCATCAGAGATGCAGGCTTCTGAACTGAGCGTTGATAACAACTTGGGTTGTCCTTGTCCTCTTTGGTCCGGATGACGTGGCGTCCTAGATTTCCAAAAAGAACTTTGAATCGTGACTCGTCTGACCACAGAACAGTCTTCCATTTTGCCACACCCCATTTTAAATGATCCCTGGCCCTATGAAAACGCCTGAGCTTGTGGATATTGCTTAGAAATGGCTTCTTCTTTGCACTGTAGAGTTTCAGCTGGCAACGGCGGTTGGCACGGTGGATTGTGTTCACCGACAATGGTTTCTGGAAGTATTCCTGAGCCCATTCTGTGATTTCCTTTACAGTAGCATTCCTGTTTTTGGTGCAGTGTCGTTTAAGGGCCCGGAGATCACGGGCATCCAGTATGGTTTTACGGCCTTGACCCTTACGCACAGAGATTGTTCCAGATTCTCTGAATCTTCAGATGATGTTATGCACAGTTGATGATGATAGATGCAAAGTCTTTGCAATTTTTCGCTGGGTAACACCTTTCTGATATTGCTCCACTATCTTTCTGCGCAACATTGTGGGAATTGGTGATCCTCTACCCATCTTGGCTTCTGAGAGACACTGCCACTCTGAGAAGCTCTTTTTATACCCAATCATGTTGCCAATGAGTGTTAATTGGTCTTCCAGCTCTTCGTTATGCTCAAATTTACTTTTTCCAGCTTCTTATTGCTACTTGTCCCAACTTTTTGGGGATTTGTTGACACCGTGAAATTTTGAATCAACGTATTTTTTCCTATCGCCCATGACAGCACCACCGGAGAGAGGAGGATCCGCCCCACAGAGACAGGAAACCTGCAGAATAAAACGGGCGGACATACTCCTCCTTGTCAGTGTGGTTTCCTGTCTCTGATGGGAAGCCTGCAGAGCGACATGCTGGATCCTTCCCTCCGGTGGGTCCCCCACTTACCTGCGATCCTGGAAGTTGCAGAGCCAGCAGAGGCACATCTGAGCTCCGGAGGGGGCGGCAGTGTGCGGGGAGACGGCGGCATGTGTGGCGCCAGAGGAAGAACGCTGACCACCAGGGGGAGGAAGAGGAGCGGCTCCGGCTGTGAGTAGGCCATGGAGCGCTTCTAAAGTCACATGACGCCGGCTGTGACGTCATCGGCAGGCGCCTATGAGAGGTGCACGAGTTGTCGGCCCGGCGTTTATTCCGGCTAGAGCATGGAGGATGAGAGCCTTCAGAAGCGATCTGAGGATCCCACAGTTCCTGCCCCAGCTAAGCCCAAGAAAGTGGGGGCAAAGAAGAAAAATAAAGAGTGTGCGTTATGCAGCAAGGGCTTGCCATCTGAATGGTAAGATGGAAATGTCTGAACATAACTGTTGTTATAGCTTAGACGGAGTATCGCTGGGTAATTACATTTTGACCTGCAAACCTGTGTAATTCATTTCCCAGGGATAAGAAGATGTGCCAGCCCTGTATAGATAGGATGGTGGCTGAAGAGTCTCCCTCATTTTATAAATGTTTGCAGACGTTGGTGCGCTCTGAGATTAATGCATCCCAGGTAGCCCAGAAACGGCAGAAACCTAAAACCAGAGCACCTTCCAGAGAACCCCCATCGTCAGACGAGGGTGAGATCCCTTCTTCAGTATGTGGTCCTTCTGATATCTCGTCACAGGACTCGTCGGGGGAAGAAGAAATAGGGGGGAGATCCTGTTTTCCGGTTGAGGACACCGAGAAACTCCTTAAGGCTATTCGCTCGACTATGGGCATAGAAGAAATTCGGGAGCCCCGCTCAGTTCAGGATATTATGTTCGCGGGGTTGGAGTCCAGGCAGCATGGTACCTTTCCAGTGCATAGGAATGTATCAGCTTTGATTAAAGGAGAATGGAAAAAACCCAATAGGAGGGTATTTATTTCCAGAAGTCTCAAGCGTAAATATCCTTTTAAGGAGGAAGATTCTGCGTCTTGGGATAAGGCACCTAGGATAGATGTGGCTATATCCAAAGTTTCCAGGAAAACGGCCCTACCATTTGATGACACGGGAATCTTGAAAGACCCGCTGGATAAAAAGGCGGATGCCTTTCTGAAAGGGGCCTGGGAGGCATCTACCTCTTCCTTCAGGCCTAGTATAGCCTCCACTTGCACGGCCCGGTCTCTTATTGTATGGTTGGAAGAGCTTGAATCCCAATTAAAAAATAGATGCCCCCGTGAAGAGATATTAGCCTCCCTCCCTACAATTAGGAAGGCAGCAGACTTTCTGGCAGATGCCTCAGCCGACTCGGTTAGATTGGCAGCCAGATCAGCGGCTTTGTCAAATTCTGCACGGAGATCTCTTTGGCTGAAGGGCTGGTCTGGAGACATGTCTTCTAAATCCAAGCTCTGTGGTGTTCCATGTGAAGGGGAATACCTTTTCGGTCCAAGTCTGGACGACCTGCTAGATAAAGCGGCAGACAGGAAGAAAAAGTTTCCGGGGTTTCAAGGATCCTTTTCTAGCAGAAATAGGTTTAGTCGGTCCTTTCGTCCCTTTAGGGGTAGCCAGGAACAGGATAGGAGAACTAGGGAGGACCGATTCAGAGGTCAGAGGAAAAATAGAAATTTTTTCTTTAACCATTCCTCCGCAGACAAAAGAAAGCCTGAACAACAATGACGCCAGGATTCCAGTTGGGGGCAGGCTGAAGGGCTTCTTAACGGAGTGGAAGAAAATTTCCCTAAGTCCGTGGGTTTTAGATACAGTCAGCCAAGGGTTAAAGTTGGAATTCCTTCAGTCCCCTCCGGCCCGATTCCTTCCAACCATAGTTCCCCCTTCAGTCCTAGGGAAATCAGTGATACAGGCAGAAGTGCTGAATTTAATAGAGAAATCGGTCTTGATCCCAGTATTAAAGGAAGAAGTAGGCAGAGGATTCTACTCTCCACTTTTTTTGGTAAAAAAAACAGACGGTTCTTTCAGGACCATTATAAATCTGAAAAGATTAAATCAGTTCATTCAGCCCAAAAGATTCAAAATGGAAACAATACGATCAACAATCAATCTTCTTTATCCCTTATGCTTCATGGCCGTTCTCGACTTAAAAGACGCATACTACCACGTCCCCATTGCAATAGAACACCAGAGGTTTTTAAGGGTGGCCATCCAGTTGAAAGGTCAACTGGAACATTTCCAATTCCAGGCTCTACCCTTTGGCCTTTCCATGGCCCCAAGGGTGTTTACAAAACTAGTGGCGGAAGTAGCAGCCCACATAAGGGAAAAAGGACATTCTCTTCGTCCCTTACCTGGACGACTTCTTAATAGTAGGTCAGACTGAAGAAGCATGCATCTGGGCAGTATCAGAGATCCGGGTTATCCTGAACATGTTAGGGTGGATAATAAACGAGGAGAAGTCAAGACCCCGTCCATCGAGGAGGCAGACCTTCTTAGGCCTAGTACTGGACTCTTCTCTCCAGAAAACCTTTCTACCTACAAGCAAGGTAGTAGTTATCCAGAACAAGATCCAGGATCTAACCCGGAGACCGGTTACTTCAGTAAGAACAGCAATGTCGGTCCTCGGCTCCCTCACATCCTGTATTCCGGGAGTAAGGTGGGCTCAGCTGCACTCCAGAGCCTTGCAGTGGGAAATCCTGTCTGCTTAGAAGGAAAGCCGGTCCTTGAATGCGAAAATGGAAATCTCAGTCCAAACCTTACAGAAACTATCATGGTGGCTGGATACGGAAAATCTCGTCCAGGGGATCCCGTGGAAAACGGGCAGGTTGGTGTGCCTGACTACAGATGCAAGCCCGTGGGGGTGGGGTGCCCACATTCAAGGAACTTCCTTCCAGGGTCGTTGGAACCCCCTACAAAAAGTAGAGTCCTCCAACCTGAAAGAATTGATGGCAGTCGGCCTTGCGATGAGGGCCTCTCTTCCGAAGATAAAAGGGAAGGACCTAAGGATCCTTTCGGACAACAGGACTGTAGTCTCCTATTTGAACAGGCAGGGAGGGACAAGATGCAGGGCTCTTATTGAGGAAGCCTATGTCACACTGTGTCTGGCAGAAAAAATATGCACCTCGATTTCAGCAGTCCACATCAGAGGGGTAGAGAACAGACAGGCGGATTTTCTGAGCCGCCATACCCTGTCCCAGGGGGAATGGTCCCTAGACCCAATTGTTTTTCAGAGGATAGTAGATCTCTGGGGGGTTCCCGAAATTGACCTGTTTGCCACGTATTCAAACAAGAAGGTGGCCAGGTTCTATTCCCTAAGCAGAGCAGGATCCCCCTGTGGGATAGACGCCCTGACACAGGAGTGGAATTTCCGCCTGGCTTATGCCTTTCCCCCTCTTCCCCTGATTCCCCGAGTTTTACGGAAAATCAGGGAAGAGCGGGCCACAGTAATCCTGATTGCGCCCTTCTGGCCCAGGCGGTCCTGGTTCACGGGACTCCGAACCATGTCGATCGCCGATCCCTGGGTGCTTCCGACGGTCCGGGGCCTTCTGAGCCAGGGACCAGTGAGACATCCAGCTGTAGACAGCCTACATTTAACGGCCTGGATTTTGAAAGGTGGTCATTAGAAAAGGAAGGGTTCTCTAATGCCTTGGTTTCTACCCTGCTAAAAAGTAAAAAGGGGGTTACTATAAAGATCTATAGCAGAGTTTGGCACAAGTTCTTAAATTTTGCCCAGATCCAGTTAAGGAGCCTACCTAGGGTTGCTCCCTTGCATTCTATTCTTGAGTTTCTCCAGAAAGGTCTAGAGATGGGTCTATCAGTCAGTACCCTGAGAGTCCAGGTCTCTGCCCTGTCGGTTCTGTTTAATCAGAACATAGCTAGTAGCCCTTGGGTTGCCAGGTTTTTTAGAGCTGTGGAGAGGTCTTCCTTGGTGGTAGTTCCAAAAGCCCCCCCCCCTGGAGTCTAGAGGTGGTATTAAAAGCTTTATCTGGGCCCCCTTTGAGCCCATTGATTTTATTTCAATTAAGCACCTTACCCTAAAGCTATCCGTTCTGATAGCCTTGACTTCTGCTCGGAGGATTGGGGAGATCCAGGCCATCTCCATCAACCCTCCGTATACCTTGATTTTAGAGGACAAAGTTGTTATCCGTCCTGACCCGGCTTTTCTTCCAAAAGTCGCCTCCAAATTCCACCGCTCTCAGGAGATTGTTCTTCCCACTCTCTGTCAAAATCCTTCCTCTGAGGAAGAAGAATCTCTCCACTGTCTGGATGTCAAGAGAGCCCTTTTGGCCTATCTGTCCTCTACCTCTTCCTGGCGAAAATCTTCCTCACTCTTCTTACAGTTTCAAGGGAGAAACAAAGGTTCTGCTGCCTCAAAGAGTTCTATATCTCGGTGGGTTGTGTCAGCCATCTCTTTATCCTACCTTTCATCAGGTTTGTCTCCCCCGGGGGGCATAAGGGCCCACTCGACCAGGGCGGTGGCTGCCTCCTGGGCTGAGAGGTCTTCGGTTCCAATGGAGAAAATTTGTGAGGCAGCGACCTGGTCTTCCCCTTTGACCTTTTTTAGGCACTATAGGTTGGACTTGAACTCTTCTGGTGATCCATCCTTTGGTAAAGGGGTTCTTCTGTCTACTTCCCACCGTTATGGATTACTCTAGTAAATCTCCGGTGGTGCTGTCATGGGCGATAGGAAAAAATGGTATTACTTACCGGTAATTTGATTTTACAGAGCCCATGACAGCACCCTGGGTTTCCCTCCCTGGTGGTTCTTCTTTATTACACGGGTGTGCAGAAAAAAAAAAAAAAAAAGAATATATATAATATATGTTCCCTGTATACAAATTGCATGTCTAATTCATGTGGCGGCCTTCCTCCGATACTTGGAAAACTCACTGACGAGGAGGAGTATGTCCACCCGTTTTATTCTGCAGGTTTCCTGTCTCTGTGGGGCGGATCCTCCTCTCTCCGGTGGTGCTGTCATGGGCTCTGTAAAATCAAATTACCGGTAAGTAATACCATTTTTCCTTTAAAATGATACATTTACTCGGATTAAACGTTTGATCTGTAATCTACGTTCTATTACAAATAAAATATTGACATTTGCCATCTCCACATCATTGCATTCAGTTTTTATTCACAATTTGTTTAGTGTCCCAACTTTTTTGGAATCCGGTTTGTACTCTTATACATGCTAAATTGCAAAACACATTTCCTTTTATTTTTTTACTTTAATACTTTATTCATTACTTTAAGAAATGACAGCCCTATCAAATACATCAAACATCTAGTTTTTCAATGTGAACCCTATCACAGGGCTGCTGCCAAAGAGAAATTCATAGGTACAAATCCCACAATAAATCCCAATAAAATAGCTACAACCTTTTACCATATGGACCACAATTTGGACCATACCTGTAGCTTATTTTGGGAAATATGTCTAATCCTTTCATATGCCTTCACTTTATCAATCAAACTGAGCCAGTTATTTCTATCAGGAGCAGCTCTAGCCATCCACCCACGTGCTCTAATCACTCTAGCCAATATGAGAACCATAGAGATTAGTATAAACTTATAAGCTGATCCTTGATCTTTCTCTATGTCCCCTAATATGGCAACTTGGGTATTTAAAGGCAATTGTACCCCAGTCCTATTTTTGACAGCCCCGTATACATCCTGCCCAAAAATCAGAACATATCTGCAAGACCAGCATAGATGCATGAAGTCAGCGAACTCGTGGTCCCCCCTGGGGCAACTCTAGTTAGGCCCCCCATGCATCCTTGAGTCGAGCAGAAGATAAATATAACTGGAGTACTAAATGGAACTGTATTACAGTGTGATTAGTAGTCACTGAACATCTACTCATGTTGCAATAAATCCTGTCCCAATCTGACTGAACCAATTTGGGAACCTCACATCTCCATCTCCCCCAACTTGTAAATGATTCCCTACATACCATGCCATAGATCAAACCCCTATATATATATATATATATATATATATGTGATAACTTACTCATCCCCTCCTGTGCCTTAGTCAAAATCTCTATAAATCTATTATTTTCCACTGTAAATAATGGAGACTGACCTGTAACCAGAGTGCAATTTAGCAAACATTATTTAGGGATCCAAATAGCCATTATACAGCTCTGTCATTCCAGCAATTAGTTATTGGGGTGTTTCTGCAGCTATATATGTTGAAAGCGTTTAGTGCCCTATTATAGTACAATACGAGATAAATAGACGCTGTTCACATTTACTGTTATTTGTGCTTAAAGCGTTTATTGTCATATGTAAGAAAAGAAAAAAAAAGAGAAAAATATACGCTGGTAACTTTTTCAGTTATTTCCGCTAAGATCATTTAGTGGCCTATTTCATTCCAAAAAGTAAAATATATTCTGGGCATTTAGGGGCGTTTTAATTTGTTTTATTTTATTTATTTAGTTCAGCTAAAAGTATGCCAGACAGAGAAGTGTCAGGCCATGCACAGAGGAGTGGCAGAGGCATAAATGTTTCTGGCGCATGCATAGGACGCAGTACAGTAAGGGGACAAGGCAGCAGGAGTCGCAGCGAGAGGCTTGAGCTCCCGGTGTCATCAAGTGGTCGTGTCTTGACCAGCAACCCAGCGGTTCTTGATTGGTTAACTCGGTCATCCACTTCCATGTCCGGGGAGCAGGCCCTGTGCCCTCACCTGTCCTCAACCTGCCTCTGTCCTTTTCTGTTCCCTCAGCCAGAAAAGTATTATATTCTGTGGGCTCAACTCCACTATACAGCAAGGACGAGCTACTAAAGGACAGTCAGCAGCTACAGGCCAGCCAAGATCTGGAGGAGACATCTGCCGCTTCCTCCACTAGGCGGGCAAGTAGTGATGAGGAGAGTGGCGTTCGAGGTGGTGTTCCGAGCGGTCAGGCTCCTGACTCAGAGACCGGCGAGGAGGACATCAGTGACGTGCAGACAGTACTCGATGATGATGAAGCCGATCACACTTGGGATCCGGATGAAGAAGGGGCTTCATCATCATCGGGAAAAGAGGGTGCAGCTTGCCCGTAAGGCAGCGGCTGAACCAGCAAGGTGGTAGCACAGCTGGGAGTCAGCAGGGTGGCAGCAGTGGCAGGTCGGCAGCCAAACGCAGCAGCCTACCTAGCCGGAAAGGAGTGGTACACGGGTTCACGGAAGCAGCGGCACTAGCAGTCACTCAGTGCAGAGTATTGGGAGGAAAATCAGTGTAGCAGTTTTTTGTCAAGACGCCGGAAGAGGTGGTGAACATGGCCATATGTAGAATCTGTGGGCAGAAGGTGAAGCATGGCCAGGGTGTCAATGTTGGCACCACGGCCCTGCGTCAACATATGCAGTGTCACCATAAAGTGGCCTTGGACAACTGTGGCTCTGATGTGGTGGTACAGCCTTCCGCAGCAACCGTTGCATCACCCAGTGGCACGCACCCCATTGCAGGCAGTCAAAGCTACACCACCTCCGCCGAAGGGAGCTGTCTGTCTGTCCCATCATCTGCTGGTCCTGATGCTCCTGCTCCTCCTCTTCGTCAGTCATTCCGTCAGCAATCAATCACCGAAGCAATTGCCAAGAGACAGCAGTATGCATGCACGCATCCAACGATGCAGAAGCTGAATGTGGTCCTGGCCAAGCTGTTGGTGCTGCAGTCCCTCCCTTTCCAAGTGGTGGACTCTGCACCTTTCAGAGAAATGATGGCTTGTGCCTAGCCGAGGTGGAGATTCCCAAGACGTAATTTCTTTTCCCAAAAGGCAGTACCAGCCCTGCACGCGTATGTAGAACAGAAGGTGGGCCAGTCCTTGAGCCTGTCAGTGTCTGCCAAAGTGCACGGCAGCACCGATATGTGGAGCTGTCACTACGGTCAGGGACAATACATATCCTTTACAGCCCATTGGGTGTATGTGATTCCTGCACAGCCACACCAGAAACTTGGCCAGGTGACGCCGCTTCCACCTCTACATTGTCACGCTGTTGGTCCTGCAACAATGTCTGCCTCTGCCTCCTCATCCTCCACTGCTGGGACAATTCACAGTGCCCCTCCGGCATACCACATGTGCAGGGCACAGCAGCATCAAGCAGTTCTGCACCTGGTTAGCCTGGGCGAACGTAGTCACACAAGGGAGGAACTGCTCCGTGTCCTTCGACTGCTGGCTTTCTCCGCAACAACTGAAAATCGGAACCATGGTGACCAACAACGGAAAGAACATGGTGTTGGCGCTGCATCTAGGAAGGCTGAGCCATGCGCCCTGCATGGCACACGTGTTCGATCTGGTTGTCCAGCGATTCCTAAAGTTATCCACCCATCTGCGAGACATCCTAAAAATGGCCAGGAAACTTTGCATGCACTTCAGCCAGTCGTACACCGCAAAGCACACCCTCCTTGAGCTGCAGCGGCAGAACGGCATCCCCCAACATAGGCTGATATGTGACGTTTCCACCAGTTGTAATTCCACCCTTCATATGTTGGACCGACTATACGAACAGAGAAAGGCCAACAACGATTATTTGATGATCCAAGTGGACAGGAGTACTCCCCTGTGTAACTTTGATGTCAGCAGAAACTACTCACCAGCAGCGGCAGATAGACCTGGAGCAGGACCTAAACCAGCAGGTGGTGGCATACTTGGACAGCACCCTGCCACCCCACATTGAAGATCCGCTGGACTTCTGGGCAGCCAAACTTGATTTGTGGCCGCAACTGGCAGAGTTTTCCCTGGAAAAGCTGTCCTGCCCGGCCAGTAGTGTGGCATCAGAGCGGGTATTTAGTGCGGTGGAGGCCATAGTTACCCCAAGAAGAATTTGCCTGTCCAACCAAAATGTGCATAGACTTACTTTTGTCAAGATGAATCAGGCCTGGATCAGCCAGGATTTCCACCCACTGATGCATCAGACTAGATCATCCCTCTTCCCACTATGTCACCTTGCCACTCTTTGGTATCATGCTGCTGCTGCTGCCATCTCCACACTATGTCAGTTTGCAACTCTATGACCTCCTGATGCTGCCATCTCTACGCTATGTCACCTTGCCACTCTGTGGTATCATGCTGCTGTTGCTGCCATCTCCACACTATCACCTTGCCACTCTGCAGCCTCCTCATACTTCTGCCACCTCCAGACTCTGTCATTGTGCCATTCTGCGGCCTCCTCCTGATGCTGATGCCAACTCCAGACTCTTTCATTGTGCCACTTTGTAGTCTCCGCCTGATGCTGCTGCTGCCGCCACCTCTAGACTCGGTCATTGTGCCACTCTGTAGTCTCCACATGATACATAATAAAAGACGCCTTATATTATACTGAGTGCTCTTCCCCGGGATGAATAATCGACTCTATAACTCTCATGAGTCTAATAGACAATACCTTGGCAATGATTTTAATATCCGTATTAAGCAGAGATATTGGTCTGTATGCACCGACCTCCAACAGATATTTCCCCTTTTTCCCTATTTACAAATGATAGCCTCCATCATAGATCTTGGAAATTGCCCCTCCCGGATTAAGTCACAAATAACCTCCTCCAGGCATGGTAATAATACATCCTGATATCTCCTATAGACCTCAAACGGTAACCCGTCTGAGCCCGGGGAGGTATTACCTTGAATTGATTTCAGGGCACTCTGTAGTTCACTCACTGAGATGGGTGCATCCAGAGCAAGTCTCCGCTCCTCAGATAGCCTTGGGAATTCAATGTGGTACAGGAATTCTTCTATCTCCTGTTTAGTTGCCTTACTTTCAGTTCTACATATACACCTGAAAAATAACAATAAAAAGCATCCCTAATTTCTTCCTCACTATTGACTATATTTCCTTGAGATGACCATATTGCAAGTATGGAGGGGGCACTATCCTGATTCTTAACAATGGTGGATAACAGCCTACCAGGCTTACCTGACTCTCTAAAGGCTTTGTAACCAGAAAAGAAGATCTTCTGTTGTGTTTTTTCATACAAAACAATCCCCATAATTGTGTGCATTTATCATATCCTCTCTCTTCACCTCTGTCTGGTTTCCATAATATACTTGCTCCTTTCTATTGACCTCTTTTTTGAGCTCCTTTTCTTTTAACACAAAATCCCTCCTCACTAGGATTCCCCTAATAACAGCTTTCATAGCATCCCAAACATAATACATTTTCGTGGAACCCTTGTTAATGTTCCAGATATCAAAGATGTCCTCCTGGATAGCTGGATGTTCTACAATAAGACTCAGCCAGTGTGGATTTATCCTCCGACAAGCTCCACACCTTCTACTCCAGCCAAGATCGATCTCCAACAACAAAGGGGAGTGATCAGAGATCGACCTTGGCTCGTAACTCATTTTAACCACACTTCCTGCGTGTCCCTGATAGTGTTGATCACGAATATTCGAAATTGCAAATTTTTATCGCGAATATAGGTACTTCGAAAATTCGCGAATATTTAGAATATAGCGATATATATTCGTAATTTAGAATATTCGAGATTTTTTTATTGCAAATTTTTGTCATGCGAATCTTCGTAATTTTTATCGCAAATTTTTAAATTGCCAAGTAAAAACATGATTCCTCCCTGCCATACTACATGACTCATTGGCCCACAAGCAAGAAGCAGGGAGGAATCATTACTTTAAATGGGAAAAATGATGAATATTTTAAAAAACAAATATATAGCACTATATCGAATATATTAGTTTTTTCGAATATTCGTAATATTCTAAAACAAGAATATATAACAATATAGCGAATATTCGAAAAAAAAAAAACGAATATAGAGCAATTTAGCTAATATAGTGCTATAATCTTATTTTTCTAATAGTTGTAATTTTTTTCTCATCTGAAATTCAGATTGGAAAAAAATTTCAACTATTGAAAAAAAAGATTATAGCACTATATTAGATTAAATTGCTCTATATTAGTTTTTTTTTTAGAATATTCGCTATATATTCTTGTTTTAGAATATTACGAATATTTGAAAAAACTAATACATTCGATATAGTGCTATGACTCATTTGCCCACAAGCAAGAAGCAGGGAGGAAACATGTTTTTGCTCGGCAATTGAAAAATTTGCGATAAAAATTTGCATTACAAAAATTCGCATATTACAAGATCATTACCTTGTCGATTTTTGTAGTAAAAAAATCGTAGAATATAACTTCCAATGGAGAAGTGTACCTACAATACTCCCCATCCCCCCTCATACTGCTAAATCTATCCAGTTCTATATCCATAACACAATTAAAGTCACCAATAATAACGGCTGCACGCTTTTCCCTCTGTTCCATAAATACTACCAATTGTCCCAGTATGTGCGAAGAATATGGTGGGGGAATGTACACAAATAGCAGGATGCATTTTGTGTCATTTAGAATCCTATAAAGGAAAATGTATCTACATTCCCCATCACAAGATATGGAAATGCACTTGAAATCAAACCTTCTACATATTAATACAGAAACACCCCTTGAATAACTAGTATAAACTGAATGATAACAGGAGCTCATCCAGTTTCTTTTGACACAACAAATGGTATCCTTCATCAAGTGCGTTTCCATTAAACCAACTATACCTGGAAGAGGTTTATAAATCGGGTTGAAAATGGCACATCTCTGTACTTTATCCCCGACTAATATCTTAACCGACATGCTGGGTCAATAAAGAAGAGGAAAATTTTTTTTTTAAAAAAAAGGATAAACCCCTTGCTCCACCAGTTCCATCTAAATCCATCCCCCCCCCATCCCATCTTCCCCGCACCACCTCACTTGTTCCCAGGCTCCCCCCACCTCCCACCATACTTCATTGTAAATAAAAGGGACTACAAAAAGTATAAACTCCTAGGACTATTTAAGTCCCTTTATGTCCATCCATTCAGCGACCTCCTCCGGTGTATCAAAAACATGAATAATTTCCTCCTAAACATCCCGCAGTCTAGAGCGAAAATTAAGAGTATATTTAATATTGGTCTGTGCCAAACTTTTTTTTAACGGCCACAAAGCTACGTCTTTTTTCCTGTGTGTCCTTAGAATAGTCTGGATAAATAGAGATCTTATAACCGTTATGGCACAGTTCCGATTTCTCCCTTGCTCTCTTGAGGGTCATGTCCCTGTTTTTGGAACTTAAAATTTTTGCCAAGAGTACTGACGGTTGAGCCCCACGCACTCTTTTCCCAGCGTACAAACGATGCGTACATTCAATCCCAAAAAAAGGAGAGAAATGATCCTTCCCCAAGCTTTTAAGCAGCCATGTTTGCAGGAACGCTTCAGGGGCCTTGCCTTCTGTTCCCTCTAGAGACCCTATAATCCTGATATTGCAACTAGTGTTGAGCGAACTTCTGTTTTAAGTTCGGCGTCTAAAGTTCGGATTCCGATTAGCGGAGAATCCCGATATGGATTCCGAATTCTGTTGTGGTCCGTGGTAGCGGAATCAATAATGGACGATTATTGATTCCGCTACCACGGACCACAACGGAATTCGGAATCCATATCGGGATTCTCCGCTAACCGGAAGCTGAACTTTAGACGCCGAACTTAAAACAGAAGTTCGCTCAACACTAATTACAATGTCTTGATCTGTCCTCTAGATCTGTGATTTTTCCTTTTAGGGCTCTCTTTTCCTCTTTTAGGAACAAAATATCTCTTTTCAAAATGTCGACCTCTGACCTCATATCTGAAGTAACAGCATCTAAATCTTGAAGTTTGGATCGCACTTTGTTTAGATCATGTCTAATAAGTGATATTTCTGCTTTGACCGATCCCATTTGTGAGGTTAGATTCTCCAGGGCCTCATTAGATCTCTTAACATGTGCGAGAATTTTGCCCAAAATATGCTCGTCTTGGTTATTTATTTCTGGTGATTTAGTAGAAACGGATACCCCCGGCCGACCCAGTTCCTGGGCTCCCCCTTCAACAAGCTGATCGCAATTTCCTTTAACAACATCTCCCCGCATGTTCTTGGGGGCCGTCCTTGTTTTAGTTGTTGGGGATTTTAAATATTTGTCAATCTTTGATGATCCCCTTCTGGTCTACTGCCCGAGCGACATTTTGGGAAGGACAGTTCACCAGATTTTCTACTACTTTTTGGGGCCATAAACTATTAGCAACTTATATACAGTGAGTGCAGAATTATTAGGCAAGTTGTATTTTTGAGGATTAATTTTATTATTGAACAACAACCATGTTCTCAATGAACCCAAAAAACTCATTAATATCAAAGCTGAATATTTTTGGAAGTAGTTTTTAGTTTGTTTTTAGTTTTAGCTATTTTAGGGAGATATCTGTGTGTGCAGGTGACTATTACTGTGCATAATTATTAGGCAACTTAACAAAAAACAAATATATACCCATTTCAATTATTTATTTTTACCAGTGAAACCAATATAACATCTCAACATTCACAAATATACATTTCTGACATTCAAAAACAAAACAAAAACAAATCAGTGACCAATATAGCCACCTTTCTTTGCAAGGACACTCAAAAGCCTGCCATCCATGGATTCTGTCAGTGTTTTGATCTGTTCACCATCAACATTGCGTGCAGCAGCAACCACAGCCTCCCAGACACTGTTCAGAGAGGTGTACTGTTTTCCCTCCTTGTAAATCTCACATTTGATGATGGACCACAGGTTCTCAATGGGGTTCAGATCAGGTGAACAAGGAGGTCATGTCATTAGATTTTCTTCTTTTATACCCTTTCTTGCCAGCCACGCTGTGGAGTACTTGGACGCGTGTGATGGAGCATTGTCCTGCATGAAAATCATGTTTTTCTTAAAGGATGCAGACTTCTTCCTGTACCACTGCTTGAAGAAGGTGTCTTCCAGAAACTGGCAGTAGGACTGGGAGTTGAGCTTGACTCCATCCTCAACCCGAAAAGGCCCCACAAGCTCATCTTTGATGATACCAGCCCAAACCAGTACTCCACCTCCACCTTGCTGGCGTCTGAGTCGGACTGGAGCTCTCTGCCCTTTACCAATCCAGCCACGGGCCCATCCATCTGGCCCATCAAGACTCACTCTCATTTCATCAGTCCATAAAACCTTAGAAAAATCAGTCTTGGGGGGGGCGGAGCCTAGCGGCGCATGGAGTAGGACGCATGCCGCACTAGCTCCGGCAAGTATCCTGTCTATAATACCTAAAACGGTGGAGATATATCCTTACAACACCTGAAGGAGCGGGGGACATAGCCAGCAAGCGGTCCGGTGCTGAGAAAAATCATTATGCCTGCAAAGAGAGGCAAAACGCCGAGCCGGCAGGACAGAGAGGCAAGATCCCAAGATGGCGCTGAGGAGGAAGAGTGGCCTGATCTGAGGGCGGCGGTGAGTCAGGGAGCGGCAGCGCGGCTGGAGCGCTTCGCTCACAAGTCACACCAGTCCCCCAGTCAGGTATGGGGAGAAGGAGAGGACACCCTGGCACAAGTGGAGGAAGGCTTAGGGGAGCAAGATGGCCCCTGTAATGACGACCAGCAATTCCCAGCTCAGCATGAGGGGGGGGCGAGTGTCAGCGGGTGCAGCACTGAGAAGTGCCTGCCAGTGATTAATGCCCCTGATCCCACCTTGAAAGATGTAATGGCAGCTATTGCTTGCTGCAACGCCACCCTCCAGAACATGAATATTAATATTGGAAGTCTAAAAGCGGACATGTCCATTATCCGTCATGACCTGCATAAAGTGGCTGAACGCACCTCAGAGGTAGAGAGGAGGGTCTCGGATCTGGAAGATGGGGCTGTTACCCTACAGAGAGAGAGCCGGGCTGCGTCAAAGGATATAGCGGCACTCTATGCTAAAACAGACGACCTAGAAAACCGCTCTCGCCGCAACAATATAAGGCTGGTGGGCATTCCTGAGAAATCTGAGGGCCCAGAGGCTACTGATTTTATTGAAAAATGGCTTGCGGAAAAATTCCGTGATAGAGGACTCTCTGCACTTTATGCTGTGGAACGAGCACATAGGGTCCCCACCAGGCCTTTGCCGCCAGGACGTCCGCCACGTCCAATACTGGCCAAAATCCTGCACTATCGAGACAGAGACACTATACTGAGGGCCGCAAGGTCTCATCCTGATTTAAAAATTAATGGAGTTCAGGTGTCTCTGTTCCCTGACTATTCGTCGGATGTACAGAAAAAAAGAGCTCGCTTTGTGGAGATTAAACGGAGGCTGAGAGATTTGCAAGTACAGTACTCCATGATGTTCCCGGCCAGGCTCAGGGTGGTGGCGTTTGGATCCGCGGTGTTCTTTGAGGACTCGGACGCTGCGGTCAAGTGGCTGGATCAAAATGAGCGTCGCCTTAGGATTCCATCAACAGACACCTGAGACTGTTGGACATTCCTGCGCCTGATTGAAGTTCTGATGTCCACTGGACCGTCCACCCACCGTTGTGGACATTTTCTTTTTTCTTTAGCCGGTTGCTGAAGAAATTTTGTGGGTAGAGCATACGCCCGAGGCTGCTCCCCACCTTTCTAATGTGCCTGCGTACGGTATCGTGCTGGATGCTGTGCTGCTTCAGGCGCTGTTGGGCCAGGTTCACAATGTTGGCCCCAAGTTCATTACTGAATCTAATTATGCTGTATATGTTCATTGCCTGGGGAGGGATAGTTGGGTGGGGGGAGGGAGGGGGGATGGGAATAGCGGGGGTTATTATCGTTAAAGGTGCTTATGATGGCAATTCTAAAATGCTGAAACGTACAGTCCTGGTATACTTTGTCCGGGGGGGAAAAAGAGAAGAGATGGGAATCTGTAATCTGGTATTTAACATTGTTTTTCCCTGCGGCTGCTGGGAGGTGGAAAGTTGTAGATCTCAAATGTACTTTTATATATGTATGCATTCTTATGGGACCTGCTACGAGAATACTTAGCTGGAATGTGAGGGGAATGGCGGATGCTACAAAGAGACACGGTCTGTTCCGTTACCTGTCTAGATATCAGCCGGCAATAATATGCTTGCAAGAAACGCATATGACCAAACAATCTATACATGTCATGCAAAAGCCGTGGTTGGGTTATTCGGTGCATTCCGTCTTCTCCTCGCATTCCAGGGGGGTTAGTATCTTAGTTCATAAGAATATCATATTTGAATGCCTGAGGGTATGTGTGGATGAAGAGGGAAGGTTTATAGGAATGCATTGTGTGGTCCAAGGGATGAGAATGGTGTTAGCAACAATCTATATACCCCCACCATTTTCCTCGGTGCCTTTAAGGAAGCTTATAGAATTCATGGCAGAGTTTCCTGAACTTCCAATGTTAATAGTGGGAGATTTTAATAATGTACTTGACAGTTCGCTTGATAGATGCCAGATCACACCTAGTGGTAGTAGTACGGGTGAAACCTCGTTTGCAAGAATACTGAGGGAAGTAGGTCTGATGGATGTATGGAGAGAGACCCACCCCCTGGACAGGAAGTACTCGTGTTGCTCCTCGACATATGGCTCCCTGTCGCGTATAGACCTGGGTCTGGTAAATGCTCATATGTTCCCGTTTGTACAGACCTCAGAGTATCTTTCTAGGACCCTATCTGACCATTCCTTATTTAGCATCGCCCTTGATATCTCTGTGACAGCCAGGCCGGGGGTTAGATACTGGCGACTTAATGCCTTTTGGTTAAAACTGATGGGGGACCCGTCCGATATGCTTCAATCCCTTAGGGAATATTTTTGTATAAACGAAGGGACTGCGTCTTCGTTAGTCGTCTGGGATGCGATGAAGGCCTTCCTCAGAGGATCCTTTATTAAAACAGTCAGTCGGATTAAATCTAAATCTAGAGAGCTTGATCGACAGAAACATGACAATATGAAGATAGCGGAGGAAGCTTTTGTGTTAAATCCTTCTATCATGACAAGCAATACCTTGAAGACTAGGCAGGAGGAGTTGAGGTGTCACCTTTTGGAGGTAGCAGAGAGGAAACGACTGTTTTACAAGCAGCAATTTTTTACTGAAGGTGAGAGTGTAGGCCATATGCTCTCTGTTATCGCAAAAGCGCAGCAAGGATCACAATGTATATCTGGCCTGTTGGATGCTGGCGGCGTCCTCAGGCGTGATACGGATAACATTCTGAATATACTAAATAATTTTTATTCCTCTCTGTATGCTTCCAGGGTGACATGCTCAGATGAGGAGATCGACACCTTTTTGGCCACTTTAGATCTTCCTAAGCTTTCTAGGGAAGACAGTATGCGGTTAGAGGAGCCGATTGAGCTAGAAGAATTGAAGGCGGCATTGGCTGCTATGGCTAATGACAAGGCTCCGGGTTTGGATGGGCTTCCGGCGGAAGTTTATAAGTCCTTTGCGGAAGTGTTGCTCCCGGAACTTCTGAAGGTATTCAATTGTTCCAAGGAGAGGGGGGAGCTTCCTCCGTCTATGCAGGAGGCGGTAATAGTAGTCATTCCTAAACCGGACAAGGATCACTCTCTCCCTGACTCATATAGACCGATATCGTTACTCTCCACTGATGTTAAGTTGCTTGCAAAGGTCTTGGCCATGCGTCTGTCTAAAGTGATTCTGTCTATCATACACTCTGACCAGACTGGCTTCATGCCTCAGAAATCAACGTCAATTAATATTAGAAGAGTGTTTGCCAGTATTCAACTTCCAGCTGACAATGTTGGAGATAGAGCTATCCTTTCATTAGATGCGGCCAAGGCCTTTGACAGCATTGAGTGGCGATTCCTGTGGAGAGTTATGGCATATATGGGATTTGGAGATGAGTATATATCCTGGGTTCGGGTGCTCTACTCTAAGCCCGAAGCATGTATCAGGGCGAATGGAGGGGTGTCCCCCAAGTTCTGTCTGGGTCGGGGTACTAGACAGGGGTGCCCGCTGTCGCCTCTGCTATTTGCAGTTGCGATTGAGCCATTAGCCGCAGCAATTCGTAAAGCAATGGACATCCGGGGGTTCCAATATGGGACAGTTAATAATAAAGTGGCGATGTATGCAGATGACACCTTGCTCTTTCTGGGAGATACTGGTCCATCGTTGGAAGCGGCTATGAAAATCATTGATTGCTTCGGGGATCTGTCGGGTCTGACTATTAACTGGAGTAAGTCGGCGATTATGCTGCTCGACGGGCAAGTGCAATCACAGACAGTGAGAGATAGAAATATTCCATGTGTAGCGACCTTTAAGTATTTGGGTATTCATATATCTCCGAAAATCCGAGACTTTGGGCGCCTTAATTTTGACCCGTTGGTTATCAAATTTCGTAATAAGACTAAGGCATGGTGTAAACTATATCTGTCGGTGGCGGGAAGAGCTAATCTCATTAAAATGGTGTTGATGCCCCAGCTACTCTATGTTCTACATAACTCCCCGGTCTGGCTGTCAAAATCCAAATTTGTTCCTATCAATGCTACTTTCAGGGAGCTCATATGGCGGAAGGGGCAACCGAGAATTAAGCTTGAAACGTTGGAATATCCTAAAACAAAAGGGGGCCTTGCAGTCCCAAACCCCTGGGTGTACTTCCTGGCTGCACAAAGCCAACATTTTAAGGGGTGGATGGAACTGGAGTCAAGTGAGATGTCGTGTCAGTTGTTTAAACATTGCTTGTCTTCTAATGACCTAATGATGATCCTGGAGACTAGGGGGGCTGGAAAGAGTGGTCCAATGGGCGATTTAGGACACTTGATGCAGTCCGTATGGAATAAGGTCAAGCTCCTGAGGGGGGTTTTCGGCAATACGGAATATACTCCACTGTGGGGCAATCCTGTGCTGCCGGAATTCCTCTCCCTGTCTGAGTTTGGGGCATGGAAAAGGAAGGGTATTCTGAGGTTGGGCCATCTTTTGGAGGAAAAGAAGTTCATGTCATTTGCCAGATTTCAAGAGAAGTATGATCTGCCTAGAACTCACTTTTATAAGTACCTTCAGGTGAGACATGCATACAACTCCACATTTAAAGGTACGACTGTGGTGGCTGGGAGAGATGCTGCACTGCACCAGATTCTGTCCAGGGGGGCGAGGAGAGGTATGATTTCCTGTATATACAAGTTGCTGCTTGAGAAGTTTCTAATGTCACATCCGCTTACGGCTAAAGGTAAATGGGAGAAAGATGTTGGCGAATTAACTGATGACCAATGGTCTGACATACTGGAGGCGATACCTCTCTCTTCGTTGAGTGAAGGACGTAAACTCTCGCAACTGTTTATTGTCCATAGGGTCTACAAAACACCGGTTTTTTTGTTTCGTATAGGGTTCAGACCCACGGATGAATGTCCAAGATGTTCTGTGGTGTCTGCAGATTTGTTGCATATGATGTGGACGTGTGAGAGGTTAGGGAGATACTGGGAGTTGGTACGTCAGACAATACAGGATGTATACAAGGTACAAATACCCTCTGACCCGAAAGTGTGTGTGTTAGGATATGTCTCTGAATTGGCCACTGGGCAGGTGCATAAAATAGCTATAGGGAGAATGTTATATGTCGCTAGGAAGTTAATAGCCCTACATTGGATACAGACAGCGCCGCCAATCCTAGGCGAATTCCTAAGTGCGGTTGACACAATGCTGAGTTATGAACGGATGGTGTACCAGAAGCGTGGATGTCCAGCGAAATTTGAAAAACTGTGGGATCCATGGCTGTCGTTTCGATGTCTGAATAGAAATGTTTAAAAATGTGCCTTTGTATTTTGTAGGTTAGGGTGGGGTGGGATGGGGAGGGGGGGTTGGATTGGAACTGGATTAATACACATAATTTGGTGCCCTTTTTGTTATTAGTCCTATGGACAATATGTCTCTATGTCATCCTTGTATGTATTGTGGAAAAACGTGTATTTACATTGTAAAATGTTCAATAAAAATGATCTGATTTAAAAAAAAAAAAGAAAAATCAGTCTTGACGTTTCAGCTTGTGTGTCTTGTTCAGTGGTGGTCGTCTTTCAGCCTTTCTTACCTTCGCCATGTCTCTGAGTATTGCACACCTTGTGCTTTTGGGCACTCCAGTGATGTTGCAGCTCTGAAATATGGCCAAACTGGTGGCAAGTGGCATCTTGGCAGCTGCACGCTTGACTTTTCTCAGTTCATGGGCAGTTATTTTGCGCCTTGGTTTTTCCACACGCTTCTTGCGACCCTGTTGACTATTTTGAATGAAACGCTTGATTGTTCGATGATCATTCCTCTGCAAGATATCTCACTATTTTTGACTTTTCTGAGCCTGTCAAGTCCTTCTTTTGACCCATTTTGCCAAAGGAAAGGAAGTTGCCTAATAATTATGCACACCTAATATAGGGTGTTGATGTCATTGGACCACACCCCTTCTCATTACAGAGATGCACATCACCTAATATGCTTAATTGGTAGTAGGCTTTCGAGCCTATACAGCTTGGAGTAAGACAACATGCATAAAGAGGATGATGTGGTCAAAATACTCATTTGCCTAATAATTCTGCACGCAGTGTATATGTAGCTTGGAAAATTTACAGTGTTTCGCAGCTTATATGTGCACAGTCCAAGAATATTAGGCTGCTCCCCGCCAGACTCAAAATTTGAGGGGTCCCAACTAAACAGACATAACTCTGTAAATGAATGGCAAAAGTTCTTTCTTTCCCCACTTCAAGTCAACCACTCCAGACCTCTATATGCCACTGCCACTCAGGGGCGGATTAAGTGCATCATAGGTCTGGGGCTGTTTCCCAAACTTATTCCCCTTTCCTCTATTTATTAATGACAATACATTAGTAAGTGTCGTATATTAACTTTGTCTACAGGATAAATGCCATTTGCTGAAGTGAGACAACCGCTTAAGTATAGAAAAAGCAGAGGGTTCCATGTATAAGACACAGCTTCTTACCTTCTAAATTAATGGCTTGTGATGGTTTTGTAGGACTGCCTGCCCTTGTCTTGTCGGACTGCCTGCCCTCGTCTTGTAGGCTTCTGTGAGACGTATTTCGGAAGTGATAACGAGATCTGTGGAATAAATGTTACATATTATTCTAGCTGCAGGTTAAAATCCTTAAAGGGAATCGGTCACCAGCGACATGCCTACTAAACAGTTTGCATAGACACAGCTTCTTACCGTCGAAATGAATGGCTTGTGATCGTCTTGTCGGACTGCCTGCCCTTGTCTTGTAGGACTGCCCGCCCTTGTGTTTTTGGCTTCTGTGAGATGCTGGATTTCACAGGCGGTAATGATGGTGGAATAAGCAGATCTGCAGAATAAATGTAACATGATGGTGGATTAGTAATCTCTATATTTGAGGAACCACTCTGGAGCTTTGGCCCAGGCCTGACCGAAATGGCGGCTGCTGGCCAGTGTCTCTGTGCCACCGCTCCGTCTCTCTCCTCACAGGTGCCCAGTAGTGATGAGCGAACTTCTGGTTTCAAGTTTGATTAATAATACACCATTTTGATGGTCAAACACTTGGTGTGCGATTAATAATCCACCATTTTGATGGTCAGACACACTTGGTGTGCTGGGATGGGGACCTGTGAAAAAAGAAGCAGAGCAGCAGTGGCAGAGAGACTGAGGCCAGCAGCCGCCATCTCAGTCAGATTAGAGCAAAAGCTGCAGAGTGGCTTCAATCTGACTAAAATGGCTGCTGCTGGCCTCAGTGATTCTCTCTGCCACTTCTGCTCTGATGGAGTGCCTCTATCACACACAGCCCACTGCCCTGCTGCCCATCATTAACATTCATTCAAATTTACTATGGAGCTTTGGCTGCTGCTGGAAGCGGGTCCTCCTTGCTTGCTGCGCCACTTCTTGCCGCCCCCACAGACCCAGCCGGCGGTCTGAAGAATCTGGCTTCTGTCACTGAGAAGACTGGGGCGGGCATTAGGTCACACACAGACACACTCACAGATGGGGGCGTGGGGCCGTGTGTGGACACATCGGTGGCTGGCGGGGGTAAGCACTGCAGCTTCTCCTTCTGTGCCGGAAGAGACGGAGCTGCAGTGAGAGACTGAGTCATGTGCCCGCTCGGCGCTCTGAATCCTCTTCTCAGCACTCTTCCACCTTGTTCCAGCCTTCCACCGTGGCGCTGATAGGGGCAGGACCTGAGCCGGCTGTTACTATCTGAAGCAGGTAGCGCCTCAGTGAAGCGCTGCTGCTGCAGATTATTATTTTCTATATTAGTTACTGGTCGTGTAAAATGGGGCGTTTGGGATGGCAAATCGGCATGGCCCCCTCACTCACTCTGGGCCCTGGTGGCTGCTGAAACATCCAAAGTCGATTCACATAAAGCTTTGGTCCAATACTGTACGGAGCGAGCTCTCTGTGCTGTATTAGAATGTATTGGTTCACATGAGTCGAAGTTATTACTTGTCGAAGTCTAGATTAATTTTTACTGTAAAAAAACATTTCCCGAACTCGGGTTCGGTTCCAAGGTACCACTTGTCATGGAAGGTCTACAGTCATGGAAGGTCTCCTCTTACCTGGTGGTGTGAGGGACTGGGGATTCTCCATCATGACGTCCTTGTACAGATACTTATGTTCTTCTAAATACTCCCACTCCTCCATGGAGAAATAGACAGTGACATCCTGACACCTTATAGGAACCTGACAACACAAGGATACAGTCATTACCAGACCCCTCCCTTGGCGTTATTGTATAATGTCCCAGCATTCCCAGCAGCGCTCACCTCTCCGCTCAGCAGCCCAGTGATCCTGGTGGTAAGTTCTAGGATCTTCTGCTCATGTATCAGGGAATGAGGTGGAGGCTCGGTGATGGGGGGAGGGGTCCTGCTCCGTCCTCCTGACACACGGGGTGTCACACACTCACCAGACGACTTCTTCACTACTGTGTAATCCTGTGTATGGGGAGACGCCGATCACTACAGAGATTCTAAGAATCCTTCTCCTTTCCAGTACTTTCCCTGTTTTATTATTAGAGATAAGAGTGATGTCATGTGAGACTCTCACCTCTCCAGTTATCAAGGAGATGATCTCCAGGGTGAGGTCTAATATCCTTGTAGCCATGAGGCGTCTGTCCTTGTACAGATCCTTGTGTTCTTCTAAATACTCCGACTCCTCCATGGAGAAATAGACAGCGACATCCTGACACCTTATAGGAACCTGACAACACAAGGATACAGTCATTACCAGACCCCTCCCTTGGCGTTATTGTATAATGTCCCAGCATTCCCAGCAGCACTCACCTCTCCGCTCAGCAGCTCAGTGATCCTGGTGGTAAGTTCTAGGATCTTCTGCTCATGTATCAGGGAATGAGGTGGAGGCCCGGCGATGGGGCTCTGGGTCCTGCTCCGTCCTCCTGACACACGGGGTGTCACACACTCAACGGACGACTTCTTCACTACTGTGTAATCCTGTGTATGGGGAGACGCCGATCACTAAAGAGATTCTAAGAATAATTCACCTTTCCAGACATTTCCCTGTTTTATTACTAGAGATAAGGGCCCTTGCACACGACTGTATGCCCTCCAAGAGATACGGTCCGTGAGCGGGCCATATGTCCTGGAGCGGCATTGATCGTGTACACGGGAGCACACAGCATCATAGATTACAAATATGTTGTGCACGTTGGGTCCAGTGGCGGATCCAGAGCCTGGTCTCAAGAAGGACACTTCCAGATTGTTATGTGGCGGCAGACAGAAAATAATGTGGTGCTTATAGAACAGACTACACAGTGTAGCGGTATACTGTATATTGTGGGGCACAGTGTATGCTATATGTGTATAACATAAAAATATTTCACATGAAAACTTACAATTATTTGGCTTGGTCCTTGGGGATCTCGGACGCCACTTCAACACTTTGGCCGGAGGCTCGGTGGAGCTGATGCGTTTTATCCTAATGAGAAAGATTTCATAATAAGGATTTGGAGAAGGGGCAGAGGGATAGCAGAGCAGGGAGAGGCTGATGCCGCTACTAGGGGCCTCATATCATGGGGAAGTAATAAAGCCCACCATAATGCCCCCCCCCCCCCCCCAGTAGAAATAATTCTCCTTATAATGTGACAGTGCAAAAAATCCCCCCTTGTAATGCCCCCAGTTGAGCTAATGTCCCCATTGTGCCCCCATAATGTGTTAGTATAAAATACCCCTATATAGTGCCCCCAGTAAATGCCCCCCTTCCTCCTAGTGCCCCCCATAATGTACCAGTATAAAATGCCCCATATATAGTTCCCCAGTAGATGCCCTCAGTGTCCCCCATAATTTGCAAGTAAAAATACCACTTCTTAGTGCCCCCCCTAGATGACCCCATAGTACCCACCATAATGTGCCCCAGTATAAAATGCTACTGTACAGAGCCGCCCCATATAAAATACCCCTTCTTTGTGGCCTCAGTAGATGCCCCTATAGTGCCCACCAATAATGGGCCAGTAAGAAATTCCCCCAATAATGTGCCAGTAATAAGTGCCCCAATAGATGCCCCCAATAATGTGCTAGTAAAATGCGCCCCCATAGATTCCCCCAATCATGTGCCAGTAACAAGAGCCCCCCCAATCATGTGCCAGTAACAAGAGCTCCCCAATCATGTGCCAGTAACAAGAGCACCCCTCATCATGTGCCAGTAACAAGTATTGTACATATAAAAAACAAAACCAAAAAGTGTTATACTTGCCTCCATGTCAGTGATGCGATGCAGGCCTCTCCCGGCCTGTGCCCCGCGCTGTATGGCTCTGGCGGCGCGATGACGTCATTGCGCCGCCTGCACCGGCCTCTGATAGGCTGCCGGCACTAGGCCGGCAGCCTTTCAGAGGAACAGGGAAGGGACACGCCTCTCCCTCCCCTGCCGCAGCACAGCCATCTGTATCGCAGTCCTGAGGATGGTGATACAGATTACTATGGAGATGAACGCTTCCACAATAGAAGCGCTTATCTCCCTGTGCCCTGCCGCCGCAGCCCCCCACTTTTCACAAGGGCCGCGCCGCCAGCTCGGAATGGGGGGGGGGGGGGAATTGCCCCGTTGCCCCCCCCCCCCGGACCCGCCAGTGGTCGGGCCGCTCGCGGGACTATTGTCCTGCACTCATAAGATCATATGAGTGCAGGACAATAGTACCGCAGACGACCTGACGTGCACAGCATCATTGTAATCTATGATGCTGTGCGCTCCCATGTGCATGATCAATGCCGCTCCAGGACATATGGCCAGCTCACGGACCGTATCTCTCGGATGGCATACAGTCGTGTGCAAGGGCCCTAAGAGTGATGTCATGTGAAACTCTCACCTCTCCAGTTATCAAGGAGATGATCTCCAGGGTGAGGTTTAATATCCTTGAAGCCATGTGGTTTCTGTCCTTCTCCATCCTTGGTGGGTCATTGATGGAAAGAACCATCAGCTTTAAAAAGAAGAGAGTCCTGAACCTAAGGAACCTGAGGGAAACACAGAGGTTTGAGAGAAAAATCACATCTGGATGAACATCTTACATGAAGTAAAGTGTCTTACAAATGGAGAATAGTATTACCGATCGTGTACTATGGAGGTGGCTGCAGATAGGCAAAAAAATTCTAAATGAATCAGATTCTTCATAAATTCCAATAAAACTCTACTTAAAAAAACATCTGAAACTTTGGTGATTTGGTACGGATGAACTGTACAAAACGGCGCTCACCATTTTACATTTCAAATGTACTACAGCAGTGAGGGAAACAGGGCAGAGATGAAGATGGAGAATCACATGACCGTTACCCACAATGCCTCTCAGTCAGTCTGACAGCCAATCGGGAAGGAGATCATTGAAACAAACACTTTAAGATTCCAAACGAAAAATACAAATGTGATAGCACTCTACATCCAGCAATTTGCCTCCATGCTGGGTGAGGCATTGGTGTACATTTTGGCCAAAGCGTAGTAAGCCACTCACCACGTCAAGGTCGCCTCTATTTGAGTGGTTAAAAGCAGAGTGTGCTTGGCGTGCACGCTGACCTGCATTCCCTGGATTTTATGTGGCTGTCATGGCCCATAAACAGGTAGGAACTAGTGTTAGAGACCACTCAAATAGAGGCGACCTTGACGTGGTGAGTGGCTTCCTACGCTTTGGCCAAAATGTACACCAATGCCTCATCCAGCATGGAGGCAAATTGCTGGATGTAGAGTGCTATCACATTTGTATTTTTCGTTTGTATATGTATTTCGCCATAGTGATGTGCACCACATACAGGTTGTGCTGACCCAATTCCCCACATTTTTTCTTTGTAGTATATATTGGAGGCGTGGCGATCTCCTTGGAGTCATTGCACACCTGACCAGTCAAGTCAGTATAAAACTGAGTCTGCTTATATAGAACCTACCAGTAGCCATTTGGCTCCAGGAGAAGTATATGGTGGGCTCAGCGTGCATGTTGGTACTTGCATCCCTGAATCCGATGAAAGCTGTAATGGCACCGGACGGGGTTAAAAGCAGAGTGTGCTTGGCGTGCACGCTGACCTGCATTCCCTGGATTTTGTGTGGCTGTCATGGCCCATAAACAGGTAGGAACTAGTGATAGGGACCACTCAAATAGAGGCGACCTTGACGTGGTGAGAGGCTTACTACGCTTTGGCCAAAATGTACACCAATGCCTCATCCAGCATGGAGGCAAATTGCTGGATGTAGAGTGCTATCACATTTGTATTTTTCGTTTGTATATGTATTTCGCCATAGTGATGTGCACCACATACAGGTTGTGCTGACCCAATTCCCCACATTTTTTCTTTGTAGTATATATTGGAGGCGTGGCGATCTCCTTGGAGTCATTGCACACCTGACCAGTCAATCTGTCCTGGAGGCTGGTTTTAAAGTCAGTATAAAACGGAGTCTGCTTATATAGAACCTACCAGTAGCCATTTAGCTCCAGGAGAAGTATATGGTGGGCTCAGCGTGCATGTTGGTACTTGCATCCCTGGATTCGATGAAAGCTGTAATGGCACCGGACGGGGTTAAAAGCAGAGTGTGCTTGGCGTGCACGCTGACCTGCATTCCCTGGATTTTGTGTGGCTGTCATGGCCCATAAACAGGTAGGAACTAGTGTTAGGGACCACTCAAATAGAGGCGACCTTGACGTGGTGAGTGGCTTACTACGCTTTGGCCAAAATGTACACCAATGCCTCATCCAGCATGGAGGCAAATTGCTGGATGTAGAGTGCTATCACATTTGTATTTTTCGTTTGTATATGTATTTCGCCATAGTGATGTGCACCTGTCACGAATGGTGTACAGGAAACAAGACAATGCAAAATAATCTATGACTCACTGGATCCACAACTAAGGAACAAACGGGAGACCCCTGCATGAGACCTGGCACACTCTCCCTGACTGCTCAGCCTATGCGAACACCCCAAAGGTGGATGGTCGCATATCCACGTACCTCAACTATCTAACACCTGAAGACCCTACAATAGTGAGGGGACACGACCACCGGCTCCCTACACTAGACACGGAGGGAGTCAGGGTCACCTGAGATCCAGCAAACAGAAAATCACAAATAAAAGAACAGCACTTATCTTGCAGAAGACTGGGAAATAGGAACAGCATGCACACACACTCCAGGAAGTTGTATAAGCCGCACACTACTGCATTATGGGGAGGAATTTAAAGGGATGCAATCAGTCCAACTGCATGACAGCTGAGAGAGGCTAACGAGATGAGGAACTGAAAACCAAAACAAAGAAAACTCAAGGAGGAGGTTCTAAAAGGCTTCTGTCAGAGCTTCTCAGCTGTCTGGTTGTGACAGCACCACATACAGGTTGTGCTGACCCAATTCCCCACATTTTTACTTTAAGATTCCAGCCCGTTGTTATTAGGATTTACCGCAGCGATTCCCGAGAGTGAAGTGGGCACAATTCACAGTTCAGTCAATGCGTTATATGGGATCGCGCGTTCCCTATCCAATCAGGAGAAAAACTTATAGGACTCCACTCATCCACTTTCAGATATATGGGAAAAACATCAGGTCCCACTATTAATATTTTCTTTCATATGTTCCTGTGGATATCCGAGAATACTGTACGCTGATAGTGAAGCACTGTATTCCACTACTAATACCACTCATATGGTTGTACTCACAAGGGTAGTTAGTTATGCAGGCACATCACACTAAATCAGAGGCTTCGCTTTCTTTATCTTCTCTTCCCTCCTACAAAGCTGTATATAAAATATTTAAACCGCTCCAATAGTGAAGCACAGCTTTAAAAAACGGTATAAAATTGGGTTTATTATACTCACAAACATAAAACGGTAACAGGCAATATAATATAACAATCCAACGATCCTGCCCGGGTTTCGCTCCAAGCTTCATCAGGGGCGTGTTCCACAATTTTTCCCACAAGTCTCTAAATACCCTCATACCCCTCCCCCGTTGCCTATAGCAACCTTTAGTTTAAAATATTCTAAAATTCCAATAACCAGCAAAGTATCACATGATTGGTCAGCGGCGACACACCTCTCTCCTTATGCAAATCACTGCTGTTCCACCAGGCTCGGCTTCAAATCCAATTCCACATTAAGTCTGTGTGGCTGGATTGTATCTAACTCGTATATCCACTTGACTTCCCGCCGATCTTTCTAACTGTATCTCCTTCCCGCCAGTCACCTCTCACTAGCTCTACTCCGGCAAAAATAAGTCCTCTGGGATCCTTCTGGTGGACCTTCTTAAAATACATGGAGACTCCATGAGTCTCCAGACCCCTCCTGATGTTCTTTATGTGCTCCTGTATGCAGACTTTCAGTTTTCTCATTACGGACTTGTGAATGGAGCCTAATAGTGGGACCTGATGTTTTGCCCATATATCTGAAAGTGGATGAGTGGAGTCTGAAAAGTTTTTCTCCTGATTGTATAGGGAACGCGCGGTTACATATAACGCAAGCAAGGAGATCATGGTCTAGTCCAGGGGTCGGCAAACTCCGGCACGCATGCTAAACATGGCACGCTGACAGGAATTCAATGGCACGCGGGGCCGCTCTGGATATTCATGAGCACGCAGAGCGATATTAGATAGACGCAGGCAGAGCGAGTCTCCCTGCCGCTACCGCACTGTATATGAATAGTTAATAAATGTGGCGGCAGAGCTTGTCCCGCCCCTACCGGTCCCCGCCTCGCAGCCAGCGGAGTAGGTCAGTTTGTTACCTCGCGGGCTGGCTGGCTTGCATAGCTGAACGTCAGGCGCGTCTCGTAGCCCCGCCCCTCACGCTTCCCGCCACGACGGAGTGAAGACAGGCTCCATTACAGGGTGGCAGTGTTATCAGCCACGTTTATCTGGGACTGTCACTAAGATGTAAAGGAGGCTGGTGAGCTTGGGGTGAGGACGGAGAGGCTGCGTATTATTGCTGGGGAAGGGGGAGATTGATGGCGAGAAAACTTCTGCAAGTGATTTTTCTGTGGAGGGGGGGGGGGGGGGGGTTATGGCCGTTATTTGTTAATGTGGGATGAGCTCTGATTGATATTACTGGGGGGTGAACAGTGTATTATTATTATTACTGTGGGGGGGGGGGAACAGTGTATTATTATTACTGTGCAGGGGGGGGGGGCGTCACCAGTATCTGGGCCCCAGTATCCAGGCCCCCACCAACCATGCCCTTACTGACAGTTGTGAGGAGGGCAGCCCTCAGTTACAATTACTCCATGAGGGCAGCTTTGCCTCCCCACTGTCAGTAAGTGTATGATAGGTGGTGATGAAATCTGCAGAATATCACTTGATGCTGCAGATTTCACCCTTTTTACAGCAAAGAATGACAATGCGCCTGCGCTGCGGCTTTTCTGCAACAAAATCTGCAGAGTGTGCACACAGAACATCTGCAACTAATAAGTCATGTGTGGGTGCGGGTAGTAAATACCTTGTTATTCTTGCCCTTTCTTGGCATTAGATTGGTTATTGACCAGGGAGTGCCCACAAGGCTTATCTCCAAGGCTCCTCCAGTGCTCCTCATCTGCTCCTTGTCTGACTGCTACATTACAGAAAAGGTAAGTAATCAGCATAGGAGTGCTGCTCCTCCACTGTCAGGACAGGCCTTGGTATTTATGTTTGCCCCTTTGTTTTGTTACTTATCGGTTTCTTAGGGAATTCTTATCTGTAATATGGCAGCTAACCGCACTAAAGTGGACATTCCTTCATTTCATAAAGAACGGACATCTTTGTACGCATTTATTCAAGAAAAAGGCAGGGCAGTGTGCGTTTTGTGCTGTGAAAGTGTCGTTTGTTGCACCTCAAGTGTGCGCCGCCATTTTGAGACAAAACATCAAAACTCAACAATAAACAGACAAGTGTTCTCCAGAATTGACGTCATGGTGAACTCTATGCAACACGTTACAGCAAGTTACAGGATAGCTCAGTGCATTGCTAAGCATGGAAAGCCCTTCACCGATGGAGAATACATCAAGAAGCATTTTGTGCAGCTGGTGATTAGTTTGATGGTTTACCGAACAAGAACACCATCATGTCTAGGGCTGAAGACCGGCCCAATTCAGCAAGAACTGTTGAGCGCCGGATCACTGATATGGCAAATAACATTAGGGAGCAGCAAGTGACTGGTTTGAAGGACTGCACTGTGTTTGGTGTGGCGCTGGATGAAAGCGTGGACATCAATGATTTGCCTCGTTTGGCAATTGTGGCCTGTCAGAGTAGAGACCACCCCAAATATCTTATATAATGGGGGTAACTTTTGTTTCAGTTTTCATCAGCTCAAAACAATCATGGCCATCACTTATAGTACTATCCTACTCTACCTGATCTGACTCTGGAAGTAAGGTAGCTGGATTGAGGATTGTACATCTCTTGATTGTTATGTTTGGTGGAGTGAGAAGTGTCACTTTATACTTTGTTAGTCTTACCATTGACAAATGTCTTATCTTTGCCTGTGACAATAGTTCCTGAACTGCATGATCCACAACTATGTCAGAAACTTTCCCAGTCAGAAGTGCACAGGCTGCTACTGCCCGCACACAAGAGGGGGCCCCCCTGGCTACTATATCTAGTTGTACTGAGTAGTAGCCAACTGGGCGGTGTTCGCCCCCATGTAACGGAGTCAAAACTCCTTTGGCATGTCCTGTGCTTTTATGAGAAAATAGGCCGAAACCGAGCTCATAATTTGGTATTCCCAAGCATGGCGCAGATATGATGGCTAGTTTCAACCCCTTGAACCCCTCTCTTGCTTCTAGAGTGAGTACATATGGCTGTCCTTTGTTGCAGGCCGCCAAAACATCAAAGAGTGGCTGCATAAGAGATGAAGCAGATAGAATCCACTCTCTGACATAACTTACTAGGCCCACGAAGGTCCTCAATTCTCGGACATTAGTAGGCTCAGTCAGCTGAGCAACTGCCTTCTTGCGAGAGAAATGCAATGTTCCAAAAACACCACTTTAAGTCTAGCAGCTTGCAGTTTATCTTTTGAAACTCTACATCCTTCCAGCTGCAAAAACAGCAAAAGTGAATGTGTTTCCTTGAGGCAGATTGTCTTACTGGCAGGACAGAGGCGCACGTCATCTACATACTGAAGTAATTGAGTGTCCTCATCTTCTGGATGCCAGGAAAGGAGCACCCTTGCCATTACATCAGAAAACTCAGAGGGAGATGTAGCACCTCCCTGTGGTAATCTGGTCCAACAGTATTGCTTCCCATTGAAGGTGAACGCCAGAAGTAGCTGGCTTTCCTCCTCCATGGGAACTGAAAAGAAAGCATTAGCCAAACCAATGACTGAAGTACAAAGAATTTGAAGGAATCTGATTAAGCAAAGTGTGCGGGTTCGGTACAATGGGCGTATCTACTGTTAATTTCTCTGAGATCATGTATCATCCTATATGCTTGGGGATTTCCTGGCTCTGACTTATTCCTTATTGGAGCAAGTGGTGTATTATAAAAGGGATCGGCACTCCCTTACAACTCCCATCTTGAGGTATTATTCTAATTGTTCTGCTATTGCAGCAGTTTGATCTCTGCTCAGGGGATACTGTTTCATTTTAACAGGTACTACACCAGGTTTTAATTAGATTTTTACTGGGGTTACCTGAAGTAGGCCAACATCAGTTTTGCACTTTACCCACAAATCTGGAGGAACTTGTCTTCCACCTCCTTGTTTGAGGCAACATCTACTCCCTGGGTTAACCAAGGCACTTAGTACTGTCATGATGGGTTCCATAAGGGGTCCTGTTACCGACACCCCTTTGCTCCCAAATCCGATTGCATTCAATACATCTGCTCAGAGCAAATTCACGGGGCAACTTTCTGATACAACTGACATTTGTATGCAATTATTAGTATCATCAATTTGAACTTGCACTGGTTTAGTCTGCTTTAGAGCACGTGGTCTTCCTCCCAACCCCACCCCCATTACTTGATCAGGGCTCAGATATTTTTTTGGAAGTTCATGGGCTTTTAAAATAGTTGGGCTCGCCCCCTATACAGTCGACATCTTTCCCATCGGGTATTGTCATTTTTACTAATACTTTTGGACCTGGCTGAAGTGGTACCCTTACTACCGTGGGCTCAAATGGTTGGGGGCTGTCTAATTCTTAATCATTTAATTGCTGGTCTACTAAGGCCAATTGGATTTGTGTTCTGTTAAGATTCATCTGGTTGTTCTGCCATCTAGAGGGACAATATAGAGCTCCATTGAAACATTAAAGGAGGAATCTCATTGCAACAGTTTTGATACATCTCCCTTTTATATATGACTTTCCTGTATTGCTGTAATGGGGAGCCGGCGACGCTCTCTTCCTCCGCAGCGCCGGCGGCATCCCGTACATAGAGAGGAGCGAGGACGCGGTAGCAAGAGGGCGGGGACAACCCGGCCGCGCACGCCTCCTCAGCGTGGCCGGCGTCCTCCATCCCCTGGGCAGCAAGCGGCAGGGAAGCAGAGCGCCGAGGGTGATGACTCAGCGCTCAGCTGTATTGAGATACGTGATACGAGTCACGTGACGCTGGCCACATCACATGACTCATCTGCCGGGTCAGCCTCTGGCCACAGGTTGCCTGTGATTGGTCTTCCTACCCTCACCAGCGTGTTTAGTATCGTGACTACAGTGTGTTTTGACTTCGGCTTGTATTGACCTCGATCCTGTGACATTACTTGTATTGGTGCTACCTCTTGGCTTTTGACTTCGGCTTGTATTGAGCTTGATCTTGTCTTCCTCCTGGTTTCACCTTTGCTTCCTTGATTCTGTTAACGGTTTTCCTATTTGTACTTTAAGCCCCTGCATGTATATAAGTTAGGAACTGCCGCCCAGTTGTACACCGTCGGTTAGGACAGACCGTGCAAGTAGGTAGGGACAGAGGTGCGGGTGGAGATCAGGGCTGCACTCGTCCCTACCGTTCGTGACAATTATACGGCACACTGAGTGCTTCAACTTCGACTTTTTTATTTTATTTTTTAATCGGCCCACCGTCTGGAAAAGGTTGCTGACCCCTGGTCTAGTCTGTCAAAAACGATGTAATCTCCCCAGCAGAGACGGCATTCTGAGCTCAGCCACTGATGTACAGTTGTGTTCAAAATAATAGCAGTCAGACATCACTAACCTGATCAATCACTGGTTTTTGGTAGAAATGATATTTCTACATGGCAAATAATTTACTAGCAGGTGTAGTAGAGTAATAGAAATCCAACAGTCATGACATGCATGCTGCTGATTCTGTGTAATTGAATCAGTAATTGAAATGGGCATCTTCAAAATAATAGCAGTGTGGAGTTCAATTAGTGAGGTCATTCATTCTTTGAAAAACAGGTGGCAATTATTGCCCTTATTTAACCCCGTAAGGACACATGACGTACCGGTACGTCATGTGTTGTTTCGATCACCGCCGCCCGGCGGGCGGTGATCGGAACAAGGTGCCTGCTCAAATCATTGAGCAGGCACCTCGGCTAAACACACGGGGGTGTACCGTGACCCCCCGTGTCGGCGATCGCCGCAAACCGCAGGTCAATTCAGACCTGCGGTTTGCGGCTTTCTATAGTGCGGCGGTGCCATCGGGTCCCCATGGGGCTGTGGGGGGGACCCGATGGCATGGAAGGCAGCGCTGCCTTCCGGTGAAGAGCCTGTGAGATCCAGCCCCCTGGATCTCACAGGCCCCTAAAGCTGTATGAGTAATACACACAGTATTACTCATACAGCCAATGCATTCCAATACAGAAGAACGGTTTGCTGGAATTACATAGCTGTATAATGACAATATGGATCCGCAGTCAGTGCAGCAAGGTATAATTGGATTGTTCCTATTACCCAGGCTGTAACCTCGGCAACTGAACCCTGTTCTACATAAATGCTGTGGAATGATTCCTCCCTATCCTTTCCCTACACCTCGAATTATATTTTCCTGAACTTAAATTGTTTTTTTAGCACAATGAACTCTTTCCTATCACTGTCCCTAGCGCCTGCTGACAAAAAATAAAGTGAAAAAAAAAGTTGAAAAAATAAAGTTTTCCCCCCAAATCCCGCAAAAAATGAGCCCCTACCTGAGACAATCGCCCAAAAAATAAAAAAAACTATGGCTCAGAATATGGAGACACTAAAACATCATCCACTCCGTACGATAAACACCGTAAAAGAATTAAATGAAACCTGTGAAAAAAAAAGCTATTTTTGTCACCTTACATCACAAAAAGTGCAACACCAAGCGATCAAAAAGGCGTATGCCCCTCAAAATAGTACCAATAAAACCGTCCCCTCATCCCGCAAAAAAAGAGCCCCTACATAAGACAATCGTCTAAAAAATAAAAAAAAACTATTGCTCTCAGAACATGGAGACACTAAAACATCATTTTTTTTTTTCAAAAATGCAATTATTGTGTTAAAGTGAAATAAATAAATAAAAGTATACATATTAGTTATCGCCGCGTCCGTAACAACCAGCTCTATAAAAATATCACATGACTTAACCCAAGTGGCAAAAAAATTGGTCACCTTACATCACAAAAATTGCAACACCAAGCGATCAAAATGGCGTAGTACCAAACTGTCACCTTATCCTGCAAAAAAAATAAGACCCTACCTAAGACAATCGGTAAAAAAAACAAACTATGACTCTTAGACAATGGAGACACTAAAATATTTGTTAAAGTGAAATAATAAAAAAAATTAAAAAGTTGATATGTTAGATATTGCCGTGTCCGTGACAACCTGCTCTATAAAAATATCACATAACCTAACTCCTCAGGTGAACACCGTAAAAAAATAAAAACAGGTGCCAAAAAAGCCATTTTTTGTCACCTAACATCATTTAAAGTGCACCAAGCGATCAAAAAGGCGTATGCCCCTTTTTGTTAAAAAAAATGCTATTATTGTGTAAAGTTTTAATAAATAAGAAAAAGTATGTGGTACATATTAGGTATTGTCACGTCCGTAACGACCTGCTCTATAAAAATATCATGTGACCTAACATCTCAGGTGAACGCTGTAAAAAAAATAAAAAAACTGTGGCAAAAAAAAATTTTTTTGGGTCACCTTGCCTCATAAAGTGTAATAATGAATGATCAAAAAAAATATGTACTCCAAAATGGTACCAATAAAAACGTCAACTCTTCCTGCAAAAAATGAGCCCCTGCAAAAGACAATAGGCAGAAAAATTTAAAACAAATGGCGTTCAGAAAATAGACACAAAAACTTTTTGTTTTTTCAAAAATGCTTTATTATGTAAAACTGAAACAAAGAAAGTAGACATATTTGATATCACCGCGTCCGTAACAACCTGCTCGATAAAAATACCGCATGATCTAACCTGTCAGATGAACGTTGTAAAAAAAAAAAGTGCCAAAACAGCCATTTTTTGGTTACCTTGCCTCACAAAAAAAACAAAAACACACGGCTCTCCTTTTTTTTTCTGCGCCCTTACATCAGTTTACGACAACATGCAGGGTGGATTTAAGTAAACCGCAGAACCTGTTCTATTAAACGCTTATACAAGTAGACCCCCCCGACAGAGTGGAGAGGGTGTCAGCGGTAAGTTTGTGTTGACCTCACTGATTATTTTGCCCTTCCTCTGATCCGTCAGAACAATAACCCCCGAAAACTGATCCCGTCTGTGGAGCATCCGCTTTCACTCGGTCAGTATTTGCTCAGTAATCCATCATTACTGCTAATGCCAAAAAAAAGCAGGAGTGGATCTAAAACAGAGATGACACGTGAATAGAATATTTGCATGTCTTCTGTGTTTTGGCTACCAAACCAGAAGCCAATTTTGATGGGACCATAGAGACCTTACAGCTGCTACACTGACAGGATCCGTTGTGTCTCTCATTTTTCCTTCCTTCTGACAGATCAGAAGAAAGGTCAAATAAATGATGATGTCAGCCAGGCCGAAAGGCAAAATACTGGCCCAGTCATGAAGTAGGGAGGGTGGGAACATCATGAGGAGCCCACAGAGTGGCCCTATGACATAGCGGTGAGGTGGAAGCAGCATAAGGAGACCACAGAGTGTTAGATCAAATAAATAAATAAAAAGGAAATTAAAACACCCCAGAAAAGTCTGTCATTTTCTCACTTCACCACACAATGATAAATAAGCTAATAAGCAAAAAGGGCTTTACAGCATATAACTGCACCGCACAAGGGCAAATAAGACGTACTGTAGAAATATTTCCTTGTTATAACCCCTGTTAATGGCTGTATCAAACAGCACTTGCACCCCAATAACAAGAACGGTTTGCTGGAATTACATAGCTGTATAATGGCAATTTGGATCCCCAGTCAGTGCAGCAAGGTGTAATTGGATTGTTCCTATTACCCAGGCTGTAACCTCCCCTACTGAACCCTGTTCTACATAAATGCTCTGGAATTATTCCTCCCTATCCTTTCCCTGCACCTTGAATTATATTTTCCTGAACTTAAATTGTTATTTTAGCACAATTAAGTTTTTCCTAGCACTGTCCCTAGCACCTGCTGACGTCTCTCCCTGCACTAAGTACACTGGAAAATGGCAGAATCCAAGATGGCTGAGGCTATTTATAGGGCTGTGACATCACAGGGCTGGCTGGCTGCTGATTGGCTGCATGCAGGGCCGTTTTTTAGGTGTGACCCTGGGCAAAATTGAAAGTGGGGCCCCAAATCCTGAAATATTGGACTAGCAGTTTGACAGAACTTTGTAGGCAGTAGTGTAGACCGCCCCATTATATCTCGTTAGCCTTTCCACTGTAAGCGGCTGATCCTGCAGCCTCTTTGGGTATGTTCACACTGAGTATTTTCTGTGCTTAAAAAACCTAATGCAGAATCGCATCAGGTTTTTTTGGATGTGTTTTTTTCTGACTAATTTGATAAAACACTTTTTGATGCAGTTTTGGCGTGGATTTTCATTCCTTCCCATTTTCAATGGGGGGCCGTGTGGTGAACACACCGCTATGGGGGGCCGTGTGGTGGGCACACTGCTATGGGGGGCCGTGTGGTGGACACACTGCTATGGGGGGCCGTGTGGTGGACACACTGCTATGGGGGGCCGTGTGGTGGACACACTGCTATGGGGGGCCGTGTGGTGGACACACTGCTATGGGGGGCCGTGTGGTGGACACACTGCTATGGGGGGCCGTGTGGTGGACACACTGCTATGGGGGGCCGTGTGGTGGACACACTGCTATGGGGGGCCGTGTGGTGGACACACTGCTATGGGGGGCCGTGTGGTGGACACACTGCTATGGGGGGCCGTGTGGTGGACACACTGCTATGGGGGGCCGTGTGGTGGACACACTGCTATGGGGGGCCGTGTGGTGGACACACTGCTATGGGGGGCCGTGTGGTGGACACACTGCTATGGGGGACCGTGTGGAGGACACACCGCTATGGGGGGCTGTGTGGAGGACACACCGCTATGGGGGGCCGTGTGGAGGACACACCGCTATGGGGGGCCGTGTGGAGGACACACTGCTATGGGGGACCGTGTGGAGGACACACTGCTATGGGGGACCGTGTGGAGGACACACTGCTATGGGGGACCGTGTGGAGGACACATTGTTATGGGGGACCGTGTGGAGGACACACTGCTATGGGGGACCGTGTGGAGGACACATTGTTATGGGGGACACTGTGGTGGACACACTGTTATGGGGGACACTGTGGTGGACACACTGTTATGGGGGACATTGTGGTGAACACTGTTAAGTGTTAAGGGGGATCTGGCTGTGATACGGCCACAATGTGTGACATAGCTTTACAGATTCCTTTATTAGCAGTCCCGGTCTGCTCCCCCCCCCCCCCCCCAAGTGCTGAAAAAAAACAAAAAACAGACACTGCTAATTTGGCTTAGGTTCTCAATCTATACTCCAACGCTCCCCACCCCCTCCCCCATTGACAATGCAGACCACCTAAACAGTGTCGTCTTCATTAGTTTAACTAGAGCCATGTGGTAATTGAACACAGCACGGCCACGTCACGAGCACCACACGGGCATGCCGTTTGGTTGTGCCCTGCAGTCACAGGGAGCCCCCAGGACACAAGGAGCTCACACAGAGGCACAGGGAGAACTCAGGAGGGGGCACAGGGGAAACACAGAGCTGACAGTGGGATCCCACAGGTCAGTGACCATCAGTACTTGAGGGCAGTGCAGGGCTGCTACAAAGAGAGTGTGACCCCAGCAGCCCTGCCCCCCCCTCCTCCACAGACACCGCTGCAGGCTTCTTACTAGATGGACTTACCAGGTGCTTTAATAGAAGGGTCCTGGGAGCTCCGGCAGCCGAGGTCAGAGCCTGGGGGTCAGCTGCAGCAGAAGGCCCAGTCACCCAGCCTGACGTTTGTGTATTGCAGTATTGTTACCTGCGCCCACACAGAACGTCCTGATGCTGGCCTGTCACTGAGCTCTGGTGAGACTTGGGGGGGGGGGGGGGGTATACTTAGATATCTAACAGCAGGGGCCCCTGCATGGCATTATGGGTGATCCCTTCTTCCCAGAGTTCCTTTCTCCATGTCCTCACACGTGCAGCAGCCATTTTAGGATAAAATGTGATTCGTTACCACGAATCGTGAGGAAATTCGGTGCGAATCAAATAACTCATGAAATTCGGATCGAATTCCACTTTGTCAGCTTTGAATCGCTCATCTCTAGTAATCATGTACTAGGACGTATCTGACACAGAACAGGGGGAGTGTTAGAGATTGGCAAGATGGATTTACTCCGGTAGATTATATAACCTGATAGAAGGCCAGGTTCTATCATCAGGGACAGGACAGGGCGAGTTACTTCACTGTGTATCTGTCACAGCCGGGGAGGAGCAGTTCATATACAGACTGGACTGAACAATACATCAGCTTGTAAAGAGACAAACCCAACTGTTGTCTGGCTGCGCTCTCCTGAAAGGACCGCACTCCTGAAGGCACGGACTGGAGGAGGAAACAGAAAACTATCAGCGGTGACGTCCAGCTCGTCCAAAAGTGATTTTCTTTATTAAATAACAAAAGGCGTAAATAAAATCCATGTTCTCCATGAAGCGTCTACGCGTTTCGGACCTCCATGGCTGGGTCCTTATTCATGACTGAGCCCTAACAGCACTTTGAACCTTTAAACAGCATTCTGGTATCATGTCATTCAGAGATGGGAGGGTTGCAATTAAGTGGAATGGAAAACGCATGTAACGGGTGCGTCACTATAAGCAACAGGTAACTAATGGATAATACAAGAGAAAAATAACACATAGAAAACCTCAATATTGTAAAATCAGATTGTGTCTGCGGTTGAGACCTTGAGGGGTACAGCTCTGTCATGGTCTTACCTGCTTGCTGCTCTCCTTCGTTTGACATGTGCTGGCGGCCATCTTGGTTTCTGGGTTTCTTGTAGCCTTCCACCCTGCGGCTCCTCCTTCCCCTGGGAGGAGCTGGATGCCTAGCTCATATATATAGGAGGTCTGTGGCTTCAGTTCCTTGCTTGGTCCTCTTGTGTTCACATGCTTCTAAGACTGCTGCTGCTTCTGGTTCCTGATCCTGGCTTCGTCTGACTACCCTGCTGGTTCCTGATCCTGGCTTCGTCTGACTACCCTGCTGGTTCCTGATCCTGGCTTCCTCTGACTACCCTGCTGGTTCCTGATCCTGGCTTCGTCTGACTACCCTTCTGGTTCCTGACCCCTGGCTTCGCAAAGACTCTGCTCGGTTTCACCATCCGTTTGGACTTTTGCTTTACAGCTTTATTTTCAATAAAGCCTTCTTATTTTCATTTATCTCTTGTTGTACGTCTGGTTCATGGTTCCGTGACATTAGGACCAAGCCATGAATTCTGACGGTACAGGGCCATCCTCGCTACCCACGCTGGTTGCCAGACTTGATCAGCAGGATCACCTGTTGGGTCGGTTCGCTGTGGCGTTGCAAACCCTGCTTGAACGCACGGCTCATTTCGCTCCCGTTGCCGATGGGTCGGTTGTCGCTCCTGGGCTCGCTCCTACTGCCGCTCCGGTTGTTGCGCCAGAGTCTACCCCGACACCTGTTGTTGCGCCTGCGGTGTTTCGGGGTATGACCGGTTCTGCCCCTCTTCCACAGCGCTTTGGGGGAGAGCCAACTCAGTGCCGAGGTTTCCTTAACCAGGTGGGCATTTATTTCGAGTTGCTGCCACATGCCTTTCCTACTGAGAGATCAAAGGTGGGCTTCTTGATCTCGCTGCTCTCGGACAAGGCCTTGGCCTGGGCCAGCCCTTTATGGGAGAACAACAATCCGGTGGTTGCCGAGTTTTCCGGTTTTGTTGCTTCTCTTCGGAAGGTATTCGATGTGCCGGCTCGTGCTGCCTCTGCTGCGAAGCTCCTTATGTCCATCAGACAGGGTTCACGATCCGTAGCTGAATACGCCATTGAGTTTCGTACCCTGGCAGCAGAGGTGGGCTGGAATAATGAGGCTCTGGTCGCTGCTTTCTCTCATGGTCTCTCGGATGCCTTGAAGGATGAGGTTGCAGCTAAGGACCTACCAGTTGAGCTCGAGTCTCTTATTTCTTTCCTGATTTTGATTGACACCAGACTCAGGGAGAGACCTTCCTTTAAGGAGAACCTGCAGAGGTCTTCTAACAGATTGGTGCCTACGTTTGCTGTCCCACCCGTGCCTCCCTCTCCTCCCACGCCTCCTGGGGATGACTTGTCTGGGGGTGAACCCATGCAGCTGGGGTTTGCTCGCCTGTCCGAGGGGGAGAGGGCACTCCGGAGACGCGAGGGCCGATGCATGTACTGTGGTCTCGGTGGGCATTTTCGGTTGGCATGTCCGAACCGTCCGGGAAACGCTCGTACCCTGAGATCCTGTCGGGGGCAGATCTTGGGTGGAGTCTCCTCGTCCCCGGTTTCCCGTGTTGACAAACCACTGATCACTGTTGTCCTCTCCTGGGTCGGGGGCTCGGTGACGACCCAGGCGTTGGTGGACTCTGGTGCTGGTGGTTTGTTCATTGATAGTGTGTTCGCTGCCGCCAATTCCATTCCTCTGCAGGCTCGAGGTTCCCCACTGGCTCTTGAGGCGATAGACGGCAGACCCCTTCTGCCGCCACACGTGACTCATGAGACCCTTCCAGTGGGGATAGCCATTGGTGCCGTTCACAGAGAGTCGGTCTGCCTCCAGGTTATTTCGTCTCCACACTACTCGGTGGTCTTGGGGTACCCCTGGCTCCAGAAGCATAATCCGACTTTCGATTGGAGATCGGTCGAGATCCTCTCGTGGTCACCGCAGTGTGGGGCTAGTTGCATCCATGGGTCTGTCAAGTTGCTGTGTACTTCCTCGGACTCTCTGTTGCCTCCTGAATACGAGGAGTACCGGGATGTATTCGATAAGGTGCGCGCGGTTGCCCTACCTCCGCACCGCCCATACGATTGTGCCATAGAGTTACAATCTGGTGCCGTTCCTCCTCGTGGCAAAGTCTATCAACTGTCGGTAGCGGAGAATGAGGCCATGGAGGAGTACGTGAGGGAGGCGCTTTCACGCGGACACATTCGCAAATCTTCGTCCCCGGCAGGGGCTGGATTTTTCTTTGTGAAAAAGAAGGGCGGTGAGTTGAGGCCTTGCATCGATTACAGGGGTCTCAATCGCATCACGATCAAGAACGCTTACCCGATACCCTTGATTTCCGAGCTGTTCGATCGCCTTAAAGGGGCCACGGTCTTTACCAAACTCGACCTGAGGGCGGCATATAACCTGGTAAGGATCAAGGCGGGCGATGAGTGGAAGACCGCGTTTAACACCAGGACCGGTCATTACGAATCCTTGGTTATGCCCTTTGGGTTGTGCAATGCGCCCGCAGTCTTTCAGGAATTCATCAACGATGTTTTCCGTGACCTGTTGCAGCAGTGTGTGGTAGTCTATTTGGATGACATCTTGGTATATTCTGAATCCATGGAGGCCCACATTCTGGATGTCAGACGAGTGTTGCAACGGTTACGAGAGAACAAGCTGTTCGGTAAGCTTGAGAAATGCGAATTTCACCGATCCCAGGTAACCTTCTTAGGTTACATCATTTCCGCTGAGGGGTTCTCCATGGATCCTGAGAAGGTTTCGGCTGTCTTACAGTGGCCCCAGCCCAGTGGTCTTCGTTCCCTGCAGCGCTTTTTGGGCTTCGCCAATTATTATCGGAAGTTCATCAGGGACTTTTCCATGCTGGCCAAGCCTCTCACGGATCTGACCAGGAAGGGCAGTAATTCCCAGGTCTGGCCGCTCGAGGCCATCCGAGCTTTTGAGGCCCTAAAGTCCGCCTTTGTGTCGGCTCCGATTCTGTCGCATCCCAACCCTGGGTTGCCCTTTGTCCTCGAGGTGGACGCGTCTGAGACGGGAGTAGGCGCCCTTCTGTCTCAGCGTAGAACACCAGAGGGTCCTCTGCTTCCTTGTGGGTTTTACTCCCGGAAACTGTCTTCCGCGGAGTGCAACTATCAGATTGGTGACAGGGAGTTATTGGCCATCGTGCAGGCCCTTAAAGAATGGAGGCACTTGCTCGAGGGTTCGGTGGTTCCGGTTCTCATCCTGACGGACCACAAGAATCTGACCTACCTTTCTGAGGCCAAGAGATTGACACCACGTCAGGCCAGATGGGCTCTGTTCTTGTCACGTTTTAATTACGTGGTCTCCTACCTACCCGGTTCCAAGAACATCAGGGCGGATGCCTTATCACGGCAGTACTCCGAGCTGTCCAGGGAGGAGTCGATTCCGACTTCGGTCATACCTCCGAATCAGATCCTGGCCGCCATTCGCACCAGCCTGACCTCTCCCCTGGGTGAGCAGATTTTGGCGGCTCAATCTGGTGCTCCCTCTGGGAGACCCAACGGCAGATGTTTTGTGCCTGAGGAGTTGCGCACTCGGTTGTTGCGAACCTACCATAACTCCAAGACCGCGGGGCATCCTGGAAAGAATCAGCTGTCCTGGGCTGTTTCACGTCTGTTCTGGTGGCCTTCCCTACGTTCCGACATCGCCGCATATGTAGCGGCATGCTCCGTTTGTGCCCAGAGTAAGTCCCCTCGGCACCTTCCGTTGGGCCTTCTGCAACCCATAGCCACCGGGGAGCGCCCATGGTCACACCTGGGGATGGATTTCATTGTGGACCTCCCTGCATCCCGAGGCCATACGGTCATTCTCATGATTGTGGATCGGTTTTCCAAAATGTGCCACTGTGTTCCTCTCAAGAAGTTACCCTCTGCACAAGAGTTGGCCACGATTTTTGCCAGGGAGGTCTTCCGGTTGCACGGTTTGCCTAAGGAGATTGTGTCGGATCGGGGGAGTCAGTTTGTGTCCAGGTTCTGGCGCGCCTTTTGCTCCCAGTTGGGGATTCATCTCTCCTTCTCCTCGGCCTACCACCCTCAGTCCAATGGGGCCGCAGAACGATCCAATCAGGCCTTGGAGCAATTCCTTCGTTGCTATGTCTCCGATCACCAAGACAATTGGGTTGACCTCCTGCCTTGGGCTGAGTTTGCCAGGAACACGGCGGTGAACTCTTCCTCTGGGACGTCTCCCTTCATGGCCAATTATGGGTTCCAACCTGCCGTGTTACCGGAGGTATTCTCTCCCCAGGATATTCCGGCTGTGGAGGATCACCTTTCCGTCCTACGTGCTTCTTGGGTACAGATCCAGAAGTCCCTTGAGGTCTCTGCGCAGCGCCAGAGACTCCAGGCTGATCGCAGACGAGCGCCTGCTCCTTCCTACCAGGTCGGAGACCGTGTATGGTTGTCCACCCGCAACCTCAACCTTCGAGTGCCCACTCCCAAGCTGGCGCCTCGCTTTGTTGGTCCCTTCCGAGTGCTTCGCAGGGTAAACCCGGTAGCCTATGCCCTTGCGCTTCCTCCTGGCATGCGGATCTCCAACGTGTTTCATGTCTCCCTGTTGAAGCCACTGGTGTGTAATCGTTTCACTTCCTCGGTTCCTCGGCCTCGTCTGGTCCAAGTGGGCAATCGTGAGGAATATGAGGTGAGCAATATCCTGGACTCACGCCTGGTCCGCGGTCGGTTGCAGTTTTTGGTCCATTGGCGTGGTTATGGTCCAGAGGAGCGTTCCTGGGTTCCCTCCGCAGATGTCCATGCTCCTGCCTTGCTCCGAGCCTTCCACGCACGCTTCCCTCAGAAACCGTTTTGTGCTCCGCGGAGGAGGGGCCCTTGAGGGGGAGGTACTGTCATGGTCTTACCTGCTTGCTGCTCTCCTTCGTTTGACATGTGCTGGCGGCCATCTTGGTTTCTGGGTTTCTTGTAGCCTTCCACCCTGCGGCTCCTCCTTCCCCTGGGAGGAGCTGGATGCCTAGCTCATATATATAGGAGGTCTGTGGCTTCAGTTCCTTGCTTGGTCCTCTTGTGTTCACATGCTTCTAAGACTGCTGCTGCTTCTGGTTCCTGATCCTGGCTTCGTCTGACTACCCTGCTGGTTCCTGATCCTGGCTTCGTCTGACTACCCTGCTGGTTCCTGATCCTGGCTTCCTCTGACTACCCTGCTGGTTCCTGATCCTGGCTTCGTCTGACTACCCTTCTGGTTCCTGACCCCTGGCTTCGCAAAGACTCTGCTCGGTTTCACCATCCGTTTGGACTTTTGCTTTACAGCTTTATTTTCAATAAAGCCTTCTTATTTTCATTTATCTCTTGTTGTACGTCTGGTTCATGGTTCCGTGACAAGCTCCCCAATTGGAAGATCCAAAAAGATTCTCTATTTAGTAATTACCTTTTCTGATCTCCCCCTCGATTAAAAACTGCAGCTCTAAAGGGAGTTTCAGATGGACAGATGCAGACGCCTCGGACTCGGCTCCTGAAAGTGCTGCCTCTATAGATTGTAGAGGGACACAAAATACATCTGAGTCGACTATGGAGACGCAAAAGTCCAAAAAGAAAAATACAAAAAATGTAGAGCGGTGCGGAGACTCGCCAAGACCAAATCGATATCCTTCCCGCAACAAAAGGCAAAAGCCGATTCCCAGGCTGTGAATATTTCATCTACTGTTCTAATAAACCCAGAACCGACCAATAACTGACCTGCAGATCTCACCTCCTGTGGCTGCAGGACCTGCGATGACGTCACACTGGTCACATGACAGGAAGTGCTACACAGTGAAAAACCTCCACTGCTTTACTCCTCCCCTCATGTGACTGATCACATGACCATGACATCATCAAAGGTCCTGAAGTCCCTGTGATATAAAATCTGCAGATAAGTTAGCGCACCCTCCTCCGATATACAGCAGAGATGAAAAAGAAATAAGTAAAACTAAGATAAGATGCCTTTACTGTCACCGTACAGTCGTGGCCAAAAGTTTTGAGAATGACACAAATATTAGTTTTCACAAAGTTTGCTGCTAAACTGCTTTTAGATCTTTGTTTCAGTTGTTTCTGTGATGTAGTGAAATATAATTACACGCACTTCATACGTTTCAAAGGCTTTTATCGACAATTACATGACATTTATGCAGAGTCAGTATTTGCAGTGTTGGCCCTTCTTTTTCAGGACCTCTGCAATTCGACTGGGCATGCTCTCAATCACCTTCTGGGCCAATTCCTGACTGATAGCAACCCATTCTTTCATAATCACTTCTTGGAGTTTGTCAGAATTAGTGGGTTTTTGTTTGTCCACCCGCCTCTTGAGGATTGACCACAAGTTCTCAATGGGATTAAGATCTGGGGAGTTTCCAGGCCATGGACCCAAAATGTCAACGTTTTGGTCCCCGAGCCACTTAGCTATCACTTTTGCCTTATGGCACGGTGCTCCATCGTGCTGGAAAATGCATTGTTCTTCACCAAACTGTTGTTGGATTGTTGGAAGAAGTTGCTGTTGGAGGGTGTTTTGGTGCCATTCTTTATTCATGGCTGTGTTTTTGGCCAAAATTGTGAGTGAGCCCACTCCCTTGGATGAGAAGCAACCCCACACATGAATGGTCTCAGGATGCTTTACTGTTGGCATGACACAGGACTGATGGTAGCGCTCACCTTTTCTTCTCCAGACAAGCCTTTTTCCAGATGCCCCAAACAATCGGAAAGAGGCTTCATCTGAGAATATGACTTTGCCCCAGTCCTCAGCAGTCCATTCACCATACTTTCTGCAGAAGATCAATCTGTCCCTGATGGTTTTTTTTGGAGAGAAGTGGCTTCTTTGCTGCCCTTCTTGACACCAGGCCATCTTCCAAAAGTCTTCGCCTCACTGTGCGTGCAGATGCACTCACACCTGCCTTCTGCTATTCCTGAGCAAGGTCTGCACTGGTGGCACTCCGATCCCGCAGCTAAATCCTCTTTAGGAGACGATCGTGGAGCTTGCTGGACTTTCTTGGACGCCCTGAAGCCTTTTTAACAAGAATTTAACCTCTTTTCTTGAAGTTCCTATAAATTGTTGATTGAGGTGCAATCTTAGTAGCCACAATATCCTTGCCTGTGAAGCCATTTTTATGCAACGCAATGATGGCTGCACGCGTTTCTTTGCAGGTCACCATGGTTAACAATGGAAGAACAATGATTTCAAGCATCACCCTCCTTTTAACATGTCAAGTCTGCCATTTTAACCCAATCAGCCTGACATAATGATCTCCAGCCTTGTGCTCGTCAACATTCTCACCTGAGTTAACAAGACGATTACTGAAATGATCTCAGCAGGTCCTTTAATGACAGCAATGAAATGCAGTGGAAGTTTTTTTTTGGGATTAAGTTAATTTTCATGGCAAAGAAGGACTATGCAATTCATCTGATCACTCTTCATAACATTCTGGAGTATATGCAAATTGCTATTATAAAAACTTAAGCAGCAACTTTTCCAATTTCCAATATTTATGTAATTCTCAAAACTTTTGGCCACGACTGTATATATATCAGCTAACTAGCTATCTAATGTAATGACTCAGCAAAGCACAGAGCACAGCAATGACACTGCTCTCTCTCTCTCTCAGAACTGCAAAAAACAGCAGAAAATGGCTGCTAGGGAGATTCCTATATAGTAAGGGGTAGGCAACTTTCCTATTGGTTGCTAGGGATGTTGCTAAGCTCAAACAAAGATATTGCAGCCTTCTCATTGGCCCATAAGCAAGAAGCATTGAGGGATCACATGGGTGCTGATAAAAAAAATCTAAAATATTCGCAATTATGAAGATATAGCACTATTTTCTAGATCTTCGAATTCTCTAAGTGCCGATAGTCGCGATAAATATTTGCGTTTAGAAACACTAGTAGTAATGCCCTCTGTGCTAGTAATGCCCATTGTGCCCCCTTAACAGTAATAATGCCGTCTGTGCCCCCTTCATAGTAGTAATGCCCTCTGTGCACTGTGCCCCCTCTATAATAGAAATGCCCATTGTGCCCCCTTCACATTAGCAATCCCCATTGTGCCCCCTCCAGAATAGAAATGCCCATTGTGCTCCTTTACATTATCAATACCCATTGTGCCCCCTCCATAGTAGAAATGCCCATTGTGCCCCCTCCATAGTAGAAATGCCCATTATGCCCCCTTCATATTAGCAATGCCCATTGTTACCCCTCCAGCGTAGAAATACTCATTGTGCGTCCTCTGTGTTAACAAAATAAAATAAAAAAACACAGTACCTACTCACCTTGTCCCGTTCCTGAAGCTCACAGTTCTCTCTACCCTGCAGACACAGATCGCTCTGTAGCACTGTGTGGGCGGAGCTTATGCAGATTTCTGGGCTGCAGGCTCTGCCCACACAGGCCGGCAGCGCGATCTGTGTCTGCAGGCTGAATGGTGAAGCAGGGAGAAGTCTTCCTGCTTCACCATCCAGAGCGCCGCCAGCCTGGGAAAGGGGAGGAGCGCGGGGAGCTGAGTGGTGAGTGACAGGACGCAGCTCCCTGCGCTGCAGCAATGAGCGTTTACATTTGTATTGATGGAAGTGCTCATTGCTTCTGGAGTGTAGCACCGCCCCCCCCCCCCCCCCCCCCTTAGCATGCCACTGCAGAGGAGGGTCTAGGCACAAATGGCGACAAGACAACAAATTTTGGTTGCCATCTGAAGCACTGAGATGGCCTTCAGAATGTGTTCTAAGGCCAAGTTGTTATGGAACAGTGGAATAGATCAGCGGTCCACAACCGCCGGGCCACGGCCCAGGACCGGGTCCTGGAAGATTGTTTGCCGGGCAGCGGCAATCAGGGCCGTCTTTAATGCGGTACTAATGAAGCGCTTCCATTATGGAAGCGCTTTATTAGTACAGGAGTACCAGGAAGCGGTGAAGGATCTGTACTTACTGCTTCCTGGTCCTCGGCTCGGCTATCCGTTGCGCAGGGCTGTGTACAGAGTGAGGGCGCACTGTGCACTGCGATACACAGCCAACAGCAGGATGAAGAGGATCGCGATGGTGAGGAGCGGTGGCGTCCAGGAGCAGGAGAGGTAAGTGTTTTTTTTTTTTATTTGCGCTGGTGGCTGACATAAGGGCTGATGGCTGACATGAGGGCTGGGGGCTGACATATGTCTGACATAAGGGCTGGGGGCTGACATGGGGGGCTGATGGCTGACATGGGGGGCTGATACAGCAAATATGTGGCCACAGGATGAGAGAGGCGCTCATAGGGTAAATGAGTAAAGATGAAACAGCGTCCTTCAAATTAAGGTGAATGTGATGCTCACCTATTCAGGGTGCACCGAATTAGGTGCAACTGTGATGAAGGTCCGCTGGATGAACTTAGGTATCAGGTTGGAGCTGCCGTGTCCAGAAGAACCTAGGGCGAGGGCCAAGTCGCCACTTGGTGGAATACTAGAAATAATGACGATGCCCGTCACGACTTTTGTGGTCTGGCGAGCTCGTGGACGTGAGGCGCAAATCACAACCGGATTTGGAAAGTACAGGTTTATTGAGAGAACGTGTTTCGGGGTGCACATGACCCCTTTATCAAGTCTACAAGAAACATAAATCATAACAAAAAAGTATATACATGTACAATTTGTACTCAAAGGGGGGGGGAATTGTAGGTATAAAAAGCGAGGGTTTGCTAAAACTCACATTAATAGTCGAAAATAAGAATTAAGAATAATATGAAGAGTGGAAATATCTTTCAATTAAAATGGAACAGAAAGTGCTATGAGATGAGTTAAATATGGCTGAAGCGCTGTGGCTTTGCTATTGTACTAGGTCAGGCGATGCTGTGTAATAAAATACAGTTTAGGCCTCTTTCCTCTATAGAGTCTTTATCCATCCAGAAAGCCATTATATATATATATATATATATATATATATATATATATATATATATATATCTTTTATATTATATTTTTCTTCTCTTCTACATTTTGTCTTTTGAACATGGGGGGCTGATGGCTGACATGGGGGGTGATGGCTGACATAAAGGGCTGATGGCTGAAATATGGCTGATAGCTGACATATGGCTGACATAAGGGCTGGGGGGTGACATGGGGGGCTAATGGCTGACATGGGGGGTTGATGGCTGGCTGACATGAGGGCTTATGGCTGACATGGTGGGCTGATGGCTGGCTGACATGGGGGCTGATAGATGGCTAAAGGTTGGTGGGTTGGTCTGAGGCATTGGGGGTCTGATCTGAGGTCTGATTAGGGCTGTCAGCAGAGGTCTGATTAACATTGGGGGTCTGATTGCGTGTCTAACCTGAGGTGTAATGGAAAATATTTTTTTCTTATTTTTCTCCTCTAAAACCTAGGTGCATCTTATAGGGCTAAAAATACGGTACAGTGCGGCAGGGACCAGTGCAGCAGAGACCCTAGTCAGTTTATATAGTCGTTATATAGTGTTATATATTTTAATATGCACCTTGTGTTTTGTTATGCGCGTGAATCAGTCTGCGCCGACTAGCACGCCATAAGCCCCGCCCCTCCTCCCCCACGGGAAAATTGTCTTGCATGAAACTGGTCCTTGGTGCAAAAAAGGTTGAGGACCACTCGAAAAGATGATAAAGTTCATACAGAATTCAAAAAGAACAAAATTAAGGTTCAGCTACACTGAATACTATAATGATATATATATATATATTACCGTATTTTTCGCCCCATAAGATGCACTTTTTTCCCCCCAAAAGTGGGGGAAAAGTGCCCCTGCATCTTATGGGGCAAATGCTGGCAATTTACATCGCAGTCTGCGATGTTGTAGCATCGCAGACTGCGATGTATTAGTGAGGACGGACTGTAGTAGGCAGGGAGAGCGGCGGGGCAGTGCAGGCACTGTACTCTGGCCCCGCCCCTCAGTATGTACTGTATTATACGTAGTGTTAATCATCAGATCTAAACTGAATAATGATGCGCTCCCCCTGCTCCCCATGTGCTTACCGGTACATGTCACGCTCCTGTAGTAGGCACTAGCAGCTAGCAGGCAGGCCGGGCGGCCGTAACTCACGGAGGTCACGTGCCTGCTCCGCCTACTTTATGAATGAAGTAGGCGGAGCAGGCACGTGACCTCAGTGACCGATGAATGTGAGCGCTGTGGTGCTACTGTGAGCGCTGATGCCTTCTCCAACAGATCATCAGTGGGCGTTCCAGCTGTTAAATCTCCATTGTTCAGGTACTGATAACCTATCCTGAGACTAGGTCATCGGTATTAAAGTCTTGTAAAACCACATTAAGTTAATAATCAGAAGGCTGCAGGTCCTACAATGAAGCTCCACATTTCCTACTATCTAAAATTTTAAATGGCTTCTCCTATGAGTGAGTTCTCTCATGTCTAGAAAGAGTTGATTTCTGACTAAAAGACTTCCCACATTTTGGACATAAAAATGGCTTCTCTCCTGTGTGAGATCTTAGATGTTTTATAAGCAATGCCTTCAGACCAAAATACTTCCAACATTCAAAACACACAAACGGCTTCTCCCCTGTGTGACTTCTCTGATGTGAAGCAAGATGTGATTTCTGATTAAAACATTTACCGCATTCTGAGCATAAAAAGGGCTTCTCCCCTGTGTGAATTCGCTGATGTGCAACAAGTTGCGATTTCCCACTGCAACACTTCCCACATTCAGGACACATAAATGGCTTCGCCCCCGTGTGACTTCTCTGATGTTCTACAAGCATTGATTTCGCATGAAAACACTTCCCACATTCAGGACACATAAATGGCTTCTCACCTGTGTGAGTTTTCTCATGTGTAACAAGATATGATTTTGTACTAAAACTCTTCCCACATTCTGAACATGAAAATGGCTTCTCACCTGTGTGAGTTCTCTGATGTGTACCAAGATATGATTTTGTACTAAAACTCTTCCCACATTCTGAACATGAAAATGGCTTCTCCCCTGTGTGAGTTCTCTGATGCCGAATAAAATTTGATTGACGGGTAAAACATTTCCCACATTCTGAACATGAAAATGGCTTCTCCCCTAAGTGGATTCTTAGATGGTCCACAAGATTTGATTTCGCACTAAAACACTTCCCACATTCAGGACATGGAAATGGCTTCTCCCCAGTGTGAGTTCTCTGATGTCTATAAAGGTGCGATTTCACACTAAAACGTTTCCCACATTCTGAACATGAATGCAGCTCCTCTCCTGTGTGAGTCCTCTGATGTCCAACTAGAATGAATTTTGTGGTAAAAGATTTTCCGCAATCTGAACATGAATAAGGCTTCTCTCCTGTGTGAGTTCTCTGATGTCCAACTAGAATAAATTTCCTGGAAAAAGATTTCCCACATTCAGAGCATGAAAATGATTTGCGATGATTTCTCTTATGCAAAGAAAGATTAGATTTTTTTTTTAAATGTTTCCCACATTTCTGTTTAGTTCTTGTTTTGCCAATCAGTAATTGATTACATAAAATTTTCTTGTGACGAGTGGTGTCGGTGGAAAGATCTTCGCTTTGAAAGACTGAGGGTACATTAGGAGTTATTGAATTAGCTTGTGTGGTATTATCTTCTACTTCATGGTAGGAAGTTAAATTGAAGTATCCATGGGAGCTGCTCAACCCGTCTTCACCTAGAAAAAAAAAAAAATCTTATTTTCCCAAAGCAAATGATTTTGTATTAATCATTTAAGGTTTACTAAAACAATAGTAAGTCAGGATCAGGAAACAAAGTAAATCGAAAATGTAATAACGCAGGATAATGTATAATTTAGCAAGAGAATCACATTTAGGCCTCATGCACACGACCGTTTTTTTTTACGGTCCGCAAAAACGGGGTTCCGTTGGTCCGTGATCCGTGACCGTTTTTTCGTCCGTGGGTCTTCCTTGATTTTTGGAGGATCCACGGACATGAAAAAAAAGTCGTTTTGGTGTCCGCCTGGCCATGCGGAGCCAAACGGATCCGTCCTGAATTACAATGCAAGTCAATGGGGACGGATCCGTTTGACGTTGACACAATATGGTGCAATTGCAAACGGATCCGTCCCCCATTGACTTTCAATGTAAAGTCAGGAGTCCCTTTTATACCATCGGATCAGAGTTTTCTCCAATCCGATGGTATATTTTAACTTGAAGCGTCCCCATCACCATGGGAACGCCTCTATGTTAGAATATACTGTCGGATATGAGTTAGATCGTGAAACTCAAATCCGACAGTATATTCTAACACAGAGGCGTTCCCATGGTGATGGGGACGCTTCAGGTTAGAATATACTAAAAGAACTGTGTACATGACTGCCCCCTGCTGCCTGGCAGCTGCTGTCAGGCAGCAGGGGGCAGACCCCCCCCCCCTGTTTTTAACTCATTGGTGGCCAGTGCGGCCGGCCCCCCCTCCCCCCTGTAGTTAACTCTTTGTTGTCCAGTGCGGCCGGCCCACCTCCCTCCCCTGTAGTTAACTCGTTGGTGGCCAGTGGGCCCCCCCCCCTCTCCCCTGTAGTTAACTCTTTGTTGTCCAGTGCGGCCGGCCCCCCCTCCCTCCCCTGTAGTTAACTCGTTGGTGGCCAGTGGGAGCTCCCCCCTCCCTCCCCCTCCTAATTAAAATCTCCCCCCTATCATTGGTGGCAGCGGAGAGTACCGATCGGAGTCCCAGTTTAATCGCTGGGGCTCCGATCGGTAACCATGGCAACCAGGACGCTACTGCAGTTCCGGTTGCCATGGTTACTTAGCAATTTGTAGAAGCATTATACTTACCTGCGAGCTGCGATATGAAACACAGAGAGGAAATGCACCAAACAGAAATGCTACTGACTATACTGGGAAGTCATACATGCAGGTATTAAAAGCTGAGACTTTCGCCAATATGTTCCAGTCAGGAAGATATCGGAGCCCATCAATGCACCACGTCACGGTCACTCAGCATGGCAAAGGGTCCTAGCCGCTACTCTAACTATGGTGTGAACATGGTCTGGGGGTGATATAATTCAGCACACAGCCAAGCCTCCACACAAAGGCCCAGCATAAATACTGTGGTAGCACAATGGGAATGAGGCCAGGCCGTGAGCCACACCTATGCCAGACCATGCGATGTCTGTGTCCGGCCGGGAGCTCCTCCTACTGGTAAGTGACAGGTCTGTGCGGCGCATTGCTTAATGACCTGTCACTTACCAGTAGGAGGAGCTCCCGGCCGGACACAGACATCGCAGCTCGCAGGTAAGTATAATGCTTCTAAAAATTGCTAAGTAACCATGGCAACCGGGACTGCAGTAGCGTCCTGGTTGTCATGGTTACCGATCGGAGCCCCAGCGATTAAACTGGGACTCCGATCGGTACTCTCCACTGCCACCAATTTTATTTAGGAGGGGGAGGGAGGGGAGAGGGCCCACTGGCCACCAACGAATTAACTACAGGGGAGGGAGGGGGGGCTGGCCGCACTGGACAACAAAGAGTTAACTACAGGGGAGGGAGGGGGGGCCAGCCGCACTGGACAACAAAGAGTTAACTACAGGGGAGGGAGGGGGGCCCACTGGCCACCAACGAGTTAACTACAGGGGAGGGAGGGGGGGCCGGCCGCACTGGACAACAAAGAGTTAACTACAGGGGAGGGAGGGGGGCCCACTGGCCACCAATGAGTTAACTACAGGGCAGGGAGGGGGGGCCGGCCGCACTGGACAACAAAGAGTTAACTACAGGGGGGGCTTGCCCCCTGCTGCCTGGCAGCACCTGCCAGGCAGCAGGGGGCTTTAATGTACACAGTTCTTTTAGTATATTCTAACCTGAAGCGTCCCCATCACCATGGGAACGCCTCTGTATATATATACTGTCGGATCTGAGTTTTCACGAAGTGAAAACTCAGCTCTGAAAAAGCTTTTATGCAGACGGATCTTTGGATCCGTCTGTATGAAAGTAACCTATGGCCACGGATCACGGACACGGATGCCAATCTTGTGTGCATCCGTGTTCTTTCACGGACCCATTGACTTGAATGGGTCCGTGAACCGTTGTCCATCAAAAAAATAGGACAGGTCATATTTTTTTGACGGACAGGATACACGGATCACGGTCTCGGCTGCAAAACGGTGCATTTTCCGATTTTTCCACGGACCCATTGAAAGTCAATGGGTCCGCGAAAAAAAACGGAAAACGGCACAACGGCCACGGATGCACACAACGGTCGTGTGCATGAGGCCTTACTTGTATAATGTTTTTAGGAGTTCTTAGTCTGCAAAGTTCCCAGAATTTAATCCCTTGTAGAGCTAGCAAAAGGTGTTTCTATCCTGACCATACAGTAATACATCCCAATGTCAACAGACAACACAAGCTCCCCCAGAGTGTATAGGATAGATATCATGAATGGAAGCAAATTCGGCATTAACATGTGCACACAACCTGAGTGTACGCCCACTGTATGGCCCTAACATATGCTCTATGTCACCCATATGCTTAACAAACTTTTCACACTTTGGGGAACATAATTAATGAATGAACACCAGGTTTTCACTTACCTTTACCAGTGCCAATCGGATTGTGGCTGAGAGGGTCCACTGCTAATATTAGCTAATGCTTGTGTGACCACCTACTGCACTTTCATGGGGCCTATGTCATTTCTGGACATTAACTAGAACTACTCTTATACATGCTAAATTGCAAAACACATTTCCCTTTCTTTTTTTTTACTTTAATACTTTTTTCATAATTTCAAGAAATGACAGCCCTATCAAATACATCAAACATCTAGTTTCTCAATGTGAACCCTATCACAGGACTGCTGCCAAAGAGAAATTCATAGGTACAAACCCCACAATCACAATCCCCCTGGTTGAGCGCGGTAAAGAAGAAATAAAAAAATAATAGCTACAACCTTTTACCATATGGACCACAATTTGGACCATACCTGTAGCTTATTTTGGGAAATATGTCTAATCCTTTTATATGCCTTCACTTTATCAACCAAACTGAGCCAGTTATTTCTATCAGGACAGCTCTAGCCATCCACCCACGTGCTATAATCACTGTAGCCAACATGAGAACCATAGAGATTAGTTTAAACTTATAAACTGATCCTAGATCTTTCTCTATGTCCCCTAATATGGCAACTTGGGTATTAAAAGGCAATTGTACCCCAGTCCTATTTTTGACAGCCCCGTATACATCCTGCCAAAAAAAATCAGAACATATCTGCAAGACCAGCATAGATGCATGAAGTCAGAGAACTAGTGGTCCCCCCCTGGGGCAACCCTAGTTAGGCCCCCCATGCATCCTTGAGTCGAGCAGAAGATAAAAATAACCGGTGTACTAAATGGAACTGTATTACAGTGTGATTAGTAGTCACTGAACATCTACTCATGTTGCAATAAATCCTGTCCCAATCTGACTGAACCAATCTGGGAACCTCACATCTCCATCTCCCCCAACTTTGAAATGATTCCCTACATACCATGCCATAGATCAAACCCCTATATATATGTGATAACTTACTCTTCCCCTCCTGTACCTTAGTCAAAATCTCTATAAATCTATTATTTTCCACTGTAAATAATGGAGACTGACCTGTAAGCAGAGTGCAATTGTCTATATCTAAACCAATTAGTACCTTCTAAGTGCGAAATTGCTTCAAATGTAGAAATAACCCCATCCCTAAAAAGTTGTGAAATATAGTGAATGCCCGATTGAATGCTAGACCAGAACCTGTCTTGTGATATGTTCAAGAACTCGCTCAGTTGAACATTTCCCCCAAGTGGCGTAAAATCTAATGCAGCAGTGACCCCTAATAGCTTTCTCGTATAATCCCAAACTCTAATGCAAAGATTCACCATGACACGGCATGTAGGTCTTCTCCTTTGCTTCAACTCTCCGGATTCCAGCAACACAAAATTTTTTTTATATCCTGAGTCACCTACCAAATCTTTTATCACAGGGTCAGACTGCCACTCTCTTATCTTCTGTAGCTGAGCTGCTAGGTAATAACTAGAGATGAGCGAATCGAAGCGGATGAAGTCGAATTTCATGAAAAATTTGATTCTGAACGAATGTGAATTTCCTTGCGCTTCGTGGTAACGAATCGCAATTTTTCCTGACATGGCTACACGTGTGAGGACATCGGGCAAGGAACTCTTGGAAGGCAGGATGACCCATAATGCCATGCATGCAGGCAATCAGCAGCCAGCCAGCCTGGTGATGTCGCAGCCCTATAAATACGGTGGCCATCTTAGAATCTGCCATTCACCAGCGTACTTTGTTCAGGGAAAGACGTGTATGCAGGCGCTAGGGAGAGTGAAAGAAAACATAATTGTGGAAAAACGCAAAAAAAAGCTATTTACTAGTGCAGGGAAAGGATAGTGAGGAATCATTTCACAGGCAGGGAGAGACGTGTGCAGATGCTCGGGAGAGTCATAGGAAAAACCTCATTGTGAAAAAGAGCGATTTACAAGTGCAGGGAAACATTATTTGGGGATCCGAATAGCCATTATACAGCTCTGTCATTCCAGCAATTAGTTATTGGGGTGCAAGTGTTATGTGGAAAAGCCTTTAGTGGCTTATATCTGTGGAAAAAGAGAAATATATACTCTGTTCACTTCTGCAGCTATACATGTTGAAAGCGTTTAGTGACCTATTATAGTACAATACGAGAAAAATAGACGCAGTTCACATTTGCTGTTAATTGCGCTAAAAGCGTTTGTTGCCATATTTCTAGAGAAAAATAGACAAAGTTTATATTTGCTGTTATTTGCGCTAAAAGCGTTTGTTGCCATATTTCACTACTATCTGATAAAAATAGATGCAGTTCTCATTTGGTGTTATTTGCTATAAAAGCGTTTATTGTCAGTTCAGTACAATACAAGAAAAATAGACGCTGTTTACATTTGGTGTTATCTGCGCTAAAAGCGTTTGTTGTCATATCTCTAGAGAAAAAGAGAAAAATATACGCAGTTAACTTTTTCAGTTATTTCCGCTAAAATCATTTAGTGGCCTATTTCAGTCCAAAAAGAAAAATATATTCTGGGCATTTAGGGGCGTTTTAATTTGCTTTTAATTTATTTAGTTCAGCTAAAAGTATGCCAGACAGAGAATTGTCAGGCCATGCACAGAGGAGTGGCAGAGGCATAAATGTTTCTGGCGCATGCACAGGAGGCACAGTAAGAGGACGTGGCAGCAGGAGTCGCAGCGAGAGGCTTGAGCTCCCGGTGTCATCTAGTGGTTGGGTCTTGACCAGCAACCCAGCAGTTCTTGATTGGTTAACTCAGTCATCCACTTCATCCCAAGTGACATCAGACACCCCCAGCCAACAGTTGGTGGGTTCATCAGACACAACCCTTAGTTGGAATGTCCCGGGAGCAGGCCCTGTGCCCTCACCTGTCCTCAACCTGCCTTTGTCCTTTTCTGTTCCCTCAGCCAGAGAAGTATTATATGCTGTGGGCTCACCTCCCCTATACAGCGAGGACAAGCTACTAGAGGACAGTCAGCAGCTACAGGCCAGCCAAGATCTCGAGGAAACATCCGCCGCTTCCTCCACTAGTCGGGCAAGTAGGGATGAGGAGAGTGGCGTTCGAGGTGGTGTTCCAAATGGTCAGGCTCCTGACTCAGAGACCTTCGAGGAGGACATCAGTGATGTGCAGACACTACTCGATGATGATGAAGCCGATCACACTTGGGATACGGATGAAGAAGGGGCTTCATCATCATCAGGAAAAGAGGGTGCAGCTTGCCCGTGAGGCAGCGGCTGAACCAGCAAGGTGGTAGCACGGCTGGGAGTCAGCAGGGTGGCAGCAGTGGCAGGTCAGCAGCCAAACGCAGCAGCCTACCTAGCCGGAAAGGAGTGGTGCACGGGTTCACGGAAGCAGCGGCACTAGCAGTCACTCTGTCGGAGTGTTGGAAGTAAAATCAGCTACTCGGCGGTGTAGCAGTTTTTTGTCAAGCCGCCGGAGGAGGTGAACATGGCCATATGTAGAATCTGTGGGCAGAAGGTGAAGCGTGGCCAGGGTGCCAAATGTTGGCACCACGGCCCTGTGTCAACATATGCAGCGTCACCATATAGTGGCCTGGGACAACCGTGGCTCTGATGTGGTGGTCCAGCCTTCCGCAGCAACCGCTGCATCACCCAGTGGCACGCAACCCATTGCAGGCAGTCAAGGCTACACCACCTCAGCCGTAGGGAGCTGTCTGTCTGTCCCATCGTCTGCTGGTACTGATGCTCCTGCTCCTCCTCGTCAGTCATTTAGTCAGCAATCAATCATTGAAGCAATTGCCAAGAGACAGCAGTATGTATGCACGCATTGAACGACGCAGAAGCTGAATGTGCTCCTGGCCCAGCTGCTGGTGCTGCAGTCCCTCCCTTTCCAAGTGGTGGACTTTGCACCTTTCAGAGAAATTATGGCTTGTGCCTAGATTCCCAAGACGTCATTTATTTTCCCAAAAGGCAGTACCAGCCCTGCACACGTATGTAGAACAGAAGGTGGGCAAGTCCTTGAGCCTGTTGGTGTCTGCCAAAGTGCACGGCAGCGCCGACGTGTGGAGCTTTCACTTCGGTCAGGGACAATACATGTCCTTTACGGCCCACTGGGTGTATGTGGTTCCTGCAAAGCCACACCAGAAACTTGGCCAGGTGACGCCGCTTCCACCTCTACGTTGTCACGCTATTGGACCTGCGACAATGTCTGCCTCTGCCTCCTCATCCTCCACCATGTCCTCAGCCTCCACTGCAGGGACAATTCACAGTGCCCCTCCAGCATACCACATGTGCAGGGCACAGCGGTGTCACGCGGTTCTGCACCTGGTTTGCCTGGGAGAACATAGTCAAACAGGGGAAGAACTGCTCAGTGTCCTTCAGAAAGAAATCGACTGCTGGCTTTCTCCGCAACAACTGAAAATCGGAACCATGGTGACCAAAAACGGGAATAACATGGTGTTGGCGCTGCATCTAGGAAGGCTGAGCCATGTGCCCTGCATGGCACAAGTATTCAATCTGGTTGGCAAGCGATTCCTAAAGTCTTCCACCCATCTACAAGACATCCTAAAAATGGTCAGGAAACTTTGCATGCACTTCAACCACTCGTACACCGCAAAGCACACACTCCTTGAGCTGCAGTGGCAGAACGGCATCACCCAACATAGGCTGATATGTGACGTTTCCACCCGTTGGAATTCGACCCTCCATATGTTGGACCGACTATATGAACAGAGGAAGGCCATCAACGATTTCTTGATGATGCAAGCGGATAGGAGTACTCCCCTGTGTAACTTCGATGTCAGCCAGTGGCATCTCATGCGTGACACCTGCCTTTTGCTCAGTCCCTTTGAGGAGGCCATGTTATTTGTCAGTCCAGTCGCCAGGACTACAGGATGAACGTAGTCATTCCACTGCTTTGTGTCCTGGAACAGATGCTGGTGAATCTGGCTGGTCAGGGGACTGGAGACGTGGCCTAGATCTCATGGACACGTGAGCCCTGTGCGGACTGAACTGGAAGAAGGAGGAGGAGGACATTAGAGCATAGGCAATATGTAATGAAATAAGTGTTTTTTCTACTCAGGTGACAGGAGAGGAGGAGCAGGAGCAGCCGGAGGAGCAAGAGGGTGATGAAGACGACGAGACGGAGGACCTAGACACACCTAGGCAGTATGCAGTGGAGATGGAGGCAGGGATCCACTCCGAGTCACTTGCACAAATGGCCCGATGCATGCTGACTTGTTTGCGTAGTGACAGCAGAATTGTAACCATTCGGCAGAGGAATGACTTCTGGCTCTCCACCTTGTTAGACCCCCGCTACCGGTTCAAAATGGGGGCTTTTTTTACACCCACTGAGAGGGAGGACAAACTGAAGTACTACAGAGACATCCTATGTAGTCAGTTGGCGGCTGCCTATGTGCGCCATCGTCCATCCTCTCACAGGTCTGACTGGGGGGCCCTCTGCACTCACATTCCACTGCCATGGCTGCCGGGGTCGGGGTGGGGTGGCAGGAGCAGTAGCAGCTCCATCAGCAGCAGCCTGAGTCTAGAGTCGATGATGGGCAGCTTTCTTCACCTGCATAGTGAAGAAACTACTCACCAGCAGCAGCAGATAGACCTGGAGCAGGACCTAAACCAGCAGGTGGTGGCATACTTGGACAGCACCCTGCCACCCCACATTGAAGATCCGCTGGAATTCTGGGCAGCCAAACTTGATTTGTTGCTGCAACTGGCAGAGTTTTCCCTGGAAAAGCTGTCCTGCCCGGCCAGTAGTGTGGTATCAGAGCGGGTATTTAGTGCGGTGGGGGCCATAGTTACCCCAAGAAGAATTTGCCTGTCCAACCAAAATGTGCATAGACTTACTTTTGTCAAGATGAATCAGGCGTGGGTCAGCCAGGATTTCCACCCACTGATGCATCAGACTAGACCATCCCTCTTCACACTATGTCACCTTGCCACTCTGTGGTATCATGCTGCTGCTGCTGCCGCCATCTCCACACTATGTCAGTTTGCAACTCTGTGACCTCCTGATGCTGCCATCTCCACTCTCCACGCTATCACCTTGCCACTCTGTGTTATCATACTGCTGATGCTGCCATCTCCACACTATCACCTTGCCACTCTGTGGCCTCCTAATACTGCTGCCACCTCCAGACTGTCATTGTGCAACTCTTTGGCCTACTCATGCTGCCGCCACCTCTAGACTCGGTCATTGTGCCACTCTGTAGTCTCCGCATGATGCATAATAAAAGCCGCCTTATATTATACTGAGTTCTCTTCCCTGGGATAAATCCAAATTGATCTGGATGAATAATCGACTCTATAACTCTCCTGAGTCTAATAGACAATACATTGGCAATGATTTGAATATCCGTATTAAGCAGAGATATTGGTCTGTATGCCACGACCTCTGACAGATCTTTCCCCTTTTAACACAATGATAGCCTCCATCATAGATCTTGGAAATTCCCCCTCCCGGATTGAGTCACAAATAACCTCCTCCAGGCATGGTAATAATACATCCTGATATCTCCTATAGACCTCAAACGGTAACCCGTCTGAGCCCGGGGAGGTATTACCTTGAATTGATTTCAGGGCACTCTGTAGTTCACTCACTGAGATGGATGCATCCAGAGCTCCTCAGATAGCCTTGGGAATTCAATGTGGTACAGGAATTCTTCTATCTGCCTTACTTTCAGTTCTACATATACACCTGAAAAATAACAATAAAAGGCATCCCTAATTTCTTCCTGACTATGGACTATATTTCCTTGTGATGACCGTATTGCAAGTATGGAGGGGGCACTATCCTGATTCTTAACAATGGTGGATAACAGCCTACCAGGCTTATCTGACTCTCTAAAGGCTTTGTAACCAGAAAAGAAGATCTTCTGTTGTGATTTTTCATACAAAAAAATCCCCATAACTTTGTTGTGCATTTATCATATCCTCTCTCTTCACCTCTGTCTGGTTTCCATAATATACTTGCTCCTTTCTATTGACCTCTTCTTTGAGCTCCTTTTCTCTTAACGCAAAATCCCTCCTCACTAGGATTCCCCTAATAACAGCTTTCATGGCATCCCAAACATAATACATTTTCGTGGAACCCTTGTTAATGTTCCATATATCAAAGATCTCCTCCTGGATAGCTGGATGTTCTACAATAAGACTCAGCCAGTGTGGATTTATCCTCCGACAAGCTCCACACCTTCTACTCCAGCCAAGATCGATCTCCAACAACAAAGGGGAGTGATCAGAGATCGACCTTGGCTCGTAACTCATTTTAACCACACTTCCTGCGTGTCCCTGATTAATTCGCGCCATATCAATGCGGGACATGGAGCCGCCTGTTCTACTACAACAGGAAAAGACCTTGGTGTCCCCATTTCTATGTCTCCAATTATCAACGAAACCAATTTCTCTACAGAATTTTGCCAATGGAGAAGTGTACCTACAATAGTCCCCATCCCCCCTCATACTGCTAAATCTATCCAGTTCTATATACATAACACAATTAAAGTCACCAATAATAATGGCTGCACGCTTTTCCCTCTGTTCCATAAATACTACCAATTGTCCCAGTATGTGCGAAGAATATGGCGGGGGAATGTACACAAATAGCAGGATGCATTTTGTGCCATTTAGCATCCCATAAAGGATAATGTATCTCCCTTCCCCATCACAAGATATGGAAATGCACTTGAAATCAAACCTTCTACATATCAATAGAGAAACACCCCTTGAATAACTAGTATAAACTGGATGATAACAGGAGCTCATCCAGTTTATTTTGACACAACAAATGGTATCCTTAATCAAGTGCGTTTCCATTAAACCAACTATACCTGGAAGAGGTTTATAAATCGGGTTGAAAATGGCACATCTCTCTACTTTATCCCCCATCCTCCATTAATATCTTAACCGACATGCTGGGTCAATAAAGAAGAGGAAAAAAATAAATAAATTATAAACCCCTCGCTCCACCAGTTCCATCTAAATCCACACACCCCCATCTCATCTTCCCCGCACCCCCTCACTTGTTCCCAGGTTCCCCCCACCTCCCACCATACTTCATTGTAAATAAAAGGGACTGCAAAAAGTCTAAACTCCTAGGACTATTTAAGTCCCTTTATGTCCATCCATTCAGCGACCTCCTCTGGTGTATCAAAAACATGAATAATGTCCTCCTAAACATCCCGCAGTCTAGAGCGAAAATGAAGAGTATATTTAATATTGGTCTGTGCCAATCTTTTTTTTAACGGCCACAAAGCTACGTCTTTTTTCCTGTGTGTCCTTAGAATAGTCTGGATAAATAGAGATCTTATAACCGTTATGGCACAGTCCGATTTCTCCCTTGCTCTTTTGAGGGTCATGTCCCTGTTTTTGGAACTTAAAATTTTTGCCAAGAGTACTGACGGTTGAGCCCCACGCATTCTTTTCCCAGCGTACAAACGATGTGTACATTCAATCCCAAAAAAAGGAGAGAAATGATCCTTCCCCAAGCTTTCAAGCAGCCATGTTTGCAGGAACGCTTCAGGGGCCTTGCCTTCTGTTCCCTCTGGAGGCCCTATAATCCTGATATTACAAGGTCTTGACCTGTCCTCTAGATCTGTGAGTTTTACTTTTAGGGCTCTCTTTTCCTCTTTTAGGAACAAAATATCTCTTTTCATAATGTCGACCTCTGACCTAAGATCTGACAAATCGTGAGGTTTGGGTCGCACTTTGTTTAGATCATGTCTAATAAGTGATATTTCTGCTTTGACCGATCCCATTTGTGAGGTTAGATTCTCCAGGGCCTCATTAGATCTCTTAACATGTGCGAGAATTTCGCCCAAAAAATGCTCGTCTTGGTTATTTATTTCTGGTGATTTAGTAGAAACGGATACCCCCGGCCGACCCAGTTCCTGGGCTCCCCCTTCAACAAGCTGATCGCAATTTCCTTTAACAACATCTCCCCGCATGTTCTTGGGGGCCGTCCTTGTTTTAGCTGTTGGGGATTTTAAATATTTGTCAATCTTTGATGATCCCCTTCTGGTCTACTGCCCGAGCAACATTTTGGGGAGGACAGTTCACCAGATTTCCTACTACTTTTTGGGGCCATAATCTTTTAGCAACTTATATATATAGCTTGGAAAATGTACAGTGTTTCGCAGCTTATATGTGCACAGTCCAAGAATATTAGGCTGCTCCCCGCCAGACTCAAAATTTAAGGGGTCCCAACTAAACAGACATAACTCTGTAAATGAATGGCAAAGGTTCTTTCTTTCCCCACTTCAAGTCAACCACTCCAGACCTCTATATGCCACTGCCACTCAGGGGCGGATTAAGTGCATCATAGGCCCGGGGCTGTTTCCCAAACTTATTCCCCCTTCCTCTATTTATCAATGCCCCCCCCCCCCCCCCCATTCTGTGTTCTGCCCCATAGTTATTTCTATTTATAGTAAATATTTAACGATAACTACACAACATGAAATTCTTTGCAAACTTCAAAACTTTATTGAAGTTTTTAAAACAAATGGTAAATGGTTATTTAAATAATATATTAAATGGATTTATTTATTTTTTTATACAGAAGAAGATTTATCAAAACTAGTTCAAAGGAAAAGTGACTTGGCTACTTATAGCAAACAATCAGATTCCTCCTTTCATTTCCCAAAGGAGATCTGAAAAATGAAAGGTGGGATCTGATTGGTTGCTCAGGACAACTAAGTCAAATTTCCATAGAACCAGTTTGGAAAATATACAATAGTCTCTGCCTCCAGTGAGGCTGGCACTTTCTCCGATAGTGTGCAAGCATGGCCACCGCTGCTGGATTATAGGGTGGTCGTACCTATGGAAACTAGCAGTGGATAATGTGATGGAAAAAATGAATCAAGCCAGGAAAAGAGACAATATGGACAATCACAATACATTAGTAAGTGTCGTATATTAACTTTGTCTACAAGATAAATGCCATTTGCTGAAGTGAGACAATCGCTTAAGTATAGAAAAAGCAGAGCGTTCCATGTATAAGACACAGCTTCTTACCTTCTAAATGAATGGCTTGTGATGGTCTTGTAGGACTGCCTGCCCTTGTCTTGCAGGACTGCCTGCCCTCGTCTTGTAGGCTTCTGTGAGACGTATTTCGGAGGTGATAACGAGATCTGTGGAATAAATGTTACATATTATTCTAGCTGCAGGTTAAAATCCTTAAAGGGAATCGGTCACCAGCGACATGCCTACCAAACAGTTTGCATAGACACAACTTCTTACCGTCGAAATGAATGGCTTGTGATCGTCTTGTCGGACTGCCTGCCCTTGTCTTGTAGGACTGCCCTCCCTTGTGTTTTTGGCTTCTGCGAGATGCTGGATTTCACAGGCGGTAATGATGGTGGAATAAGCGGATCTGCAGAATAAATGTAACATGATGGTGGATTAGTAATCTTTATATTTGAGGAACCACTCTGGAGCTTTGGCCCAGGCCTGACCGAAATGGCGGTCAGGTGCCCAGTAGTGTTGAGCGAACTTCTGGTTTCAAGTTCGATGTATAAGGTTCAGGTTATCTAAGAATTCCGTTATGGATTCGGCTAACAGGTACCATAACTTATGGAATTCTTAGATAACCCAAGTTCGCTCATCCCTAGTGCCCAGCCCAGCACACCAAGTGTTACTTTGAACATCAAAATGGTGGATTATTGATCCTTCTCCTCACACATGGCCAGCCCAGCACACCGAGTGTTTGAACATCAAAATGGTGGATTATTAATCCCTGTATCATACTCTATAGATCCCTCATTAACCAGATGTTACATAATGATAGGATCTATGGCATATTATCAAGTGACCTGCTCCCCGCTTTTCAGCAAGAACTAAAAGCCTTGCTGCTACATGGATTCAATTTAGGTGTCCTTAGCCAAAAAGAACATGACTATATTTTTGTTGCATTTCCAGTCATCCCAATCCTACATGCTCTACCAAAAGTGCACAAATTTATTTTTCCCCCTCCTTTGAGACCAATAGTCTCGGGCATAGGGTCGTATTCAGAACGCCTCTGCCAGTGGGTTGACTCACTACTGCAGCCCTTGATCCCTAATATTCCAGGTTTCTTGAGGGACACCAAATCGGTCCTACAAGCAGTACAAGACCTTGAATGGTCCCAAAAATATTCATGATTAACGGCGGATGTAGTTGCACTTTACCCCAGTATTCCCCATGACCTGGTGAATACCTCTTTAGTGTGGTTTTTGGAAAATTTTGGAAATTTTACTGCGGTGCTATCAGAGTATGTGGTGGCTGTGGTGGACTTCCTCTTGAGACGAAATTATTTTATGTTTGATGGAAAGTTTTTCCTGCAGACATCGGGGGTGTCGATGGGGGCCAAGTTCTCTCCCTCCATCGCTAATATCTTTATGGCATGGTGGGAGAGAAGCTTTCTCCTCATCGACACCAACCCCTTTTTCGGGTCACATAAGGTGGTATGGCCGTTACATCGACGACCTGATCTTTATTTGGTCGGGTGATGTGGCGGCCATACCGCCTTTTACTGACTATCTGAATGCATGTGTGAACGGTATCCAATTTACCGTCTAATACAGTACCAATAACATCGAGTTCCTAGATCTCAGACTCAGGGGGGACTCCGCCACAGCCTCCATATACACCAGCACATATAGGAAACTAACAGCAGGCAACACACTACTGCATGCACAGTCATGCCATCCCACACATACCATCAGGAACATACCCAAAGGAGAATTAATCAGGGCCAAAAGAAATTGCAGTGATGAGTCAACCTACAAAGCGGAGGCCCAAAATATTATAAAAAGATTGACACATAGAGCATATTCGCAAAAAATGATGGAAAAATGCAATAGAGACGTATTAAACATGAATAGAAATCTATTGTTAACCACAAACGTAAAAACAAAGGGTCAAAACATTAGAGAGACATCTAATCATGATAGAAAAAATATTTTCGTTACACAATACAGTAAGGAATATTTCCAAATTTGCAACATTGTGAAAAAGCACTTTCCAGTCCTAGCGTGCGACAAAAAATGGGAAGCAATGGCACAAAAAGGCATTAAATGTGCAGCCAAAAAGGCACCCACTATAGCCAGCTCAGTGAGTCCATCCCTTTTCAAAAATGATAAGTCCCGTACAACCCAGAGCACTTGGCTGTCTACAAAAGGGAATTACAAGTGTGGTCACTCCATTTGTACTTGTTGCAAATATATGAAAATTTGTCAAAGTTTTGAATCTACTGTTAATGGCCAGGTTTTTTAAATAAATTCCTTCCTTAACTGCAATACCACACATGCGATCTACTGTATAACATGCATAAAGTGTAGGTTGCAATATGTAGGATGCACAACTAACGCAATAAAAACACGCATCAGAAAACATATATCAGACATACCGCACCATGCGAACCGCAACATATCTGCGGCAAGTCTTCACTTTTCCATGGTACATGGTGGTGATGTCTCTCATATGTCAGTACAAGGTATTGAAAAAGTTAAAAAACCAATCAGAGGTAATGACAGAAAACAGAAACTTTTAAACAGAGAATCTTACTGGATTTTCCGTTTGGAAAGCCGCCAGCCTCAGGGTCTAAACAAAAGACTGGACCTCATTTTACAGTATTAACTATAAATTCATCCTCCATTTATTTCTCTTTTCTTTCTCTTCCTCGCCTTTTTCCTCTATATTTTTTTGAATGTGTTGTTTTAATGAACTATATGAAATGAAATTTTGGTATGTTTTTACCTATGTGCACACTTGTAGTAGGGAGGGGTCGACTCTCAGCCTGATTACTTCAGGTGGAGGAGCCCTTCCCCTCCCCTCTATAAGAACAACTCACAGTGTATCTGAAATTGTCATGAGTAAGGGCTGAAATTGCATTGTGCCCGAAACATGTAGACTCTGCTTTCTGTACCTGGATTTTACTGATTATTGAATAAAAGCCTTTGGATTGCCACAAGTACAAGCTGGACAAAATTTACTTTTTCTTCATACAGGGATTAATAATACACCAGATTGGTGTTCAAAAACTTGGTGTGCTGGGCTAGGCACTTGAGAAGAGAAGCATCAATAGTAATCCACCATTTTGATATTCAAACACTTGGTGTGCGATTAATAATCCACCATTTTGATGGTCAGACACACTTGGTGTGCGATTAATAATCCACCATTTTGATGGTCAGACACACTTGGTGTGCGATTAATAATCCACCATTTTGATGGTCAGACACACTTGGTGTGCTGGGATGGGCACCTGTGAAAAAAGAAGCAGAGCAGCAGTGGCAGAGAGACTGAGGCCAGCAGCCGCCATCTCAGTCAGATTAGAGCAAAAGCTGCAGAGTGGCTTCAATCTGACTAAAATGGCTGCTCCTGGCCTCAGTGACTCCCTCTGCCACTTCTGCTCTGATGGAGTGCCTCTATCACACACAGCCCACTGCCCTGCCCTGCTGCCCATCATTAACATTCATTCAAATTTACTATGGAGCTTTGGCTGCTGCTGGAAGCGGGTCCTCCTTGCTTGCTGCGCCACTTCTTGCCACCCCCACAGACCCAGCCGGCGGTCTGAAGAATCTGGCTTCTGGCACTGAGAAGACTGGGGCGGGCATTAGGTCACACACAGACACACTCACAGATGGGGGCGTGGGGCCATGTGTGGACACATCGGTGGCTGGCAGGCTTCTCCTTCTGTGCCGGAGGAGGCGGAGATGCAGTGAGAGACTGAGTCATGTGCCCGCTCGGCGCTCTGAATCCTCTCCTCGGCACTCTTCCGCCTTGTTCCAGCCTTCCACCGTGGCGCTGACGGGGGCGGGACCTGGGCCGGCTGTTACTGTCTGAAGCAGGTAGCGCCTCAGTGAAGCGCTGCTGCTGCAGATTATTAATTTGCTATATTAGTTACTGGTCGCGAAAAATGGGGCGTTTCAAATCGGCATGGCCCCCTCACTCACTCTGGGTCCTGGTGGCTACTGAACTGCACTTAACAAAATGGAGCAGCAGCTCAGGCAAGATCAAATAAGAAAAGAAAATCTAGAAAGTATGAAAGTATAAGTATTTGGTTTTAGTTAGTACAAAATACACGTAATATATTACCATTAGGGGTAACGGGGATGCAAAGTGCTCTTGAATTATTTTCTCCCAAGCATCATGAATACGAATGAGCGAATCGACTTTGGATGAAACATCCGAAGTCGATTCACATAAAACTTTGGTCCAATACTGTACGGAGCGAGCGGTTCCTTGTCATAGAAGGTCTACAGTCGTGGCCAAAAGTTTTGAGAATGACAAAAATATTAGTTTTCACAAAGTTTGTTTTGTGATGTAGTGAAATATAATTACACGCACTTCATACGTTTCAAAGGCTTTTATCGACAATTATGACATTTATGCAAAGAGTCAGTATTTGCAGTGTTGGCCCTTCTTTTTCAGGACCTCTGCAATTCGACTGGGCATGCTCTCAATCAACTTCTGGGCCAATTCCTGACTGATACAACCCATTCTTTCATAATCACTTCTTGGAGTTTGTCAGAATTAGTGGGTTTTTGTTTGTCCACCCGCCTCTTGAGGATAGACCACAAGTTCTCAATGGGATTAAGATCTGGGGAGTTTCCAGGCCATGGACCCAAAATGTCAACGTTTTGGTCCCCGAGCCACTTAGTTATCACTTTTGCCTTATGGCACGGTGCTCCATCGTGCTGGAAAATGCATTGTTCTTCACCAAACTGTTGTTGGATTGTTGGAAGAAGTTGCTGTTGGAGGGTGTTTTGGTACCATTCTTTATTCATGGCTGTGTTTTTGGCCAAAATTGTGAGTGAGCCCACTCCCTTGGATGAGAAGCAACCCCACACATGAATGGTCTCAGGATGCTTTACTGTTGGCATGACACAGGACTGATGGTAGCGCTCACCTTTTCTTCTCCGGACAAGCCTTTTTCCAGATGCCCCAAACAATTGGAAAGAGGCTTCATCGGGAATATGACTTTGCCCCAGTCCTCAGCAGTCCATTCACCATACTTTCTGCAGAAGATAAATCTGTCCCTGATGTTTTTATTGGAGAGAAGTGGCTTCTTTGCTGCCCTTCTTGACACCAGGCCATCTTCCAAAAGTCTTCGCCTCACTGTGCGTGCAGATGTGCTCACACCTGCCTGCTGCCATTCCTGAGCAAGCTCTGCACTGGTGGCACTCCGATCCCGCAGCTGAATCCTCTTTAGGAGACGATCCTGGCGCTTGCTGGACTTTCTTGGACGCCCACAAGCCTTCTTAACAAAAATTGAACCTCTTTCCTTGAAGTTCTTGATGATCCTATAAATTGTTGATTGAGGTGCAATCTTAGTAGCCACAATATCCTTGCCTGTGAAGCCATTTTTATGCAACGCAATGATGGCTGCACGCGTTTCTTTGCAGGTCACGATGGTTAACAATGGAAGAACAATGATTTCAAGCATCACCCTCCTTTTAACATGTCAAGTCTGCCATTTTAACCCAATCAGCCTGACATAATGATCTCCAGCCTTGTGCTCGTCAACATTCTCACCTGAGTTAACAAGACGATTACTGAAATGATCTCAGCAGGTCCTTTAATGACAGCAATGAAATGCAGTGGAAAGGTTTTTTTGGGAGTTAATTTTCATGGCAAGGAAGGACTATGCAATTCATCTGATCACTCTTCATAACATTCTGGAGTATATGCAAATTGTTATTATAAAAACTTAAGCAGCAATTTTTCCAATTTCCAATATTTATGTAATTCTCAAAACTTTTGGCCACGACTGTACAGTCATGGAAGGTCTCCTCTTACCTGGTGGTGTGAGGGACTGGGGATTCTCCATCATGGCGTCCTTGGACAGATCCTTGTGTTGTTCTAAATACTCCCACTCCTCCATGGAGAAATAGACAGCGACATCCTGACACCTTATAGGAAACTGACAACACAAGGACACAGTCATTACCAGACCCCTCCCTTGGCGTTATTGTATAATGTCCCAGCATTCCCAGCAGCGCTCACCTCTCCGCTCAGCAGCTCAGTGATCCTGGTGGTAAGTTCTAGGATCTTCTGCTCATGTATCAGGGAATGAGGTGGAGGCTCGGTGATGGGGCTCTGGGTCCTGCTCCATCCTCCTGACACACGGGGTGTAACACACTCACCAGACGACTTCTTCACTACTGTGTAATCCTGTGTATGGGGAGACGCCGATCACTACAGAGATTCTAAAAATCCTTCACCTTTCCAGTCATTTCCCTGTTTTATTACTAGAGATAAGAGTGACGTCATGTGAGACTCTCACCTCTCCAGTTATCAAGGAGATGATCTCCAGGGTGAGGTCTAATATCCTTGTAGCCATGTGGCGTCTGTCCTTGTACAGATCCTTGTGTCCTTCTAAATACTCCCACTCCTCCATGGTGAAATAGACAGCGACATCCTGACACCTTATAGGAACCTGACAACACAAGGACACAGTCATTACCAGACCCCTCCCTTGGCGTTATTGTATGATGTCCCAGCATTCCCAGCAGCGCTCACCTCTCCGCTCAGCAGCTCAGTGATCCTGGTGGTAAGTTCTAGGATCTTCTGCTCATGTATCAGGGAATGAGGTGGAGGCTCGGTGATGGGGCTCTGGGTCCTGCTCCATCCTCCTGACACACGGGGTGTCACACACTCACCAGACGACTTCTTCACTACTGTGTAATCCTGTGTATGGGGAGACGCCGATCACTACAGAGATTCTAAGAATCCTTCACCTTTCCAGTCATTTCCCTGTTTTATTACTAGAGATAAGGGCCCTTGCACACGACTGTATGCCCTCCGAGAGATTCGGTCCGTGAGCGGGCCATATGTCCTGGAGCGGCATTGATCGTGTGCACGCGAGCACACCGCATCATAGATTACAAATATGCTGTGCATGTCTGGTCCAGTGGCGGATCCAGAGCCTGGTCTCGAGAGGGGCACTTCCAGATTGTTATGTGGCGGCGGACAGAAAATAATGTGGTGCTTATAGAACAGACTACACAGTGTAGAGGTATACTGTATATTGTGGGGCACAGTGTAGCGGTATACTGTATATTGTGTGGCACAGTGTAGGCTATATGTGTATAACATAAAAATATGTCACATAAACACTTACAGTTACTTGGCTTGGCCCTTGGGGATCTCAGACGCCACTTCCACACTTTGGCCGGAGGCTCGGTGGAGCTGATGCGTTTTATCCTAATGAGAAAGATTTCATAATAAGGATTTGGAGAAGGGGCAGTGGGGTCGCAGAGCAGGGAGAGGCTGGTGCTGCTACTAGGGGCTCATACCATGGGGGAGTAATAAAGCTTATCATAATGCCCCCCCAGTAGAAATAATTCTCCTTATAATGTGACAGTGCAAAAAATCCCCCCTTGTAATGCCCCCAGTTGAGCTAATATCCCCATTGTGCCCCCATAATGTGTTAGTATAAAATACCCCTTTATAGTGCCCGCAGTAAATGCCCCATAGTGCTCCTCTCCCCCCTTCCTCCTAGTGCCCCCATAATGTGCCAGTATAAAATACCCCTATATAGTGCCCCCAGCAAATGCCCCCATAGTGCTCCTCTCCCCCCTTCCTCCTAGTGCCCCCCATAATTTACCAGTATAAAATACCCCACATATAGTTCCCCAGTAGATGCCCTCAGTGTCCCCCATAATTTGCAAGTAAAAATACCACTTCTTAGTGCCCCCCGTAGATGACCCCATAGTACCCACCATAATGTGTCCCAGTATAAAATGCTAATGTACAGAGCCCCCCATATAAAATACGCCTTCTTTGTGGCCTCAGTAGATGCCCCTATAGTGCCCACCAATAATGTGCCAGTAAGAAGTGCCCCCATAGTGCCACCCAATAATGTGCCAGTAACAGGTGCCCCCAATAATGTGCCAATAATAAGTGCCCCAAAAGATGCCCCCAATAATGTGCTAGTAAAATGTGCACCCAATCATGTGCCAGTAACAAGAGCACCCCTCATCATGTGCCAGTAACAAGAGCCCCCCCATCATGTGCCAGTAACAAGAGCCCCCCATCATGTGCCAGTAACAAGAGCCCCCCATCATGTGCCAGTAACAAGAGCACCCCCCCATCATGTGCCAGTAACAAGAGCCCCCCCCATCATGTGCCAGTAACAAGAGCACCCCCCCATCATGTGCCAGTAACAAGAGCACCCCCCCATCATGTGCCAGTAACAAGAGCACCCCCCCATCATGTGCCAGTAACAAGAGCACCCCCCCATCATGTGCCAATAACAAGAGCACCCCCCCATCATGTGCCAATAACAAGAGCACCCCCCCCATCATGTGCCAGTAACAAGAGCACCCCCCCATCATGTGCCAGTAACAAGTATTGTACATCTAAAAAAAAAAAAAAGTTATACTTACCTCCATGTCAGCGATGCGATGCAGGCCTCTACCGGCCTGTGCCCCGCGCTGTACGGCTCAGGCGGCGCGATTACGTCATTGCGCCGCCTGCACCAGCCTTGTGCCAGCAGCCTATCAGAGGAACAGGGAAGGGACATGCCTCTCCCTCCCCTGCCCCGCCACAGCACAGCCATCTGTATTGCTGTCCTGAGGGCCGCGCCGCCACCTCGGAATGGGGGAGGGGCAATTGCCCAATTGCCCCCCCGGATCCGCCAGTGGTTGGGCCGCTCACGGGACTATTGTCCTGCACTCATAAGATCATATGAGTGCAGGACAATAGTACCACAGGCGACCTGACGTGCACAGCATAATTGTAATCTAAGATACTGTGTGCTCCCGTGCACACGATCAATGTCGCTCCAGGACATATGGCCCGCTCATGGACCGTATGGCCCGCTCATGGACCGTATCTCTCGGAGGGCATACAGTGGTGTGCAAGGGTCCTAAGAGTGATGTCATGTGAAACTCTCACCTCTCCAGTTATCAAGGAGATGATCTCCAGGGTGAGGTCTAATATCCTTGAAGCCATGTGGTTTCTGTCCTTCTCCATCCTTGGTGGGTCATTGATGGAAAGGACCATCAGCTTTAAAAAGAAGAGAGTCCTGAACCTAAGGAACCTGAGGGAAACACGGAGGATTGAGAGCAAAATCACATCTGGATGAACATCTTACAAGAAGTAAAGTGTCTTACAAATGGAGAATAGTATTACCGATCGTGTACTATAGAGGTGGCTACAGATAGGCAAAAAAATTCTAAATGAATCAGATTCTTTTTTAAATTCAATAAAACTCAACTTAAAAAAACCATCTGAAATTTTGGTGATTTGATACGGATGAACTATACAAAATGGCCCCCACAATTTTACATTTCAAATGTACTACAGTAGTGAGGGGAACAGGGCAGAGATGAAGAATCACATGACCAATACCCACAATGCCTCTCAGTCAGTCTGACAGCCAATCAGGAAGGAGATCATTGAAACAAACACTTTAAGATTCCAGTCCGTTGTTATTAGGATTTACCGCAGCGATTCCCGAGAGTGAAGTGGGCACAATTCACAGTTCAGTCAATGCGTTATATGGGACCGCGCGTTCCCTATCCAATCAGGAGAAAAAGTTTTCAGACTCAACTCATCCACTTTCAGATATATGGGCAAAACATCAGGTCCCACTATTAGGCTCCATTCTCACGTCCGTAATGAGAAAACTGAAAGTCTGCATACAGGAGCACATAAAGAACATCAGGAGGGGTCTGGAGACTCATGGAGTCTCCATGTATTTTAAGAAGGTCCACCAGAAGGATCCCAGAGGACTTATTTTTGCCGGAGTAGAGCTAGTGAGAGGTGACTGGCGGGAAGGAGATACAGTTAGAAAGATCGGCGGGAAGTCAAGTGGATATATGAGTTAGATACAATCCAACCACACGGACTTCATGTGGAATTGGATTTAAAGCCGAGCCTGGTGGAACAGCGGTGATTTGCATAAGGAGAGAGGTGTGTCGCCGCTGACCAATCATGTGATACTTTGCTGGTTATTGGAATTTTGGAATTTTAGAATATTTTAAACTAAAGGTTGCTATAGGCAACGGGGGAGGGGTATGAGGGTTTTTAGAGACCTGTGGGAAAAATTGTGGAACACGCCCCTGATGAAGCTTGGAGCGAAACCCGGGCAGGATCGTTGGATTGTTATATTATATTGTCTGTTACCGTTTTATGTTTGTGAGTATAATAAACCCAATTTTATACTGGTTTTTAAAGCGGTGCTTCACTATTGGAGCAGTTTAAATATTTTATATACAGCTTTGTAGGAGGGAAGAGAAGATAAAGAAAGAAAGTGAAGCCTCTGATTTAGTGTGATGTGCCTGCATAACTAACTACCCTTGTGAGTACAACCATACGAGTGGTATTAGTAGTGGAATACAGGGCTTCACTATCAGCGTACAGTATTCTCTGATACCCCACAGGAACATATGGAAGAAAATATTAATAGTGGGACCTGATGTTTTTCCCATATATCTGAAAGTGGAGGAGTGGAGTCTGAAAAGTTTTTCTCCTGATTGGATAGGGAACGCGCGGCCCCATATAACGCAAGGAAGGAGATCATTGTCTAGTTCATAATAAGTCATGTGCGGGTAGTAAATGCCTTGTTATTCTTGCCCTTTCTTGGCATTAGATTGGTGATTGGCCAGGGAGTGCCCACAAGGTTGAAGAGTCTAATATTCACTTTTCTTCAATTTTTTTGAGGAACAACACAAATGTGATATATTTTTCTTCATGTTTAGATTTGGAATAGAATGTGTAGTGTTCCCAATGCATTTGTGTGTATGGAAATAAAAGCTATTAGAAGGATTTTGAGCTTTATTCACTTTTTTTTAAACACACTGCTATTATTTTGAACACAACTGGTAATAATTTGAGATGAGCGAATGTCTTGAAAATTCGATTTGGCCGGTTCGCTTCGATCCGAATTTATTCGCGGTGAATTGCATTAAAAAACGGCTATTTCCTGGCTGCAGAGAGCCTGTATAGTGGTGTAGAACACTGTGCCTCGCAGTAACACACATAGGGAGTCTACTGTGGTAGTGAAACAATACTCAGTATGACATGCAGATGACAGGCGTCGCTCTTAGAATCACTGCACACTTCACTTATTTGGGCAGTCACGCGTCCAAAACTAACCAAATAACTCAAGTGTGAACTCAGCCTTACAGGTCTATGTTAGCGCCAAGAAGAAGCGCACTCCTTTTACACCGTCATCAGCTGATTCCACATAGATGTCTACAGAACATGTTCTATTAAACGCTTATACAAGTAGAGCCCCCGACAGAGTGGGGAGGGTGTCAGCGGTAAGTTTGTGTTGACCTCACTGATTATTTTGCCCTTCCTCTGATCCGTCAGAACAATAACCGACAAAAAACTGATCCTGTCTGTGGAGCATCCGCTTTCACTTGGTCAGCATTTGGTCAGTAATCCATCAGTATTGATAATGCCAAAAACAACGAGGAGTGGATCCAAAACAGAGATGACTTGTGAATGGAATATTTGCATGTCTTCTGTGTTTTGTACCCACTCCTGCTTTTGGCTACTAAATCATAAGCCAATTCTGATGGGACCATACAGGCCCTACAGACAGGATCCGTTGTGCGTCTCATTTTTCCTTCTTTCTGACCTTTCAGAATTAGGGTCAAATAAATGATGATGTCAGCCAAGCCAAAAGGCAAAATAGTGGCCCAGTCATGAAGTGGGGAGGGTGGGAACAGCATGAGAAGTCCACAGAGTGGCCCTATGACATAATGGTGAGGTGGAAGAAGCATGAGGAGACCACAGAGTGGCCCTATGACATAATGGTGAGGTGGAAGAAGCATGAGGAGACCACAGAAACATAGAATGTGTCGGCAGATAAGAACTATTTGGCCAATCTAGTCTGCCCAATATACTGAGTACTATGAACAGAGTGTGGAGGTGGCGACAGCATGAGGAGGCCGCAGAGTGTTAGATCAAATAAATAAATAGGAAATTTAAACACCCCAGAAAAGTGTGTAATTTTCTCACTTCACCACACAACGGCAAATAAGCTAATAAGCAAAGAGGGCTTTACAACATAACTGCACCGCTGAACGGCAAATAGGCCCTTATTGTTTTCCACTTATACACTACACAAGGCTTTTCAACATATAACTGCAGCGCTGAATGGCGAATATATTTTTCTTTTGCCACTAATACACAGCAAAAAGGGCTTTACAACATATAACTGCACCGCACAAGGGCAAATAAGACGTAGAAATATTTCCCCTGTTAATGGCTGTATCACACAGCACCTGCACCCCAATAACAAGAACGGTTTGCTGGAATTACATAGCTGTATAATGGGTATTTGGATCCCCAGTCAGTGCAGCAAGGTGTAATAGGATTGTTCCTATTACCCAGGCTGTAACCTCCCCTACTGAACCCTGTTCTACTTAGATATCTAACAGCAGGGGCCCCTGCATGGCATTATGGGGGATCCCGCCTTCCCAGAGTTCCTTTCTCCATGTCCTCACACTTGCAGCAGCCATTTTAGGATAAAATGTGATTCGTTACCACGAATCGTGAGGAAATTCAGTGCGAATCGAATAACTCATGAAATCCGGATCGAATTCCACTTTGTCAGCTTTGAATCGCTCATTTCTAGTAATAATGTACTAGGACGTATCTGACACAGAACAGGGGGAGTGTTAGAGATTGGCAAGATAGATTTACTCCGGTAGATTATATAACCTGATAGAAGGCCAGGTTCTATCATCAGGGACAGGACAGGGCGAGTTACTTCACTGTGTATCTGTCACAGCCGGGGAGGAGCAGTTCATATACAGACTGGACTGAACAATACATCAGCTTGTAAAGAGACAAACCCAACTGTTGTCTGGCTGCGCTCTCCTGAAAGGAGCGCACTCCTGAAGGCACGGACTGGAGGAGGAAACAGAAAACTCTGCAAAGTCTGAAAACTATCAGCGGTGACGTCCAGCTCGTCCAAAAGTGATTTTCTTTATTAAATAACAAATGCGCAAATAAATTCCATGCTCTCCATGAAGCGTCTACGCGTTTCGGACCTCCATGGCTGGGTCCTTATTCATGACTGAGCCCTAACACCACTTTCAACCTTTAAACAGCATTCTGGTATCATGTCATTCAGAGATGGGAGGGTTGCAATTAAGTGGAATGGAAAACACATGTAACGGGTGCGTCACTATAAGCAACAGGTAACTAATGGATAATACAAGAGAAAAATAACACATATAGAAAACCTCCATATTGTAAAATCAGATTGTGTCTGCGGTTGAGACCTTGAGGGGTACAGCTCCCCAATTGGAAGATCCAAAAAGATTCTCTATTTAGTAATTACCTTTTCTGATCTCCCCCTCGATTAAAAACTGCAGCTCTAAAGGGAGTTTCAGCTGGACAGATGCAGACGCCTCGGACTCGGCTCCTGAAAGTGCTGCCTCTATAGATTGTAGAGGGACACAAAATACATCTGAGTCGACTATGGATACGCAAAAGTCCAAAAAGAAATATACAAAAAATGTAGAGCGGTGCGGAGACTCGCCAAGACCAAATCGATATCCTTCCCGCAACAAAAGGCAAAAGCCGATTCCCAGGCTGTGAATATTTCATCTACTGTTCTAATAAACCCAGAACCGACCAATAACTGACCTGCAGATCTCACCTCCTGGGGCTGCAGGACCTGCGATGACATCACACTGGTCACATGACAGGAAGTGCTGAACTGTGAAAGACCTCCACTGCTTTACTCCTCCCCTCATGTGACTGATCACATGACAATGACATCATCAAAGGTCCTGAAGTCCCTGTGATATAAAATCTGCAGATAAGTTAGCGCACCCTCCTCCGATATACAGCAGAGAGGAAAAAGAAATAAGTAAAACTAAGATAAGATGCCTTTACTGTCACCGAACAATACAATGAAATGTTGTTTGGAGCAATCCTAGATGTCATGGACAGAGGAACAAGAACTGACATTTATATTACAGTATTACAATAGAACAAAAGAAACACATTGCACTAGAAAGCATCACTGTTCACAGCATATATATATATATAGCAAGAGCAAAGTAGGAAGTGCTGATGAATATATATATACAAACTGATTCAGACGCCACTGCAGACAAGAGATCACCATGGGGTCACGAATGCAGCTTCAGGTTTCGGTGAAAAATGAGGCGCAAGTGTTCATCCTATCAGACGAGATCCTCAGGCTCAGCTCATCGATCTTGTTCACTATAGACTGGGTATTTACGACAAACAGCCTGGGTTGTGATTGCTTGTTTGGGGGGTTCTTTAATCGAGTATTGATGCCGCCCCTCTTGCCCCGCTTCTGCTTCCTCTCCCGCCTCCTGTGCCGTCACTTTGACGGTATAATCATCCACTCGGGCATCGATGTCCTTATAATCTCATCCGAGATATTAGGGGGTGGTGGTGGAACAGGACCTTTCATTCCGATGTCCAGCACTGCCATCAGAAGTATAGTATATATATATATACACAGTCAGGTCCATAAATATTGGGACATCGACACAATTCTAACATTTTTGGCTCTATACACCACCACAATGGATTTGAAGTAAAACGAACAAGATGTGCTTTACCTGCTTTACCTGCAGACTGTCAGCTTTAATTTGAGGGTATTTACATCCAAATCAGGTGAACAGTGCAGGAATTACAGCAGTTTGCATATGTGCCTCCCACTTGTTAAAGGACCAAAAGTTATGGGACATAATAATAATCATAAATCAAACTTTCACTTTTTAATACTTGGTTGCAAATCCTTTTCAGTCAATTGCAGCCTGAAGTCTGGAACGCATAGACATCACCAGACGCTGGGTCTCATCCCTGGTGATGCTCTGCCAGGCCTCTACTGCAACTGTCTTCAGTTCCTGCTTGTTCTTGGGGCATTTTCCCTTCAGTTTTGTCTTCAGAAAGTGAAATGCATGCTCAATCGGATTCAGGTCCGGTGATTGACTTGGCCATTGTATAATATTTTACTTCTTTCACTTAAAAAACTCTTTGGTTGCTTTTGCAGTATGCTTTGGGTCATTGTCCATCTGCCCTGTGAAGCGACATCCAATGAGTTCTGAAGCATTTGGCTGAATATGAGCAGATAATATTGCCCGAAACACTTCAGAATTCCTCCTGCTGCTTTTGTCAGCAGTCACATCATCAATAAATACAAGAGAACCAGTTCCATTGGCAGCCATACATGCCCACGCCATGACACAACCACCACCATGCTTCACTGATGAGGTGGTATGCTTAGGATCATGAGCAGTTCCTTTCCTTCTCCATACTCTTCTCTTCCCATCACTCTGGTACAAGTTGATCTTGGTCTCATCTGTCCATAGGATGTTGTTCCAGAACTGTGAAGGCTTTTTTTAGATGTCGTTTGGCAAACTCTAATCTGGCCTTCCTGTTTTTGAGGCTCACCAATGGTTTACATCTTGTGGGGAACCCTCTGTATTCACTCTGGTGAAGTCTTCTCTTGATTGTTGACTTTGACACACATACACCTACCTCCTGGAGAGTGTTCTTGATCTGGCCAACTGTTGTGAAGGGTGTTTTCTTCACCAGGGAAATAATTCTTCGGTCATCCACCACAGTTGTTTTTCGTGGTCTTCCGGGTCTTTTGGTGTTGCTGAGCTCACCGGTGCGTTCCTTCTTTTTAAGAATGTTCCAAACAGTTGTTTTGGCCACGCCTAATGTTTTTGCTATCTCTCTGATGGGTTTGTTGTGTTTTTTCAGCCTAATGATGGCTTGCTTCACTGATAGTGAGAGCTCTTTGGATCTCATCTTGAGAGTTGACAGCAACAGTTTCCAAATGCAAATAGCACACTTAAAATGAACTCTGGACCTTTTATCTGTTCATTGTAATTGGGATAATGAGGGCATAACACACACCTGGCCATGGAACAGCTGAGAAGACAATTGTCCCATTACTTTTGGTTCCTTAACAAGTGGGAGGCACATATGCAAACTGTTGTAATTCCTGCACCGCTCACCTGATTTGGATGTAAATACCCTCAAATTAAAGCTGACAGTCTGCAGGTAAAGCACATCTCGTTTGTTTCATTTCAAATCCATTGTGGTGGTGTATAGAGCCAAACATGTTAGAATTGCGTTGATGTCCCAATATTTATGGACCTGACTGTATATATATATATATATATAATATAGTACCCCCCCCCCTCACACAGATCGCTCCCCTGTGATTTTCTTCTCTCACACAGCCCTCTCCCCATTGTTCCTCCGCTGTGCAAGGACAGTGAGGAGAGGACACAGCGCTGCAGTCCCTTCATCTAGAAGAGGTTGTCCCCACCGACCACACACTGACTCCATATCCTAGTGATATCACAGAACAGTGTGTGATGGAAGACCCCTCTAATCCAGGAGAACAGCCCCTCTTACAGGGGTCTGGGGGTCTCCTAATATTCCAGGGGGAGAGCAGACATGTCTGAGGAGAACTCCCCTCCTGACCTCCAGACTGTGTGAGCAGAGACTCTCTATGGCCGGTGCTGCCCCCTGCTGGCTGGACCTGCTATATATCACTAGTGTTGAGCGCGAATATTCAAATTTTTATCGCGAATATCAGCACTTCGAGAATTCGCAAATATTTGGAATATAGTTATATATATATTTATAAAAACGAATATTCGTCATTTTTTTTTTTTTTTTTCATCTGAACCCATTACCTACCTGCTTCTTGCATGTGGGCCAATTTGAGAAGGTTGCAATATTGTAGTCTGTAGTGAATTAGAATATTCTTCATTATTTAATTTATTTTATCTTATGTGAAAAATCAGCAATGTAATATGCACGTTAATCGAGTTAGGGCGGGTTATATGCAACTTTCCTATTGGGTTGGCTTGCTAGAATTCTCGAATATGTAGACTATAGTGTGATATATATTTGTAAAAAACAATATTTGTGTTTTTTTCATCTGAACTAATTACTAAATGTAATTGTAATTGTATTGAATATAGTGCTATATATTAGTTTTTTTGAATATTTGTCATTTTTATCCATCTGAAGTACCGTATTTTTCGCCCTATAAGACGCACCGGCCCATAAGACGCACCTAGGTTTTTGAGGAGGAAAATATTTTGAACCAAAAGGTTTGCTTTTGGTGGGTTTTGAACTAATTGTGGTCTGTGGATGGCGCACTGTTATGGGGGATCTGTGGGTGATGCACTGTTTTGGGGGATCTATGGGTGACGCACTGTTATGGGGGATCTGTGGGTGACGCACTGTTATGGGGGATCTGTGGGTGACGCACTGTTATGGGGGATCTGTGGGTGACGCACTGTTATGGGGGATCTCTGGATGGCTCTTATTGGGGTCTCTGGATGGCACTGTTATGGGGGTCTGTGGATGAAACTGTTATGGGGGGGATCTGTGGATGACACAAATATAGCATCTTATGCTATGTGTCATCCACAGATCCCCTCCATAACAGTGTCCCTGTAGTGTGAATGACCCTCAATACAGGGGGTGGGGGTCGTATCTGCTTTTATAATGACAGCGGGGCCCATGCAGTGACTGTATTCTACTACACGGGCCCCGCTCACTGTATATAATCGTATCTGTAATAGTTAATTGTTATGTATATAATCAGCGCCTGTATACTTACAACTACAAGCTCTCGTTAGCAGAGAGGAGGGAGGAGGCAGGCCGGGAGGACGGGCGCTGGCAGCGTGAGTCACTACGTCATGCACCCAAGCCGCCTGCTTCATTCATAAACTGATGAGGTGCCTTGGGCTATAAAATGGTCCAACACTGCTGTATTTTATCTCTGCATGCCGGATGACTTGCGTGACTTATCCGCCACCAACTAGGGTTCAAGCCGCAATGTTTTAGTGCACTTTCTGCCTGGAAAACATCATTTTTTCCGGCCGCTGCTACAGCAGCAGCTGCAACAATACCTAATTTTTCAGGCATGTTTACATGCCTAATTTTTCTGGCCTCTGGTGCTGCACTGTGGCTGCAAAAACAAAACAAAAAAAAGGCACATACATGTGTCAATTCCCCTTCGTGATCGTTACCTTGTTGTGGTGAAGGGGCTTGCGTATCACAATCAAGCGACCACCTCTATGAGTGTGTTGGCAATGGCAATGTTGGCACACCCCAGATGATAAGATCGTTGCTTCATTGTGAACAGACCAAAAGCGATCGGCTGGATAATTTTGCATAGAAAAAAACATTAATTTTCTTTGTGATCATCTAAGGTGATCATTAAAGCCTACTAGGCCAACAATGGGCCCACACTGCTGAATCATTGTTTTCTGGATCACTGTCACTGAACTACCTCAGCACGACCATAGGCTTTGAAAAACCGCCATCGCCTGCAATCTCCCAAACGTGCGCACGAGCACAGTCATCACTACACCGAGATTGACGCATAGAGGAATAAAATTTATGTCATGAGTGTGTCAACTATTGACAACTCTTTGCGGTTGTCTAAACTCTATTCGATACACGTCCCCTGATAGGGGACGTAACAGGTATTAAACTGATAGGAATAGTACTACTTAACATACCACTCATATAGGGTGGCACAGTACATTGCACGGCGCATGCGCAGTGCCCCAAATTGGAAGTAAGAGGACCAACCAAGCATCTTTTTCCATCTCCCGGTTCCTAAAATCTATTCCATACACCGGCCCCTAATAGGGGACAAAACATAGATTAAACTGGTAAGAACAGATTTTTTAATTTAAAAAAAAGAGGACAGCCTCTGCGGAGCTGGGTATTTTTTGGGCGCGTTACTGAAGGCTCATGCACAATGGCTGTAGGCTCATGCGTCCTTTTGCGGAGGTGACAAACCTGGTTAGTCAAACCCAAGGCAACATCATCGACCTCATCCCATATGCGTTTTTTCTGGAGCGTGCCCTGCGAAGAGTGCTGGATCAGGCCGTAGATGAGCATGAAGAGGAAGAGTTGTGGTCACCATCACCACCAGAAGCAGCCTTGTCGTTGTCGATTGCTGGACCTGCGGCAACGCAGAGAGAGGAGTCTGAAGAAAAGGAGTCAGAGGAGGAAGGTGGCTTTGAGGAGGTGGAAGACCAACCACAGCAGGCGTCCCAGGGGGCTTGTTGTCACCTTTCGGGGACCCTTGGTGTTGTACGTGGCTGGGTGGAGGAAGAGACCTTCAATGACGTCAGTGAGGACAATGAACAGGACATGGCTAGCTTGGTATCTAACCTTGTGCAAATGGGTAGTTTGCGGTTGTGCAAATGGACTGTTTGCGGTTGTTTGCGGTGCGTTAAACGGGGAGTTTGGTCTGTCAGAGTTTGGTCTGTCACTGTGAAGCGGGCGTAACCCTTACACTACCTGATCGATACATCATCATGCCTGATGTTTTAAAGCATGTTATTCCAAACAATTTAGGAATGTTAGGTGATCTATGCCCTTTATGGATTAAAACCCGACTCTGCGTCAACTACGTAATTTTCCATGGGAGTTTTGCCATGGATCCCCCTCCGGCATGCCACAGTCCAAGTGTTAGCCCCCTTGAAACAACTTTTCCATCACTATTGTGGCCAGAAAGAGTCCCTGTGGGTTTTAAAATTCGCCTGCCTATTGAAGTCTATGGCGGTTCGCCCGTTCGCGAACATTTGCGGAAATTTTATGTTCGCGACATCTCTATTTATTACAAGGCAATATTTCTACTTATTTGACCTTGTACTGTGCAATTATATGTTCGAAAGCCTTTTTTGGGGTGTATTAATGGAAGAAAAATGGCTTATTAGCCGTTGTATGGTGAAGTGACAAAATTACAGCCTTTTTTGGGGTGTGTTAATTTCCTTTTTATTTATTTGATCTAACAGTATGTCAGACAGAGAAGGGCCAGGCCCTGCACAAGGGCCCTGCGCAGGGAAGTGGCAGAGGCGTAAATGTTTCTGGCGCAGGCACAAGTCGCAGCAGAGTAAGGGGGCCGTGGCAGCAGGAGTTACTTCGAGAGGCCTGACTGTCATCTAGCGGTCGTGTCTTGACCAGCAAGCCAGCGGTTCTTGAATGGTTGACTCGGTCATCCACTTCGTCCCAAGTGACATCAGACACGCCCAGCCAAGAGTCAGTGGGTTCGTCAGACACAACTCTTAGTTGGCATGGCCCGGGAGCAGGTCCTGTGTCCTCAACGTGCCTCTGTCCTTTTCTGTTCCCTCAGCCAGAGAAGTATTGTATGCTGTGGGCTCAGCTCCACTATACAGCGATGACGAGCTACTAGAGGACAGTCAGCAGCTACTGGCCAGCCAAGATGTGGAGGAGACATCCGCCGCTTCCTCCGGTAGGTGGGCAAGTAGTGATGAGGAGAGTGGCGTGGGAGCTGGTGTTGCGAGCGGTCAGGCTCCTGACTCAGAGACCGTTGAAAAGGACATCAGTGATGTGTAGACAGTACTCGATGATGATGTAGCCGATTGTGACGAAGGGGCTTCATCATCATCGGGAGAAGAGGGTGGCAGCTAGTGCGTGAGGAAGCGGCAGAGCCAGCAAGTCGGTAGCGTGGCCGGGAATCAGCAGAATGGCAGCAGTGGGAGGTCGGGAGCCAAATATGCCCGGGGCCTACCTGCCCAAAAAGTAGTGGTGCAGGGGTTCACAGATACAGCGGTGGTAGCAGTCAGTCAGTGCAGAGTGTTGGGGGAAAAATGACCTACTTGGCGGTGTGGCAGTTTTTTGTTAAGCCGTCAGAGTTGAACATGGCCATTTGCCGAATCTGTGGGAAGAAGGTGAAGCGTGGCCAGGGTGCCAATGTTGTCACCACGGCTCTATGTCAACATATGCAGCGTCACCATGAAGTGCCCTTGTTGAACCGTGGCTCCGATGTGGTGGCCCAGCCTGCCGCAGCAACCACTGCATCACCCAGTGGCACGCACCAGATTTCAGGCAGTCAAGGCTCCACCACCTCAACTGAAGGGAGCTGTCTGTCCTTCCCATCATCTGCTGATCCTGATGCTCCTGCTCCTCCTCCTTGTCAGTCATTCCATCAGCAATCAATCACCAAAGCGATTGCCAAGAGACAACAGTATGCATGCACTCATCCAACGGCGCAGAAGCTGAACGTGCTCCTGGCCAAGTTGCTGGTGCTGCAGTCCCTCCCTTTTCAAGTGGTGGACTCTGCACCTTTCAGAGAACTGATGGCTTGTGCCGAGCCAAGTTGGAGAGTCCTATGCCGTCATTTATTTGCCAAAAAGCAGTACCAGCCCTGCACAAATATGTAGAACAGAAGGTGGACCAGTCCTTGAGTCTGTCAGTGTCTGCCAAAGTGCACGGCAGTGCCGACGTGTGGAGCTGTAATTACGGTCAAGGACAATACACTGCATGCAGAATTATTAGGCAAATGAGTATTTTGACCACATCATCCTCTTTATGCATGTTGTCTTACTCCAAGCTGTATAGGCTCGAAAGCCTACTACCAATTAAGCATATTAGGTGATGTGCATCTCTGTAATGAGAAGGGGTGTGGTCTAATGACATCAACACCCTATATTAGGTGTGCATAATTATTAGGCAACTTCCTTTCCTTTGGCAAAATAGGTCAAAAGAAGGACTTGACAGGCTCAGAAAAGTCAAAAATAGTGAGATATCTTGCAGAGGGATGCAGCACTCTTAAAATTGCAAAGCTTCTGAAGCGTGATCATCGAACAATCAAGCATTTCATTCAAAATATTCAACAGGGTCGCAAGAAGCGTGTGGAAAAACCAAGGCGCAAAATAACTGCCCATGAACTGAGAAAAGTCAAGCGTGCAGCTGCCAAGATGCCACTTGCCACCAGTTTGGCCATATTTCAGAGCTGCAACATCACTGGAGTGCCCAAAAACACAAGGTGTGCAATACTCAGAGACATGGCCAAGGTAAGAAAGGCTGAGAGACGACCACCACTGAACAAGACACACAAGCTGAAACGTCAAGACTGGGCCAAGAAATATCTCAAGACTGATTTTTCTAAGGTTTTATGGACTGATGAAATGAGAGTGAGTCTTGATGGGCCAGATGGATGGGCCCGTGGCTGGATTGGTAAATGGCAGAGAGCTCCAGTCCGACTCAGACGCCAGCAAGGTGGAGGTGGAGTACTGGTTTGGGCTGGTATCATCAAAGATGAGCTTGTGGGGCCTTTTCGGGTTGAGGATGGAGTCAAGCTCAACTCCCAGTCCTACTGCCAGTTTCTGGAAGACACCTTCTTCAAGCAGTGGTACAGGAAGAAGTCTGCATCCTTCAAGAAAAACATGATTTTCATGCAGGACAATGCTCCATCACATGCGTCCAAGTACTCCACAGCGTGGCTGGCAAGAAAGGGTATAAAAGAAGAAAATCTAATGACATGGCCTCCTTGTTCACCTGATCTGAACCCCATTGAGAACCTGTGGTCCATCATCAAATGTGAGATTTACAAGGAGGGAAAACAGTACACCTCTCTGAACAGTGTCTGGGAGGCTGTGGTTGCTGCTGCACGCAATGTTGATAGTGAACAGATCAAAACACTGACAGAATCCATGGATGGCAGGCTTTTGAGTGTCCTTGCAAAGAAAGGTGGCTATATTGGTCACTGATTTGTTTTTGTTTTGTTTTTGAATGTCAGAAATGTATATTTGTGAATGTTGAGATGTTATATTGGTTTCACTGGTAAAAATAAATAATTGAAATGGGTATATATTTGTTTTTTGTTAAGTTGCCTAATAATTATGCACAGTAATAGTCACCTGCACACACAGATATCCCCCTAAAATAGCTAAAACTAAAAACAAACTAAAAACTACTTCCAAAAATATTCAGCTTTGATATTAATGAGTTTTTTGGGTTCATTGAGAACATGGTTGTTGTTCAATAATAAAATTAATCCTCAAAAATACAACTTGCCTAATAATTCTGCACTCCCTGTATATGTCCTTTACAGCCCACTGGGTAAATGTGGTTCCTGCCCATCCAAACCAGCAACTTTGCCAGGTGACACCGCTTCCGCCTCCACGTTCTCACACCGTTGGTCCTGCCGCAATGTCCGCCTCTGCATCCTCATCCTCCACCGTGACCTTCGCCTCCACTGCAGGGACAATTGACAGTGCCCCTCCAGCATACCACATGTGCAGGGCACGGCAGTGTTTCGCTGTTCTGCACCTTGTTTGCCTGGGTGAAAGGAGTCACACAGGGGAGGAACTGCTCCGCGTCCTTCATCAAGAAATTGAATCCTGACTTTCTCCGCGACTTGCTCAAAATCGGAACCATGGTGACAGACAACGGGAAGAACATGGTGTCGATGCTGCGTCAAGGAGGGATTAGCCATGCGCCCTGCATGGCACACGTGTTTAATTGGGTTGTCAAGCATTTCCTGAAGTCTTCCACCCATCTGCAAGACATCCTAAAAATGGCCAGGAAACTTTGCATGCACTTCAGCCACTCGTACACCGCCAAGCACACCCTCCTTGAGCTGCAGCGGCAGAACGCGTCCCCCAAAATAGGCTGATATGCAACATTTTCACCCGTTGGAATTCCACCCTCCATATGTTGGACTGACTATACAAACAGATAAAGGCCATAAATGATTTCTTGATGATACAGGCGGACAGAGGTACTCCCCTGTGTAACTTTGATGTTAGCCAGTGGCAGCTCGTGCCCTTTGAGGAGGCCATTTTATTTGTCAGTCGCCAGGACTACAGGATGAACAAAGTAATTCCACTGATTCATGTCCTGGAAAAGATGCTGGTAAATCTGGCTGGTCAGAGAACTGGAGACGTGGCGCCTACATCTCACGGCCACATGAGGCCTATGGGGGCTGAACTGGAAGAGGAGGACATTGGAGCACAACCAATGTGTACCGAAATGAGTGGTTTTTCTACACAGGTGACAGGAGAAGAGGAGCAGGAGCAGCCAAAGGAGCAAGAGGGAGATGAGGAAGACGAGACAGTTGACCCAGGCACACCTTTGCAGTATGCAGTTGAGGTGGAGGCAGGGAGTCCCTCCGAGTCACTTGCACAAATGGCCCAATGCATGCTCAGTTGCTTGTCACCATTCGGCAGAGGGATGATTACTGGCTCTCCACAATGTAAGACCCTCGCTAACGGTCCAAAATGGGGGCCATTTTTATACCCGCTAAGAGGGAGGACAAACTGAACTACTATAGAGACATCCTATGTAGTCAGTTGGCCACTGCCTATCGTCCATCCTCTCGCAGGTCTGACCGGGGGGGGGGGGGCCCTCTCCACTGCCATGGGTGCTGTGGTCGGGTGGGGGGATAGGAGCAGTACCATCTCCATTAGCAACAACTTGAGTCTAGAGTCTCTAATGAGCAGCTTTCTTCACCCGACTTGTGAAGAAACTACTCACCACCAGCAGCAGCTAGACCTGGAGCAGAACCTTAACCAGCAGGTGGTGGCATACTTGGACAGCACCTTTCCACCCGACATTGAAGATCTGCTGGACTACTGGGTAGCCAAACTGGATTTTGGCCCCAACTGGCCGAGTTTGACCTGGAAAAGCTGTCCTGCCTGGCCAGTATTGTGGCATCAGAGAGGTGTTTAGTGTGGCGGGGGCCATAGTTACCCCAAGGAGAACTCGCCTGTCCACCCAAAATGTGGAGAGACTGACCTTTGTTAAGATGAATCAGGCATGGATCAGCCAGGATTTCCACCCACTAATGCCTGATGCATCAGATTAGATCCTCCATGCTTCCTCACCCAAACCTTGATAAAAAAGACCAGTTTCTTCTGGCTACCTGCCTCAGATACTATTTGTCACCGCCAGTTCTGTGAGAAGATCTGGCAGACGTTCTTCTCTACCTCTTGTATGATGTTCTTTGTTTTGGTTTCATCTCCTTTCCTTCTGCCAGGTGTCACTTATTTCGACTAATTGTCTTCCTTTATAATCCCTCCCATACTGCCCCACTTTGCGATTTATACTACTTCCTGGATGAGGTGTTCACTGCTGGAGGCTGCGGCTGCTGCTGCTGTTTGTTCAGATAAGGTATTTACTTTATTGTGTTTCCTTGCTAGCTTGATTCTAGGTGACCCTGACTCCGGCCGTATTAAGTGCAGGGAGCCGGTGGTCGTGTCCCCTAACTATTATAGGGTTTTCAGGTGTCACACACTATTAGGTACCAGGCATGCAATCGTCTACCATACAGACCCTTGCATGTGCATAGCAGTCAGGGAGAGCTCTTAGGGTTTTATAGGGCTCACCTATAAGCTCCTTAGTTTGGGATCAAGCCAGTCGCTCGTTTATTTATATGTTCCAGCTATCTGCTAACTTCATCCGTGACATTATTCTGATGCTGCCACCCGCCTCATGCCACACATCTGATGCCAAGTTCTCCTTCTTACACCCACAATCGTCAGCGGGTACTGTTATTGCCACCCACCTCCCCACTCTTTGGTCTCCTGATGCTGCTGCCACCTCACCACTCAGGTCTCATGCTGCTGCTGCCACCTCCACACTATGTCACTTTGCCAGTCTGTGGCCTCCTCATGCTGCTGCCACCTCCACACTATGTCACCTTGCCACTCTGTGGTCTCCTCATGCTGCTGCTAACTCAACACTATGTCACTGGGCCACTCTGCTGCTTCCTCATTCTGCTGCCACCTCAGCACTATGTAAATGCGCCACTCTGTGGTCTCCTCATACTGCGGCTGCCACCTCCCCACTATGTCACTGGGCCACTCTGTGGTCTCCTCATGCTGCTGCTACCTCAACACTATGTTGTTGGGCCACTCTGTGGACTTATCAAGATGTTCTCCCACCCTCCCTACTCCATGACTGGGCCACTATTTTGCCTTTTTGGCCTGGTTGACATCATCATTTATTTGACCCTTCTTCTGATCTGTCAGAAGGAAGGAAAAATGAGACGCACAACAGATCCTGTCTTTGTAGCAGCTGTAAGGCCTGTATGACATGGTGCATATTTTGCATCAGAATAAGAACACAGAAGACATGCAAATATTAAATTCACGTGTCATCTCTGTTTTGGATCTACTCCTGTTTTTTTGGGCATTAGCAATACTGATGGATTACTGACCAAATGCTGACCGAGTTAAGGCGGATGCTCCACAGACAGGATCCTTTTTTGGGGGGTAATTGTTCTGACATATCTGAGGAAGGGCAAAATAATCAGTGATGTCAACACAAACTTACTGCTGACATCCTCTCCACTCTGTCGGGGGCTCTACTTGTATAAGCGTTTAATAGAACAGGTTCTGTAGACATCTATGTGGAATCAGCTGACGACAGTGTAAAAGGAGTGCGCTCTTTCACGCAATAGTAGGATCTTGGGCCTCTGCATGGTTCTTTATACCTGGCGCTAACATTGACCTGTAAGGATGAGTTCACACTTGAGTAATTTGGTCAGTTTTCGCCGTGTAACTGCCCAAATAAGTGAACTATGCAGTAATTCTAAAAGAGACGCCTGTCATCTGCATGTCATACTGACTCACAGTATTGTTCTACTACCACAGCAGACTCCCTATGCGTGTTACTGCAAGACACAGTGTTCTACACCACTTTACGGGCTCTCTGCCGCCCGGAAATAGCAATTTTTTAATGCGATTCGCCGCAAATAAATTTGGATCGAACAGAATCTTTTAGAAAAATTCTGCAAAACGGCCAAATCAATTTTTTTTTAGAAATTAGCTCATATCTAGAGGACACCAAACTTTGGGACAAAAATCCTAAAATAGATGCTCCTATGTCATGCATTCCCCCCCCCCAAAAAAAAAAATCTCTCCTCTTTGAGGATATGGGGTTTTTTAAAAGTCCCCATGGATAAAAAATGCGTGCATGGGAAACTGACTCAGCTATGTTCAGACCTGCTATTTCTGCAACTTGCATGCTAGGTCTATGTGTCTATGGTTAAACTAGTTAGAGGAGCTTTTAGCTGCAGGTACTCCTAAAGAGGAAATAATTTCTTCCTTTCCAAAGTTAAAATGCAGTGTCCCACTCCGTGCTAGAAGTGGGTCCCTAAACCTTTTATAATGTCATGTCATGCTAGTGTCAATTTTGTCTGCAAATTCTTTACAACAGGCTGGTCACCTGCACTACCCTTCAGTCACCATTAGGTGGTGCCATTGCAATGTGTATATATATATATATATATATATATATAAACAGGCCAGTCACAGGTAGTGGAGGAGAAGAGAGAAGTATAGCATGTAGCTGCTGATGTGTGCCCCCTGGGCACTCTCCAGTAGGGCAATATAGAGAGGGAAGCAAGCCCAAGGTTACTGGATCCTTTCTGTAGTTCCACCGTCCAGCCATGGACGAAGTGGACTTTTGTGAGTTAAGGCAACCTGTCCAAAGAATGAAGCAGAAGATTGATGCCCCCCTTTGATGCCCTGGTTAATTGATTATCACTGCCTGAAGGACGGTTAAAATTAAAACAAAAAATTCTTTATTAGTAGATAATGCTTAAAAAGGGCGAATCTGTCGTTCTCTTTAATTCAGAGACAGGCAATTGTAGGGTTAGGTGTGTAGCGGGTAGAGTAAATAATCATCCGCTACCAAACTCACATTCCCCACACACAGAAGGAGGGTCTATAAAACACGTCTTAACCCTAGCCTAGATGTATTAGGCTTATTACTGTGCAGTGTGGGGTACCAAAGTTGCTGCCCACGATTGTAGTAATGGAAGTCGACAAGTGTGAGGTGTGTACTCAGCCACCACTTGTCGCTCTATCCGCAGGATGCAAGCAGGATCAGCCCGTGTCAAAGTAAAGAAATGGTCGCTATTTGGATGGGATCATTTCTAGGTTGATCAAGTGCATCCAGATTGTCACCCCACAAGAATTAGTGCCCCTCTACCCGAACGGTAAATGGGCCGTTAATCAGGGGCACTTGTATACACAGAGAACATCCCTTCAGTCAGGTTCCTGTATAGGCATACAGTAAGGCGCAATCTTGATCTGGACTACTACCAGATTGGCTACCTAAGCTTGGCTCTCTCAGCCCGCTCAACGCGTTTCTGTGTCCATTGGGCCGGACACTTTGTCATAAGTCCATTCAGTTATTGATGGCTGAAAATGGAGCAGAAGAGGAGTCTGAGTGGGAGAGGCAAAAAGGGATGACGATGATGCACCCACAGTATCAACGGTATCAACCAGATACCGAAGCAGATATGGCCTCCTCCTCAGCACCCAGATCTGGCTCTCAGGTCCTGTCCAACACACAATTATCATTGGAATCCACACCCTTCCTGCCACATTTATCAGACTGTGAGATATCATGGTGGGCTTCTTGGCTCCCTCCCCTGCTCTGCATTTGCTCCAACTACCATTATCGCTGCCCCCACTGCCAGTAAAATAGCTACTATTACCACCACCAACATAGCTATGCATGGTGCCCCCAGCCTCCTCCTGAACCTCCTCCTCAGGGCAAAAAAAGGGGGTCAGTCAGCACATCCCAAAGCGCAGGGGCACGTTGCTATGGCTGAGAACAAGACTGTTAAACAAAACAAGCAATGCAACAGCTCACTGCAAACCAAATAAAGTACAAAATGGCATCATAATTGCAAATGCTGCACTAATAAGTTAGAGATACTTGACAAATCGTTTTGTACAAAATTATTTGAGCCCGTCTGCCGAACGTCAAGGCAATCTCTAGTTAGACGGGTTCCTAACACTAAATATACCTGTTATGTGCCATGACGGCTATCATATAATTCAGAAAGTGCAGGTTCCACTTACATGCTGGGCCCGCCTGAATTTCTGTCATTTTCGGTGCCAAAATGGCCTCCATTATATCCAGGGAAAGCAGTTACCAGCATGCACGCCGGGCCCACTCCACACCACCCCTGGCGCCACATGGTCACCAAGGACTGCAATGAGAGTCCACACACTATCTGTCTCCTGGTGCCAGGTGGCTTCAGTGAGTGAGGGGGAGCGGGCCAAGCTATATACTAACACTAATTAAAATCAACCTGTGGGACAGACGAGCTGGTCAGGAGTGCACGACTGGGGAGGCAGCCACATCTCCAGCACAAACTGAAGAGAAAAAAGGGGGTCAGTCAGCACATCCCAAAGCGCAGGGGCACGTTGCTATGGCTGACAACAAGACTGTTAAACAAAACAAGCAATGCAACAGCTCACTGCAAACCTCCTCAGGGCAGTTCAAACGCTAACTGCTAACAGAGAGACTCTTTTGAGAATCTGCCATAAGGTGTAATGCCAATTCTTAGGAAAAAGGAAGGTGCCCACTAGGAAGGGACAGTGAAAGCCTTGTTTTGGGCTTCAAGGAGGAGGAGCAGGAGAATGCTGTGACCCCTGGCTCCAAGGTATGGAAATCATCTCCATATACAGGGAGTGCAGAATTATTAGGCAAGTTGTATTTTTGAGGATTAATTTTATTATTGAACAACAACCATGTTCTCAATGAACCCAAAAAACTCATTGATATCAAAGCTGAATATTTTTGGAAGTAGTTTTTAGTTTGTTTTTAGTTTTAGCTATTTTAGGGGGATATCTGTGTGTGCAGGTGACTATTACTGTGCATAATTATTAGGCAACTTAACAAAAAACAAATATATACCCATTTCAATTATTTATTTTTACCAGTGAAACCAATATAACATCTCAACATTCACAAATATACATTTCTGACATTCAAAAACAAAACAAAAACAAGTCAGTGACCAATATAGCCACCTTTCTTTGCAAGGACACTCAAAAGCCTGCCATCCATGGATTCTGTCAGTGTTTTTATCTGTTCACCATCAACATTGCGTGCAGCAGCAACCACAGCCTCCCAGACACTGTTCAGAGAGGTGTACTGTTTTCCCTCCTTGTAAATCTCACATTTGATGATGGACCACAGGTTCTCAATGGGGTTCAGATCAGGTAAACAAGGAGGCCATGTCATTAGATTTTCTTATTTTATACCCTTTCTTGCCAGCCACGCTGTGGAGTACTTGGACGCGTGTGATGGAGCATTGTCCTGCATGAAAATCATGTTTTTCTTGAAGGATGCAGACTTCTTCCTGTACCACTGCTTGAAGAAGGTGTCTTCCAGAAACTGGCAGTAGGACTGGGAGTTGAGCTTGACTCCATCCTCAACCCGAAAAGGCCCCACAAGCTCATCTTTGATGATACCAGCCCAAACCAGTACTCCACCTCCACCTTGCTGGCGTCTGAGTCGGACTGGAGCTCTCTGCCCTTTACCAATCCAGCCACGGGCCCATCCATCTGGCCCATCAAGACTCACTCTCATTTCATCAGTCCATAAAACCTTAGAAAAATCAGTCTTGAGATATTTCTTGGCCAGTCTTGACGTTTCAGCTTGTGTGTCTTGTTCAGTGGTGGTCGTCTTTCAGCCTTTCTTACCTTGGCCATGTCTCTGAGTATTGTACACCTTGTGCTTTTGGGCACTCCAGTGATGTTGCAGCTCTGAAATATGGCCAAACTGGTGGCAAGTGGCATCTTGGCAGCTGCACGCTTGACTTTTCTCAGTTCATGGGCAGTTATTTTGCACCTTGGTTTTTCCACACGCTTCTTGCGACCCTGTTGACTATTTTGAATGAAACGCTTGATTGTTCGATGATCACGCTTCAGAAGCTTTGCAATTTTAAGAGTGCTGCATCCCTCTGCAAGATATCTCACTATTTTTGACTTTTCTGAGCCTGTCAAGTCCTTCTTTTGACCCATTTTGCCAAAGGAAAGGAAGTTGCCTAATAAATATGCACACCTAATATAGGGTGTTGATGTCATTAGACCACACCCCTTCTCATTACAGAGATGCACATCACCTAATATGCTTAATTGGTAGTAGGCTTTCGAGCCTATACAGCTTGGAGTAAGACAACATGCATAAAGAGGATGATGTGGTCAAAATACTCATTTGCCTAATAATTCTGCACGCAGTGTAATCATGCTATAACGGAGAGGAAGAAAGAGCCATCCAATCCACAATCTCATCCTCTTTCTCATCAATAATAATGTTGCGCCTTTCTGAAGCCAGTAAGAACTGTGGCCTACTACTACTACTTCTGGCCAGATTGCTGGTGCTGCTACTTCCCATTTTTTTTACTCTGGGAGGACAAGGCCTGGACCTGAGTCTTTCCTTTGGAATCCTACCGTATTCTTGTCATTTTTTGGCCTAATGTACACAGTCACACAAAGTATACAATGGTTTGCAAGTCTGTTTTCTGGAACGTTAAGACAGAGAGACACAATAAAATGTTCTTCCCTTTCCACCTGCACACGGAAGACAATATGCAAATTCTGAAAAAAGCTCTCAAGTGTAAAACATAAGTTGACCTACTATGCTACACTCTGGATTATAACATTTTTAAACATACAAGCTTCCAAGCTGTCTTACATTTAGACCATGTTTTACACGTAAAACAGGCCCACCATTTCAGACCTGGCTTGAGCAGGGCGCCATCTGCGTATTTTGGTGTAAATGACCCCCAAAGGCTCTAAGTCCATTTCCAAACAGCTTGATGTTCCCGTTACTACAATTGCACATATTATTTAGAAGTTTAACTTGCCGGTGATGTTTGTGACAGATAACCAGGCCTTGGTTGACATCTTGGCCAAGGGCAGGGCCAAGTCCCCCAAGATCATGGCGCTTTTACACCAGCTGGTTTGGCTGGCCCTGTCACACAACTTCCATGTGCATTGTAGCCACATCCCGGGTGAGAAGAATGTGGCAGCCGACGCGCTGTCCAGGTTTAATTTCGAACTCTTTTTTCAGGTCATGCCGGAGGCCGAGCCGCTCAGATATCCCACCCGCCTTTCAGTTCCCTGACAATGGACTAGGCATGCTCGTCTCTTCGGCAAGGGACCTGGCGCAGCAGTCCCTCGCCCCCAATACGGCCAGGAACTATCTTTCAGGCCTTAGAACTTTCCAGGAGTTTTCGCGTCTGCACCCGCAGGCTGGCCTGGCGGACATTCCTTACATCATGGCCTTCATCGCCCATTGTCACCACCAGTTACACCTCTCCTACAACACCATTAAGTTGTACCTGGCGGGCGTCCAACACCACACTATGCTCCGCAACCCAGGGGGCGGGTCCATTTTTTCTGCGCACGCAATCAAGGCCACCTTGCGAGGGGTCCAGAAGGGTAGGTCCAATCCCCCGTCCCGTAGGCAGGGCGTCACGGGGGAGATGTTCCGGAAATTGTCTTCAGCCCTGGATGGTGCTCCTTTTGGGCCCTTCTCCAGCTTGATTGTTAAAGCTGCTATGTATTTGGCCTTTTACGGCTTCCTTAGGCCAGGCGAGTTCTTGTGCAGTACGGCAGGACGGTGCAGTCTGCACAGAGAGCAGCTGGTGCGGCATGTAGACCATTACGCACTGAAGATAATTACCACCAAAACTAGTCAAACAGGCCCCCCGGTGGAGGTTCAGTTTTTCCCCACTGGTAATGAATGGTGCCCGGTACAGGTGTTTGACCAGCTCATCCTCGCCCTCCGGGATGCGCCACCTCACAGCCCTCTGCTACCCCATCTCAAGGGAGCTCTCACCACGGCGCAGTTCATCAGCCACATCCGCACGGTTGCTGCTGGCTTAGGATTAGACTCAGGCGCTATATCCGGTCATTCCTTCCGCATTGGAGCAGCTTCCGCAGCTTCCCGGCGGGGGGTCCCCGCCCACGTCATCCGAAAGATGGGGAGATGGCGTTCGTCTTGCTTCACCAGATACATACCTAATCCGCAGGTGGAGATTTCGCAGGCGTTTCGGTCATTGGTGCTATAAGGTAATAATGTCTTGCACCTTAACTATATTGTTGTCATTTTTGCCCCCTTTTAGGCTACTCTCATACCCGGCTCCAGGCACACCCCAGCCGGTTTAGGTTCCAGGCAGGCGCGCTGCCCGAGTTCGTATTTTAGCCTTGACCACAAGTTGATAAGGCTGAAGTTCAGCCTGCATTTGTGGGAGGGGCTTGAGCCTTTTTAAACCCCACTCCCCTCACCTCAGTGGGCGTTCCAGTTCATGGACCCACCCACCCATTCCCTTCATTTCAAGGGTCCTCCTTAGGGTAGGCCCCTTTTAGGCTACTCTCATACCCGGCTCCAGGCACACCCCAGCCGGTTTAGGTTCCAGGCAGGCCTTGACCACAAATATATTTTTATTTTTGTACCGAAATAGGCCATTAAACACTCTCACCACAAATAACTGCAACAGTGATGTGCGCATATATTTTTCTTTCTGTACTAAAATAGACCACTGCACGCTTTTACCACAAATAACTGCAACAGTGCGAATTTAATTTTTCCTGAAATTCGGATTGAATTCCATTTCGTCTGATTCGATTCGCTCATCTCTTTTTCTTTTTTTTTTTAACTTTCTTTATTGTGCTTCAAATCTTAACAACAATAAAATAAAAAGATATAAATCTTTAAATTTTTTCCAAACAAAAGTAACCTTCCAATCCCCTCCCATGGTGCGTCCTCCCTCACCGCCTCTGCCCCGTAACAAGACGGGGGAGAGATGAAGAGGACTAGAGAGCTAAAGAGAGTGGAGGAAGCTCTAAGGGCTCCAATTTGCCCAAATTCTAAGCCATTTTGTCTCGCTATTTCATTGCTTATACAGTCCTGATCAAAAGTTTAAGACCACTTGAAAAATGGCAAAAAATCATATTTAGCATGGCTGGATCTTAACAAGGTTCCAAGTAGAGCTTCAACATGCAACAAGAAATGGGAGTGTGACAAAACATTTTTTGAGCATTCAATTTAATAAAAACAACGATTAAACTGAAACAGGCTGTTTTTCAGCTGATCCAAATTTTAGGAACACATGCCTTTAAAAGGCCAAATCTGTGCAAAGATGTGGATTCATTGTCATTTTCTGTTAGGTAGTCACACGTTGTGATGGCAAAGGCGAAAAAACTCCCTTGCTGAACGTGGTTGGGTTGTTGAACTGCATAAGCAGGGTCTCTCACAGCGCGCCATCGCTGCTGAGGTGGGACGCAGTAAGACAGTCATTTGGAATTTCTTAAATGATCCTGAGGGTTATGGAACAAAAAAGTCAAGTGGAAGACCCCAAAAAATGTCATCAGCACTGAGGATCCAATTGGCTGTCCGTCAAGACACTGGACGATCCTCGACCCAAATTAAGGCCCTTACTGGTGCTGACTGCAGCCCCATAACCATCAGACGGCATCTGAGACTGAAGGGCTTCAAAAACAAAAAAACGTCTTCAAAGACCTCGTCTCCTTGAACGCCACAGAACGGCTCGTTTGGACTTTGCAAGAGAGCACCAAACATGGGACATTCAAAGGTGGAAGAAAGTTTTATTCTCTGATGAGAAAAAAATTAACCTTGATGGTCCTGATGGTTTCCAACATTACTGGCATGACAAGCAGATCCCACCTGAGATGTTCTCTATGCGCCACAGTGGAGGGGGCGCCATAATGGTCTGGGGTGCTTTTTTCTTCAGTGGAACAATGGAGCTTCAGAAAGTGCAGGGGCGTCAAACGGCCGCTGGCTATGTCCAGATGTTGAAGAGAGCATTCCTCATGACTGAGGGCCCTCGTCTGTGTGGTAACGACTGGGTTTTTCAACAGGACAACGCTACAGTACACAATGCCCGCAGGACAAGGGACTTCTTCCAGGAGAATAACATCAGTCTTTTGGCCCATCCTGCGTGTTCCCCTGATCTAAATCCAATTGAGAACCTTTGGGGATGGATGGCAAGGGAAGTTTACAAAAATGGACAACAGTTCCAGACAGTAGATGGCCTTCGTTTGGCCGTCTTCACCACTTGGAGAAATGTTCCCACTCACCTCATGGAAACGCTTGCATCAAGCATGACGAAACAAATTTTTGAAGTGATCAACAATAACGGCGGAGCTACTCATTACTGAGTTTATGTTTGGAAGTTGGATTTCTGTTTTGGGGGGGGTTTCGTTTTATTTGGTCCTAAACTTTTGATCAGCTGAAAAACAGCCTTTTTCAGTTTTTTTTTTTTGGTTTCATTAAATTGAATGCTCAAAAAATGTTTTGTCTCACTCCAATTTCTTCTTGTTGCATGTTGAAGCTCTACTTGGAACCTTGTTAAGATCCAGCCATGCTAAATATGATTTTTTGCCATTTTTCAAGTGGTCTTAAACTTTTGATCAGGACTGTATAAAATATATTCATATTTCTTATTAGTGTTTATCATGTTTAACCATATATTCATACTAGGAGCATCTCGGGCAAACCAAGATTGCGCTATTAACAATCTGGCCACGAACATTATCTTATAGAGAAGTTTTTTTTTTATCCTGCTGGCATCCCACCATGGCAAGATTACCCAATAGAACTAAAAGGTATAGGACGGCTCACCCCTGTGTTGGTGATGTATAGGTGCTCCAAACTAGTGCGACACCCTACTCACCAGGTTAAACAAATGTATATAAAGTGAATGGGCACTCTGATAGGTGGAGTCACATACAGAATCAATATCAAATTGGATCAATTTAATAACACAATATAAAACACTATAAGTATAAAAATCCTAGCATGAATGACCATATGGCATAAAGTGAATAAAATATTGGCACTATATGATAATACAATAGTTAATATTGACTGATGTTGGTCCGACAATTGATATCGTCACAATTGTTCAGTGGACTATAAAATGTTCATATTAAAAAAGAAGAAAAAAGAAAAAAGAAAAAAGAGAGAGTCCAAAGTTCTTCAACGTGAATATGAATATATATTGTTGTACAGACTCACATTGAACTGGCAGAAAATGATGATGGTAGTAATTGATATTGTTATTTCTCAATACACGATGGTATATGTTGGTGATACCGCACACAGACGATTTCTATATTAAATCTTTCCAAGAATAGATTTTTGATAGATAACAGCAGGTAGTGATTGCATAGATTTTACTCAGCTCTTGGTATGAGCAGCTATTACTCACAGTTAGCAGCTTCGATTTGTGGCGTCCCACGAGCTGTCCTTATGTAGTGAGGTTGCTTCTTAATTAAAGATTTTTCGTACGGTTGGTATACCGAATCTTTATTCTTTCTGTTGGAACACGGTTGTGTGGAGCTGTAACACACGCGGTCCCAATTTTCGAGCTGGTTTCCTTTGGCGTTCCACGTGTCTCCAAATGTGCGGAGCTTCAGTGTTTGCTGAAATACCTGCTATAAACCGGTTGTTTGCAGGCTGTGGATTCCGCCAGTGGATTTCTTTAGTGAAGCGCTTCACTTATGGGCCATCTAGTCGATGTTATCCAACATAGGCCGGCTGTTTAAGTCTGTGACCGAAGGTTACCGCCAGACGCGTTTCGGGGACTATGCTCGTCTCCTTCCTCAGTGGCTGTGTTCGGTCTCTGTATGTGGCCGGATTTTATACGTTTCCTCTCTGGATTGTCTGGAAAAAGTGGACTAAAAATCCATGGTGAGTCAATGTTAGAATATCTTTATAATTGGCTCGCCCTGTCAGTGCGGTATATGTGCGTCTTTCTATGATTTCAGAGGAGTCTATGTCTCTTATTTCTTCAGTTTCTGTAAGTTATTTACAGTCAATGTATGACATTTATACAGCTCATTGTATCTCAAATAGTGGAGTATTCAAACATTATTCGACATTATAAAAAGTTGCCAATTCGTGAAAAAAGTCTAGAATAGGTATCAATATAAAATCAATATAGAAGTACGATAAATGTCTGAGATCATTATGGTATATATTTATAAAGATGTTTATATACAGTAATTCTCAAGATTTTTAAACAATATTTCTAAAAAATATATATATATCATGCACGTCCTAGTTCATAAATGGTTTTGAGTTATATATTAATTATCTACTATATTCTATTATTCCATTTGGTTCCTTTTCAATTGAGGGCGAACTACATGGACATTGTGGACATGTCATTTTCCCATATAGTACAAACTATTTATCTGGTGATCTCCTATTTCCTCCTAGATTCCTACCGCTGCGATTGTCTTGCGGTATGTATGCGTTTTTTAAATACATAAACCTTTATCTAAAAACATTCTTTATTTCTCTGAACTGGAATTGCTAGATTTATCTAACACTACATATATCGTATAGGATGTCTATTTAATCTGGATACTTTTCAGTAACTAATTTAATACAAAATTAAACGCAAGTTTAATGATATTCTAACAATTCTTGGTAATGTATATCTATTTCTGGTGAGTATTTTTAGTGCATCAATTCTATAACTATTATAGTGAGCCTCCGATATTCCTTTTGATCAAGATTCTAACACATTGTGTCGTATAATCCAAGTGTATAGTTTTTAAAAGAAGGTGTCAATTGGTGTGTATAAGGAATAAAAGAGAATTTCTTTTATATGTTTAATTACATTCTATAACATTATGTGACAACTCGTAGTGTAGTCGTGATGCTACATATTAATGCATGCGATAATTACATTGTGTCTATTTGTGTTTTTATTTTTATATTTATAAATTTATTTTTATTTCAATTTTATTATTTTTTATTTTTATTAGGTGAATACCTGTGAATCATCTATCAACAAAGTGTCCCAAAAATTATGTGAGTCTCTATGGGTGACTATATTCCTATGCAATTGTTAGATGTATATATATATTTATAAAATCCTGAATAGACATATCTCTACACCTAGTCATGCATTTGTGATAATTATAATAATGGTGGCAATTATGTGATGGGGCCCGGGTCCGAGAGAGGGTCACAGTGCTGGAATAAAAGAAGCCTGACTGTGATCCCCCATCACACCAGGGCATCCATCTCTTCATAGGAAGCCGAATATCTCTAGTTCGGCGTTTAAACCGTCTGGCACCAGGCTGCCAAAGTCAAAAATCCTTCTGGACTCTGCTCTCGACATTCTTGCTACATGGTCTCCTCCTCTCCAATGGCATGTTATTTGTTCCAATGCCACAAAACTCAGATGTTTGGGATCTTGATTGTGCACCAATTTAAAGTGTTTAGATAATGTGGGCACCAGATTCGCCCCCAGCTACGCTAATTTATTTATGGCCCAGTGGGAATGCGAGACCATTGAGCCTAGGCTGGGGACGGATCTGGTGCTTTGGAGCAGATATATAGATGATGTCGTGTTTATCTGGCAAAGGGGAGAGTCTGAATTAAATATCTTCCTGGAAGAAATCAACAATAATTCTTATAATCTCATCTTTTCCTCTAATATCAATAAAGAAAATACAGAATTCCTAGATTTACAAATTACAATAGACAAAGATAAATATGTGTGCAATACCTATAACAAGCCAGTAGCAATAAATAGTTTTATACCCTATTCCAGCTGCCATTTACCAACATGGTTGCTAAATTTACCGTACGGACAGTTCCGAAGAATCAAAAGGAATTGTACTGATAGGGATAAATTTGAAGAAGAAGCCATTAAGATGAGGTCAGAATTCCAACTTAAAAATTATCCTGAAAAATTGTTGGATGACGCATTAAACAAAGCAAGAAATTTAGACAGGAATACATTCTTTTCTCCCGATCCAGGGAAAATAAAGAATAAACGAGATGAAAATACACTTCGCATAATACTCCCCTATAATGCACAACATAAATCCATTGAGAAAATTATAAGGAAACATTGGCACCATATTAAGAAAGATAAAGTGATAGGTGCTCTCATCCCTATGGCCCCTGAGATAGTCTATACCAAAGCTCCAAATTTAGGACTCAAAATAGCTCCCTCAATCAAACATCATAAAAAAGAAAATCAATCGATTAATACATGGCTGAACATGAGTGGCTTCCATAGATGTGGAAGCTGCATTAACTGCAAAAATACATCGTTCCCTAGAAAAACTACCAAAGTGCAATCAACGCAAAACTCATTTGTATGGGAAATAAAAAACTTTATGACATGTAGTACTTCCAATGTGATTTATCTAATACAATGCACCTGCTCCAAACAATATATTGGAAGAACAAAAAGACCATTGAAAGTCAGAATAGCCGAACACATCAATAACATAAAAAAAGGCTATGAGAAACATACATTATCTAAACACTTTAAATTGGTGCACAATCAAGATCCCAAACATCTGAGTTTTGTGGCATTGGAACAAATAACATGCCATTGGAGAGGAGGAGACCATGTAGCAAGAATGTCGAGAGCAGAGTCCAGAAGGATTTTTGACTTTGGCAGCCTGGTGCCAGACGGTTTAAACGCCGAACTAGAGATATTCGGCTTCCTATGAAGAGATGGATGCCCTGGTGTGATGGGGGATCACAGTCAGGCTTCTTTTATTCCAGCACTGTGACCCTCTCTCGGACCCGGGCCCCATCACATAATTGCCACCATTATTATAATTATCACAAATGCATGACTAGGTGTAGAGATATGTCTATTCAGGATTTTATAAATATATATATACATCTAACAATTGCATAGGAATATAGTCACCCATAGAGACTCACATAATTTTTGGGACATTTTGTTGATAGATGATTCACAGGTATTCACCTAATAAAAAAAAAAAATAATAAAATTGAAATAAAAATAAATTTATAAATATAAAAATAAAAACACAAATAGACACAATGTAATTATCGCATGCATTAATATGTAGCATCACGACTACACTACGAGTTGTCACATAATGTTATAGAATGTAATTAAACATATAAAAGAAATTCTCTTTTATTCCTTATACACACCAATTGACACCTTCTTTTAAAAACTATACACTTGGATTATACGACACAATGTGTTAGAATCTTGATCAAAAGGAATATCGGAGGCTCACTATAATAGTTATAGAATTGATGCACTAAAAATACTCACCAGAAATAGATATACATTACCAAGAATTGTTAGAATATCATTAAACTTGCGTTTAATTTTGTATTAAATTAGTTACTGAAAAGTATCCAGATTAAATAGACATCCTATACGATATATGTAGTGTTAGATAAATCTAGCAATTCCAGTTCAGAGAAATAAAGAATGTTTTTAGATAAAGGTTTATGTATTTAAAAAACGCATACATACCGCAAGACAATCGCAGCGGTAGGAATCTAGGAGGAAATAGGAGATCACCAGATAAATAGTTTGTACTATATGGGAAAATGACATGTCCACAATGTCCATGTAGTTCGCCCTCAATTGAAAAGGAACCAAATGGAATAATAGAATATAGTAGATAATTAATATATAACTCAAAACCATTTATGAACTAGGACGTGCATGATATATATATATTTTTTAGAAATATTGTTTAAAAATCTTGATAATTACTGTATATAAACATCTTTATAAATATATACCATAATGATCTCAGACATTTATCGTACTTCTATATTGATTTTATATTGATACCTATTCTAGACTTTTTTCACGAATTGTCAACTTTTTATAATGTCGAATAATGTTTGAATACTCCACTATTTGAGATACAATGAGCTGTATAAATGTCATACATTGACTGTAAATAACTTACAGAAACTGAAGAAATAAGAGACATAGACTCCTCTGAAATCATAGAAAGACGCACATATACCGCACTGACAGGGCGAGCCAATTATAAAGATATTCTAACATTGACTCACCATGGATTTTTAGTCCACTTTTTCCAGACAATCCAGAGAGGAAACGTATAAAATCCGGCCACATACAGAGACCGAACACAGCCACTGAGGAAGGAGACGAGCATAGTCCCCGAAACGCGTCTGGCGGTAACCTTCGGTCACAGACTTAAACAGCCGGCCTATGTTGGATAACATCGACTAGATGGCCCATAAGTGAAGCGCTTCACTAAAGAAATCCACTGGCGGAATCCACAGCCTGCAAACAACCGGTTTATAGCAGGTATTTCAGCAAACACTGAAGCTCCGCACATTTGGAGACACGTGGAACGCCAAAGGAAACCAGCTCGAAAATTGGGACCGCGTGTGTTACAGCTCCACACAACCGTGTTCCAACAGAAAGAATAAAGATTCGGTATACCAACCGTACGAAAAATCTTTAATTAAGAAGCAACCTCACTACATAAGGACAGCTCGTGGGACGCCACGAATCGAAGCTGCTAACTGTGAGTAATAGCTGCTCATACCAAGAGCTTAGTAAAATCTATGCAATCACTACCTGCTGTTATCTATCAAAAATCTATTCTTGGAAAGATTTAATATAGAAATCGTCTGTGTGCGGTATCACCAACATATACCATCGTGTATTGAGAAATAACAATATCAATTACTACCATCATCATTTTCTGCCAGTTCAATGTGAGTCTGTACAACAATATATATTCATATTCACGTTGAAGAACTTTGGACTCTCTCTTTTTTCTTTTTTCTTCTTTTTTAATATGAACATTTTATAGTCCACTGAACAATTGTGACGATATCAATTGTCGGACCAACATCAGTCAATATTAACTATTGTATTATCATATAGTGCCAATATTTTATTCACTTTATGCCATATGGTCATTCATGCTAGGATTTTTATACTTATAGTGTTTTATATTGTGTTATTAAATTGATCCAATTTGATATTGATTCTGTATGTGACTCCACCTATCAGAGTGCCCATTCACTTTATATACAAGATTACCCAATACCCAACATTCAGCAGTAAAAGGTATCCGGACATTCAGCTTTCCCTCTATGTATTTATGAATATTCCCCCAATACTGTTTCAACACTGAACAGAGCCAGAAAATATGCAAATAATCCGCATCAGGAGTATCACACCTCGGGCAGTTGGAATCACTCCTAATACCACATCTCCTAAGCCAAAGAGGTGTAACATAGAGTCTATGCAAAATATTAAACTGCACCACAACGTGATTGAAATTATGTGAAACCACTTTGAAATCCTGAAATACCTCTTCCCTGTCATCCAGAGAAGTCATTGCACATTCATTTTGCCAAGCCCTCTGTCCTGGAGAAGGGGTATCTACAAATCGTGCTCTAATTATATTTCTGTAAAGTTGGGAAATCTTCATCCATCCCCCCCAAATTCCCTATCAAATCATTAAGCTGTGTAGAAGTGTGTATTTCAAGCCTATCTTTTTTTTTTTTAATACTTAATAGTGCCGATCTTAACTGTAGGTAACGAAACCATGTTAATTTCTGTGTTTTTTCTTTTTGTGATAATAACGTAAATGAAACTATATCCCCATTACCTACTACCTGTGTGACGTGTAATATATTGCTTTTTTGCCAATATGGATCTCTACCTAATTCAACTAAAGTTTGAAAGTGCCTGTTGTACCACAAAGGAGTGCATCCTATTGAACCCTTCAATCCAAACCAAAATCGAATACAATACCATGACTTCATAAAAAGACTCCTGGCGGATTTAAATTCCTTATTGGAGTAGGTCAATTGATCTGACTCCAAGAACGAAAAAAAGTTATCATATGGGGATTTATTCAGCAAATACCTACATAGCGGGCTATCATTCCATTTGCGGAAAAAGCAAAGCTGAATGGCCAAGAAGAATCCCTTGAAGCAGGGGAGATTAAGTCCTCCCCTCTCCAAGGGTTTATACCAATGCTCTAATTTAAGTCTGACACGTTTCCTCCCCCAGAGTAGATCGTTAATAATTCTCTCTGCGTGAGAAAAGCAATAATCAAAAAATAAATGTTGCTCAGTAATCATATATGTTTTATTAAGTGTAACATCGTAGGCATGTTTTAAACGTGCATATATAAATTGATCTAAGAAAGTGTTTGTGAGGTTAAAGTCCCCTAAAACTTTAAAACGATGGGCCACTCTAGTGATACCCCTACAACTCCAGTAAGTGTAATCAGTTATTTTAAAAAAATTCCCCTAAATTCCGATTCTCCCACAACGGGGTAAAATGAAAAACGTGTGTCACCTGCAAAATTGTTTTCAATGTGTCCCAGGCCCTCTGTAGTGTTCTCGCAATTGAACATCTAGTGTCCAAAGTGCCAAAATGTGCAGTTTCTAAGTGCGTAAAAATATTATCAAATGACCTACCTGATACCCTAATTAAATACTGCCCTAGTGCATTGTCGCCAGCTTTACAGCATCTTTGTATCTGCGCAGAAAAAAAATAGCCTTGAAAGAACGGGAGTGATAGTCCCCCATCTGACTCAGCCAGCCACAGATACCTCTGCTTTATGCGGACCCTCTTCCTCCCCCAAATTAGGTCATTTATTAAAACTTCCAATCTATAAAAAAAGGCATCCTCTATCCAGATGGGGGAAGCACAGATCGGATACAGAACCAGTGGTAATATGATAATTTTTACTAATGCCAGACGATCAGTTTGCGGTATTACCAATTTTTGCCAGGCTCTAATTTTCCCCTTTACTTTATCTATTACCAGGGAAAGATTTAACTCATAAAATCTACCTATGGGGACACCTATCCTTATCCCCAGATAGTCCAGGGAATCATCCATAGCCAATATCCGAACCTGGGAGCCTCCGTTGGGGGCATTTCGATTTAGCAGGAGGAGTGAGCCCAGTTGATTAAATAACCGGACAGTTGACTAAACTCCTCTATCACCTGCATAACGTAGGGGACAGCCTTCCAGCCCTGATCCAAAAAGAGAATAACATTGTCTGCATAGAGCCCGATTTTGTCACTCTCTCCCGCTACCCCGAACCCCTGAATCTGACCGCCCAGACGAATCCTACAAACCAGCGGCTCCATAAATAGCGCGAATAATAAGGGACAAAGGGGGCATCCCTGTCTCGTGCCACGTTGAAGCTCAATAATGGAGGAATTAACCCCATCAATATTAACTCGGGCGATTGGTTGGGTGTATAACAATTGAGTCATTGCAATGAAAGTAGACCCCAGTCGAAAATGTGCCATAGTCTGCCACAGGAAGGACCACTCTACCCTGTTGAACGCTTTGGCAGCGTCTAGAGACAGGATGGAGTGGTCTGTTCCCCCCCCTACCGACAGGTTCAAATACGTCCCATACAGATTCGCCTGAATCTGTCTCCCAGGTATAAATCCTGTTTGATTAGGATGAACCAGGGCTGCCAAACCGTTTCAGACGGTTTGCTAAAGACTTTGCAAGGATCTTATAGTCTGTATTGAGGAGTGGTATGGGCCTGTAGGACCCAACCTCACTGCCGTCTTTTTTTTAAATTAAGATGATGATTGCCTCCCTAAAAGATGGAGGGAGAGAACCATATCTGTAAGATTCACTTAACACCTGCAACAAAATAGGGAGGAGTACTTTAGCGTGATATCTTTTAAGTTCAAATGGCAAACCATCCGCCCCAGGGGATGAGTTATGTTTAACCGACCGAAGAACATCTTCCAATTCTGCCTGTTGTAAAGGATGATCAAGCATTCCAGTTTCCTGAGGTGAAAGAAAGGGCATTTCTAATTGGTCCAAATAGTCATCAATTTTAGAGGAACTACATACCGTTTCGGATCTATATATAGTAGAGTAATAGTTGACAAATTCCTGTCTGATCAGATCCGGATCCTTCGCTATCTGGCCCCGAGTATTTCTGATATACCTAATTTTTGGTCCCACCGCTTTGATTGGCGACCAATGCGGCTAACAATTTACCTGTTTTCCCCTCCTCCCTGAAACGTCTTTGTCCTTAAAAAAAGTTTGTGTTGGGCCTTATTTACCATAAAAGACCTGTATTGTAGGTTGGCTTCTTTCAATTGTATACGAAGTGAATCCGTACCGTATTTAGTCAACGCACCCTGCAACCTCCTAACTGTCTCCCTCATTGCATTTTCCTGCTTATGGAATTCCGCTCGTTGTCTTTTTATTTTACTGCAATAGAGGCCCCTAATATAGGCCTTCAAAGCGTCCCATACAAAATGGATATGGGTGGAGCCCTCATTATGATGCCAAAATTCAAGGATCTCCTCATTGATCAAATCCCGCTCACCAATAACCTCCAACCAATAGGGATTCAGTCTAAAGGCTCTATTGGGACGCGTATTTAACCCCGCCCCCCTGAGCAGAAGCAGAACCGGAGAATGGTCAGAGAATCCGTGCAGTTCATATTTCATCTTCACCACTTGATCGGACATAGCCCCATTTGCGAAGGCTAAGTCGATTCTTGACATTGACCTATACGACCGACCAAAGCATGAATACGCACTTTTTTCCCATGCAAATAGCGCCAAACATCAACCCAGGCAAGCTCCTGAGTGATGCTGCCCAACAGAGACCGAGTCTACCTCTGCTCAGAGGAGAGAGATATCCTATCCAGCACCGGATCCAAAACTGAATTAAAGTCACCTACCAGCAACATCGGGCACGGGGGTTTACTACAAATAGTTAAGGCTGAAGCTCAGCCTATAGTTGTGGGAGGGGCATGTAGTATTTAGCCCCGCGCCTACCTCACTCCAGCCTGGCGTTCCTGCGGCGTGCAGTAGTGTCCGGTCATCAGCGCAGCCACCTCACTTCCGGGTCCGCCCCTTCTGCTTCCTCCGGGGGCAAAGTCCAGCGTTCGGCTCTCCTCCGCTCCCGGCGTCTTTGGGATACCACGGTACGTTCAGGCCAGGGTCTGCTGGTCACCTCACGTTACTTGGGTGGTTCGGACTGGATTCCCCGAACCTGCATTGTCGGGGTCACTGTCCATCACCCCTTTCAAACCATCCTTCTTTCTGTCCACTTTTTCCATACCCTGAGTTATGTCCTAGTCTATTTCACTGCTGTACGTGTTCCTTCTCCACATTACACTTTTACAATACTTCTACCCATGATGTGATGACGATTTGATCATAAGCTGCATCCTGCAGATAACAGCATTTTTCATCAACCTGCGGGTGGGCGTGTGGCTGTGTGAATGAAATACTTACACTGGTTTTCAGACTCTTAGAAATCAGAAGTAATGTTCACATCCTTCATCTGCTGCAGAGCCTTATTCAGTGCATCCGAGTATGTCAGTCTCCACGGTCACTGCTATATGTATCATGGGCCTCTCCTCAGGTCGTCTGTCTTCCCTTACACCGCGGTTCTCGGATCCTCCGAGTTCTCCCAGCTCGCAGCATCCTCGCTACATTACCTGTCGTTTGCTGGGTCTTTCCGGATCGCCCGGGCTCTCTCTCCTTCACGGGGTTCGTCCTATCTCAGGTCCTGGATCGCCAAGGGCCATCTCTCTCCGGTTCGCCCGGTCCATGTATTTATCTCCTGGATCGCCCAGGTCTCTTTCCCTAGTTCGCCTAGGGTTCTTCTTCCCCCTGGATCGCCCAGGTCTCTTTCCCTAGTTCGCCTGGGGTTTCTTCTTCTCCTGGATCGACCAGGTCCTTTTTCCCTAGTTCGCCTGGGGTTCTACCTTCCTCCTGGATCGCCTAGGTCTGTCTTCAGCTTACTCCGCTGCCTGGTCTCTCTCTGTAAAACACGGGTGCGGTTTGTCTTCTTGTCTCCAGTCGATTTGTCCCTTGTGCCCCTAGGTTACGTCCCAGGCTCGTTCGCTCCCTGGGCCAGCAGGGTCAACTTGATCCTTTTCTGTGTCTTTTCTGTCGCTGCTTCCTTTGGGAGATCGCCTCCCATTTCTCTTCCCAGCTGTCGGTTAACTGGTCCTCATATGCGTTATCTTCAGATCGTAGGTTCGTTCCGTTTTTCATCTCGCGTTCAGTCGAGGGTTAAATCCTCTCTAAGGTAAGTTCAGGTTATGCTCGGTCCCTCTGAGGGCTGTGTTTTTTTTCTTTCTTTCCCTCTTCTCCTCTTCTGAAGGTCTGGATTTTTCTCTAGCTTGCCGGTCCGTAAGCAAATTCAGATCTCCAGTTCTTCGGTCTTAGGCTTCTTCTGGTAAGTATCTTAAATTGTCTAATTTCCCTCGCCTTTAATCTTCATTCTCAGCTGTTTCTTTCGCTTTTCTGCAGCTTTGTTCCCCCTCTCATTTACATTTTTTCCGCAGGTCAAGGATGTCTCACGTGTCAGAAATGGAAGACAATATTTACCTTCCTGGAACATCGGCTTCTGGTCACTCCGGCAGCGCTTCCTTGAGGAGCTGGACAGTGCCTAGGCTAATCACCAAACTCAACCGCAGGGGGATTCGTCATCCCGCGTCGGCCCGCAAGGCCGCTTGTTGATGACGGCCCCGAGTTCAGTGGAAGTTCAGTCTAGCTCGCCTTCCATCCAGCAAGCCCTGTCCCAGATTCAGTCCTCTATTAGCGGGCTGGCCAGTTCTATATTCGACATTCAGGCCAGGGTTGCAGCTCTCGAAGCCAGACCCTCAGCAACCCCCACCTCCAGATGTGGCAGGTAGGCCAGCTCCTGGTCCTCTAATTGCCCCGTCTCATTTCATCCCCGAGCATATTAAAAAGGACATCTTGGCTGGGAAGGATGTGAATTTGGCCTCCATCCTCATCGCCTCCCAGGACATCTCGGAGAATCGGATCTTTAATTGCGGGGAGGTTTCGGTGGTCTTGAAGGCCAAAGACGCCAGACTCAATCGCAAATTGTCCATTGCCGAGTTTTTCCTGGCCTTTAGCCTGTATCGGGACATTGTCTGTTTGGCCGATCCATCCAGGAGTGAGGAGCTTGATACCTACCTGTATCGGGTTTCGGACCTGGGCCACAAGTACGGTGGCTCAGCGTTCTATGATTACTACAGGTCCTTTTCCGCCAAGGCAGCAGCAGCCCTGTCGCAGTTTCAGTTCATGACTAATTGGGCCGATCTCGACATGGAGCTGTTCTGCCGTCATTTTGCCGGTCTCAGAGCTCCCTCCTGTGCCTCTTGTCAGTCTATCTTCCATACCTCTGACTGGTGTCCCGATCAGGCTCATCCTTCCCAGCAGGGAGCTGCTCCTAGTACTTCAGGGGCCGTCAAGAGTTCGGCAACTCTAGACAAACTGGGCAGACCAATTGTCTATTTAGGTAGCAGCCAGGTCTGCAACAACTTCAATGCGGGAGGTTGTGCCTTTAACGCCTGTCGAGCTCTTCATATCTGCTCGGCGTGCTTTCGGGCTCATCCGCGTTCGGCCTGTACCAGGAAATCTTCTAAGAGCTCCTGACTAGCCGACATTGATGTAGACCTTCTGGCTGTTCTGCTGCAGGGTCACCCAGACCGTCTTTTTGTGGCTTTCCTCTTGGCCGGGTTCCGGGAGGGCTTCCATACAGGGCTCATCACCCTGCCTCACGGGTCATGCGTTCGGCCTTCGGTGACCCGGAGGCCGTGGATGCCCTCCTTCGATCCGAAGTCGAAAAGGGTTTCATTATTGGTCCTTTCCTCCACATCCCGTTTCAGTCCTGGCGGATCAACCCTATTGGGCTAGTTGTAAAACAATCTTCCAATAAAAAACGCCTCATCTACGATCTGTCAGCGCCTCATATGTCATCCACCCCAAGCCTGAATTCTCTCATTCCATCCGAGGAGTATTCTATGCAATACTCGTCGGTGGAGGAGGCAATCCAGCTCATCCTCCAGTCGGGGGTTGGGTCTTGGCTTGCCAAAGTAGATATAGCTGACGCCTTTAAGCTTCTCCCAGTCCACCCGCATCTTTGGAGGTACTATGGTATCAATTGGTCGAACAGGTTTTTTTTTGCCAATCGCTTAACCTTCGGGTCCAAGAGCAGCCCCTGGCTGTTCGACTAATTTGCCAGGGCTCTCCATTGGATCCTGGTGCACCACGGCGGTCTTCCCATGGTAATTCATTACCTGGATGACTTTTTGCTTGTTGAACACCCTCATCTGGTCCCCTCAATTCCCGCCACTCTTCTCGAAATATTCTCCCTGCTCCAGGTGTCTGTGGCCTCCGCCAAGACCGAGGGCCCAGCCACCAGGGTGACCTTCCTGGGCATCACGTTAGACTCCGTCAAAATGGAGGCTAGTCTGCCACCAGAAAAATTGGCCAAGATCTGCTCTGCCATCTCTAGGGTGGGTCTGCTGAATCATGCCACGAAGATAATGCCCCAGGGCCGGTCTTTTCTGGCCAGCCTGTTGCATCTTTCTCCACAGTCCATGACCAGGATTCTGTGGTCCACCTGGACTGCCACGCCATCTCGGACCTTGCCATGTGGAGCACATTCCTTTCAGATTGGAACAGCATTTCCCTCTTCGTTCCTCGCTGGGACTCGGCTTCCCCGATTATTTTCTCGGACGCCGCCGGTTCCATCGGTTTTGCTGCAATCTTCAGGTCCCACTGGCTGGCGACCGGGTGGCCTCCGGAAATCCGGGCAGACCCAGCTGCCATTAGTTCTTCTCCCCTCCTGTAATTATATCCCATCGTGGCTGCCGCCTTGGTTTGGGGCAGCTCCTGGTCCAACTTGCCAGTTCTGTTCGTCACGGATAGCCAGTCCCTGGTCGATATCATCAATTCCTGCAGGTCCAGATCGCTCAGGGTCATGGCCCTGCTGTGAAAATTTGTGTGGCTATCCCTCACCTACAACTTCCATGTTCGGTGTGCTCACATTCCAGGGGAATCCAACACTGCCGCTGACGCCCTGTCCCGTTTCTGTTTTTCCGCTTTTTTTCAGGAAATGCCCGAAGCGGATCGTACTGGCACTCAGGTCCCACCGCTCAACTCATTCATCCTGGATTAGCATCCTTGGTGGTCCAGGCAGAGAGACTGGTCGAGGGTTCTTTATCTCGCAACACAGCCAGGAATTATCGGGCCTGGTTCACAGCTTTCAGCAAGTTTTCTCAAGAGTTTCCGAGGGGTCAGCTGGAGGAAACCTCATATGTCATGGCGTTCATTGCATTTTGCCACACCCGCCTGTCTTTATCCCACAACACCATCAAACTATATTTAGCGGGGCTCCAGCATCATCGCATGATCGCCAAGCCAGATGGGGGTTCCATCCTTGCCACACAAGCCATCAAGGCAACGCTCAGGGGTCTGCAGAAATAGGGGAGGGGTCCGCGCACCCGTAGACAGCCAGTGTCAGGGGAATTATTCAGAGCCCTATCCTCGGCCTTAGACGGCAGTCCTTTTGGGCCCTCTCTTAGCACGGTTCTGAAGGCTGCTATTTACCTCGGGTTCTACGGCTTTCTCAGGCCTGGCGAATTCACATCTGTCCCCGGGCGTCATAGCTTCCTCCAGAAACGCCACCTAGTCTGGAACAAAGACCATTTTGTACTCTATCTCCCGTCCTCCAAATCCAACCAGTCTGGTCCACCCACGGAGATTAGGTTTTTCCCTTCAAATAAACAATGGTGCCCGGTCAAGGTTCTGTGGCAGCTGTCGTCCTGCTTCATCGTCTCTCCACTAGACTCCCCTCTGCTGCCTTGCGCATGTAAGCCACTTACCACATCAAAATTCATGTCCCTCGTCCGGTCTCTGATGCAGGGGTTGGGTCACGACCCCAGCACTATTTCAGGTCATTCTTTCCGCATTGAGGCAGCGACGGCAGCTTCTAAGCATCAGGTCCCCGCACATGTTATTCGCTGCATGGGGCGTTGGCGTTCGTCTTGTTTCGCCCGTTATATACCAGACCCCCAGGCAGAAATTTCTCAGGCTTTCCATACACTGGCTTTGTAATGTTTAAATAAATCTATGTTTACCTATTCGGAGTCTTTGGCCCTTTTTCTTGGCGTACCAGCGGTCGTGGCGGGTGAAGCTCAGCCTGTAGTTGTGAGAGGGGCATGTAGTATTTTGCCCCGCGCCTACCTCACTCCAGCCTGGTGTTCCTGCGGCGTGCCCCTCCCTCCCCTTTCTTTCACTCTCACCTTTTGGGTATGCCCCCTTTTCTTGGCGTACCCGCGGTCGTGGCTCGCGGCACACCACAGCCACTAGGTTCAGGGTTAGGGTTCCCTCTCCTCCCGCTTCTCGCTATCTCTAGCCCTGACCATAAATAAACGTAGACAACAGGGATAGAACAGTGGATGCAAAAGGGGGAGGGACATAGACAAAAGCTAAGATAGTCTCCTGTCCATTCCACTGACCGTGGAGAAAAACATATCGACCCACCCTATCCACCCGATTATCCAACGGATGAAAATCAAACCCATGATGGATATGCACACTCACACCCCTTCGAATATGATGAGAGGCATGAGTGGTATTCCAATTTCGCCCATCGCCTCTTTAATTGGGGAATCTTCTTAACCGTTGCATGCGACTCCAAAAAAGCCACAATTGCCGGGAGGTGCCGGGCCATAACACCAAACACCACTGTCCTTTTAATTCTATCCCCCAGCCCTCACACATTCCAACACAAACCCCTACGCATCATTATAAGCTATCACAGGACGAAACCTTCCACAGACCGGCAGGAGATGGTAAAGAGGTCCCCTAGGCCCAGCGACAGCAGCTAACCCCCCACCCCTTCCCTAATACCCACCCACCCCCCACCCATAACCATTACCTAAACCCACCATTTGGCTCACAGAGAATATTATCCCCATCAACCTCTTCCACTATCGCCAACCCCACTCCCTGTCCAACCCCGCTCCTCACTCCACCACCATATAGCCAACGTGAAATAGTACAAACGCCATCAAAATATAAATTAAAGATCCCAGCAGGGGCTATAGACCGGTCAAATCAAGGCACTGTGCGGCCTCTGTAGGTGTAGAAAAGAATTGCACAGAGTCGTAAACAACCCTGAGTTTGGCCGGATACAACATTGCGTACTTTATATGTGCACAGATTAACCTTTTTTTCACATAAAAAAAAGAGTGCCTTTTATTTTGTGTCTCTCGACAGAAATCCGGGTATATTTGAATGTCATTCCCATCAAAGCCAATTTTAAGGATCTCTCTTTTGCGTCTAAGTACCCAATCCCGGTCCTTGGAGCAAACTAATCTGGCTAATAAAGCTCGGGGGGGAGCACCTGGAGGGGGCTTCCTCAAAGGGATTCTATGCGCTCGCTCTACACAGAAGGAGGAAAGATCGTAATCCGATCCCAATGTTTGCACCAGCCACTTTTGCACAAAGTCCACTGGGTTATCTTGTTCCACCCCCTCCGGAAACCCCATCAGTCTTATATTATTCCTCCGGGATCTATCTTCTAAATCAATCAGTTTATTTTTCAACCCAAGACATTCTTGCTCCACACCCTCAAGGCTTTTTTTTTTGTTAAACCCAACTCCTTATTCACTCCAACTGTCTCCAGCTCCAAATCTTTTATTTTTACTCTTAATTTTGTAATTTCATCCCTAATTATAGTGATGTCACCCTGTAGAGCAGCCATTGTGATTAATTGCGATACAGTGCTATTAGTCTTATTCACTGCCCCCAAAATTTTAGCTAATTTATTATTAACACCCTGCAGTACTTCCCTATCAACCTCCTTAGGATCCGCGGAAACCAACATTGCAGCGGCTGGCTTATTTCCGGCCGCCTCAAGGTGGCCTCCCGTTTATTGGGACCCCCCCAGTCCCTAGTTTAAACAGTCCTCCAACCTTCTAGCCATCTTCTTCCCCAACACAGCTGCCCCTTCCCCATTGAGGTGCAGCCCGTCCCTACGATAGAGCCTGTAGCCGATAGAGAAGTCGGCCCAGTTCTCCAGGAACCCAAACCCCTCCTTCCTACACCAGTTCTTGAGCCACTTGTTAATTTCCCTAATCTCCCACTGCCTTACTTGTGTGGCCCGTGGTACAGGTAGTATTTCGGAAAATACTACCTTTGAGGTCCTTGCCCTAAGCTTTTGACCTAAATCCCTGAAATCATTTTTAAGGACTCTACACCTACCCCTAACTTTGTCATCTGAAAACTCACTGGCGGTAGAACTGCCAACAACAGAAGGTCACCTGGTCACCCGGGCGTCGGTATCGGCATCAGCATCAGCGAGCTGCGGCAGGAGCAAGAAGGCAGTGAAGAGAGCGGCGGTGGAGGACAAACGATGGAGCGATGGAGGCAGCGGTACGGCGGTGGGGCGATGGAGCGTCCAGCAAGGAGCGAGGGGACGGAGGCACAGCACGTTCTACGTCATGCACGAACCAGGCTACTCAGTATACAGAAGTTTAATCATATTACTAAATCTGGGGCCGAAGCCCATCTTAAGAAACACTCTCCAAAGGAACCCCCACTCAACCCTATCGAAGGCCTTGGAGGCGTCAATAGACAATATGGAACGAGAAGACCCTCCGGAAGTCTGCAGATTGGCAAAAAGCCGATGGAGATTGTAATGGGTCCCTTTATTAGGCATAAACCCATTTTGGTCTGGGTGTTTAATTGATGTCATAACGCTGAATAACCTCCGCGCCAAAATTTTAGCCAGTAGTTTAACATCTGTGTTAAGGAGAGAGATAGGTCTATATGACCCCAAATCATTGGGGTCTTTACCCTTCTTTAATATCACTGTAATCACCGCCTCTGTCATTGTTTCTGGAAGAGCTCCCTACTTTATTGAATCTAAACATTAAAAATGGCTTCTCCTCCGAGTGAGTTCTCTCATGCTTAGAAAGACTTGATTTCTGACTAAAAGATTTCACACATTTATGACATGAAAATGGCTTCTCTCCTGTGTGAATTCTCTGATGTGTAACAAGTTGCGATTTCGCACTGAAACACTTCCCACATTCAGGACACATGAATGGCTTCTCCCCTGTGTGAGTTCTCTGATGTATAACAAGATGTGATTTCAGAATAAAACATTTCTCACATTCGAGACATGAAAATGGCTTCTCCCCTGTGTGACTTCTCTGATGTATAACAAGTTGCGATTTCTCACTGAAACCCTTCCCACATTCAGGACACATGAATGGCTTCTCCCCTGTGTGAGTTCTCTGATGTCTAACAAGATGTGATTTCAGAATAAAACATTTCCCACATTCGAGACATGAAAATGGTTTCTCCCCGGTGTGACTTCTCTGATGTATAACAAGTTGCGATTTCTGACTAACACACTTTCCACATTCAGGACACATAAATGGCTTCTCCCCTGTGTGAGTTCTCTGATGTCTAACAAGATGTGATTTCAGAATAAAACATTTTCCACATTCTGAACATGAAAATGGCTTTTCCTCTAAGTGGATTTTTAGATGACCCTCAAGACATGATTTCTGACTAAAAGACTTCCCACATTCAGGACATGGAAATGTCTCCTCCCCTGTGTGAGATTGCTGATGTCTATAAAGGTCTGCGTTCTGACTAAAACATTTCCCACATTCTGAACATGAAAATAGCTTCTTTCTTTCATGAGTTCTCTGATGATAAAGAAGAGTTGATTTCTGATTAAAGCATTTTCCACATTCTGAACATAAAAATGACTTATCGTCTACATGGACTTTTAGATGGCTCACAAGTTGTGATTTCCGAGTAAAACATTTCCCACATTCCGAACATGAATGCGGCTTCTCTCCTGTGTGAGTCCTCTGATGTCCAACTAGAATGAATTTTCTGGTAAAAGATTTTCCGCATTCTGAACATGAATAAGGCTTCTCTCCTGTGTGAGTCCTCTGATGTACAACTAAAATGAATTTCCTGGTAAAAGATTTTCCACATTCAGAGCATGAAAATGACCTTTTGTTTCTGTGATTTCTCTCATGCAAAGACAGATTACTATCCTTTTTTAACTGTTTCTCACGGGGAAATATTTTTCCACGTTTCTGTTTAGCTCTTTTTCTGCCAATCAGTGATTGATTAGATGAAGATTTCTTGTGACCAGTGGTGTCAGTGGACAGATCTTTGCTTTGAAAGACTGAGGGTACATTAGGAGTTTTTGTATTAGCTTGTGTGGTATTGTTATCTTCTACTTCATGGTAGGAAGATAAATTGAAGTATCCATGGGAGCTGCTCAACCCGTCTTCACCTAGAAAATTAAACAGAATTTTCTTATTTTCCCGAAGAAAATGATTTTGTATTAATCATTTAAGGTTTAATAAAACAATATTAAGTCAGGATCAGGAAACAAAGTAAATCAGAAATGTAATAACACAGGATAATGTACAATTTAGCAAGTAAATCACATTTACTTGTATAACGTTTTCAGGAGGTTTTAGTCTGCAAAGTTCCCAGAATTTAATCCCTTGTAGAGATAGTGTTTCTATCCAGACCATACAGTATAATACATCCCAATGTCAACAGACAACACAAGCTCCCCCAGAGTGTATAGGATAGATATCATGAATGGAAGCAAATTTGGCATGAACATGTACACACCACCTGAGTATACGCCCACTGTATGGCCCTAACATATGCTCTATGTCACCCATATGCTTAAAGGGCTTCTGTCACCCCACTAAACAAATTTTTTTTTTGTGTGTACTTATAATCCCTATCCTGCCATATTGCCATACATTATGTTATTAATAATTTTCGTTCAGTAGATTTAGCAAAAAACGTACTTTTATGATATGCTAATTACCTTTCTACCAGCAAGTAGGGCGTCTACTTGCTGGTAGCAGCCGCAGAAAATCGCCCCCTCCTTCTGTTGATTGACAGGGCCAACCGCGATCTCCTCCTTCGACTGGCCCTGTCAGCATTTCAAAAATCGCGTGCCTGTGTTGATTCGGCGCAGGCGCTCTGAGATAAGGAGGCTTGCCTCCTCAGCACTCCCTCAGTGCGCCTGCGCTGATGACGTCTTCTCTTTCGGTGATGTCATCGGCGCAGGCGCACTGAGGGAGTGCTGAGGAGGCGAGCCTCCTTATCTCAGAGCGCCTGCGCTGAATCAACACAGGCGCAGGTGACAGGGCTGGCCAGAGGAGGAGATCGCAGCTGGCCCTGTCAATCAACAGAAGGAGGGGGCGGTTTTCTGCGGCTGCTACCAGCAAGTAGACGCCCTACTTGCTGGTAGAAAGGTAATTAGCATATCATTAAAGTAATTTTTTTGCTAAATCTACTGAACGAAAAATATTAATAACATAATGTATGGCAATATGGCAGGATAGGGATTATAAGTACACAAAAAAAAAAATAGTGGGGTGACAGAAGCCCTTTAACAAAATGTTCACACTTTGGGGAACATTATTAATGAATGAACACCAGGTTTTCACTTATTTTTACCAGTCCCAATTAGATTGTGGCTGAGAGGGTCCACTGCTAGGATTAGCTAAAGCTTGTGTGACCACCTACTGCAATTTCATGGGGCCTATGTCTTTTCTGGACATTACCTAGACCTACTCTTATACATGCTAAATTGCAAAACACATTTCCTTATTAAAGTGACTCTCTGGTTCAAAACAAATTCACATTAACTGGGAAATGAACTGAACACTTACATGGTGCCCTCCTTTTCAACTCTTTAGCTGCAGATCCATCAATTCCCTCACTGCTTCTCAGACTACACGATGCATTCCACACATTTGGTAGCCCAAGACACTTCTAGATGCCCTTGGATTGGCTAGTAGTGCTCACATGAACAGTGTTGACCAAACCAAGAGCAGGGCTGGACAAATAGGAAGTGTCTTGGGTTACTAATGCAGAATGTGCAACAGACAGTACGAGAAGTAGTGCGGCCATCTTCAATTGCAGAAGAAGTTTCTGTGAATTAGCAAATCTTCAACTGAAAATATGCAAAGCAGGGCACCATTTAAGTGTTCTGTTCTCTCCCAGTCAATGTGAATTTTTTCTTGAAGAGGAGGGTTGCTATGATTTTGCGATTCTCCTTTTGTTGTACAAGTATCCTATTAAAACAAACTGCAAGTCCTTAGCACCTGTATGGACCCTTTCCTCCTATGGATATATCTGTCTAGTCAGTTCTCTGTTATAACTGGCCTCTCACCACAATTACTATTATTTTACCACAGTTATAAGGACATTTATTTTTATATATTCTTTAAGAAACCTGACCTCAAGATATACAGAAACTGCACTCACTAAAGTGACAAATGACCTCCTGACAGCAAAATGCAACGGTAACTACTCTCTGCTCATTCTCTTTGACCTCTCTGCAGCTTTTGACACTGTAGACCACCATCTCCTGCTCGCCATGCTCCAATCCATCGGCCTAAAGGACACCGCCCTCTCCTGGTGTTCTTCCTATCTCTGGTCGCTCTTTCAGGGTATCATTCGCTGGCTCCACTTCCTTACCTCTCCCCCTCGCTGTTGGAGTTCCTCAGGGTTCAGTCCTAAGCCCTCTCCTCTTCTCCCTGTACACAGCACCAATTGGACAGACCATCAACAGATTTGGTTTCCAGTACCATCTCTATGCTGATGACACACAACTATACACTTCATCCCCTGACATCACACCTGCTGTATTGCAGAACACCAGCGACTGTCTCTCGGCCGTCTCTAACATTATGTCCTCTCTCTATCTGAAACGTAATCTTTCAAAAACTGAACTTCTTGTGTTCTCTCCATCTACTAACCTACCTTAACCTGATATCTGCCTCTCGGTGTGCAACACCGTCATCACTCCTAGGCAGCGCGCCCGCTGTCTCGGGGTGACTTTTGACACTGATCTTTCTTTCACCCCCTATATTCAATCTCTCTCCCGCTCATGTCGCCTGCACCTCAAAAACATCTCTAGTATCCTCCCCTTTCTCACTATGGAAACAACAAAAACTCTCATTGTTGCCCTGATCCACTCCCGCCTTGATTACTGCAACTCACTATTAATTGGCCTCCCCCTCACCAGACTCTCCCCTCTCCAATCTATTCTTAATGCAGCAGCCACGGTCACCTATCTGTCCAACTGCTACTCTGATGCCTCTGCCCTGTGTCAGTCATTGCACTGGCTACCCATACACTATAGAATCCAATTCAAACTGCTTGTCCTCACCCACAAAGCCCTCCACAGTGCTGCACCACCCTACATCTCTTCCCTCATCTCTGTCTACCACCCTACCCGTGCTCTCCGTTCAGCCAATGACTTACGACTGACTTCCACAAAAATCCGAAACTCTCTTTCCCGGCTCCAAGATTTCTCTCGAACTGCACCGGTTCTCTGGAATACCCTACCCCAAGAAATCAGGCTTAATCACAACATGTACATGTTTAAGCATTTGCTAAAAACACATCTTTTCAGGGTGGCCTATCACCTCCCTTGATCTAACCTCCCCATAGCCCATTTATCATTCCCTGAAGCTGAGCCTCCACTGCACCCAGAAGCACTTCGTATATTGGCTGCTGACCAGCTCATATGGCTTTATATCTGCTCCCCTATTCTCCCAAAATAGCTGGACTATCGTACATAACAAGCACTTCTACCTTTTGTGTCACCCCTATCCCCTCATAGATTGTAAGCTCTTGCGAGCAGGGTCCTCATTCCTCTTGTTCTAGTAATCGACTTGTCTGTTGCTATGTTGTTATTTATGACTGTTTGTACATGAACCCCTGAATTGTAAGGCGCTGCGGAATATGTTGGCGCTATATAAATAAAGATTATTATTATTATTATAATATCTGAAAACTGGAAATATAATAAACAATATGGAATGATCGCGGTTATAAAATCATTATCCCATAAGAACAGAACAGGACAATCACTGAAGAGGAAAACTCAATTCCACAATGTACGTTTCTCCAACTAAAAGAAAGGAACCTTCATCATGGAAGCCCTAATACTTTCTTTCATATCTATCTGTCACGAGGGTATCAAGAGCCACGTCTGACTCCGTTATACCCGGGGTCAGGAGGTCGCAGCGGGTGGCTGCGCGCTCTATATCTAAAGATCACGTTGTTTCTTAGTGATTGTTTTCTGTGTTTGCCTTGCTATCCTTTTTGTCTCAATCAGGGATCCGTAGCTTCTCCTCCTCAGCTGTTTCTTGTCTGCCACTCCCAACATCCTTATATTCTCCCCTCACACTTCTCTAGTTGCAAGTTATAGAGCTTCCTGCCTGGACATCTATACTGACCCACTGGAGTTGTGAATCCTGGTTGTCGTTCCAGAGTGCTACCCTCCGGATCCCTGTTGGGCTTCTTGTTGTCTCCTGTTGTCGCCCACCTGGGATTATATGTTGAGTTTGTATTGTCTGTCCTTCCCTTGGTGTTTTCCTTTAGAGCTAGTGGTGCGGACTAGTGTTCCCACCGCCCTGTTCACTATCTAGGGCTCAGCTTAGGGAAAGCCAGGGCTTTAGGCACGTGATCGGCGTACGGGTGAGGAACCCGTCTAGGGACGTCAGGGCAGCCAGGTGCCAGCTGCTAGGTGAGTCAGGGGTCACCACCTTCCCTCTCACTTGGGCAGGGCCTTCCTTGTTCCCTCCCTCTGCGTCACGTATGTGATAGTCACGCCGACCGTGATATTATAACTGGCCTTTACTTTTTGAGAAAAAATAAATAATTTTTTTTTTTTTTTTTTTTTTCTCTACTTAGAATCCAATATGGATCCTATTGCTGCCTTGGCAAAACAGCTTCAAGGCCTGTCTTTGGAGGTGGCAGGATTGAAGTCGTCTGTCCTCCAACAACAGCAGCAAATGCAGCAGACCGCACCCCCAGCGGTTGCTATGGGTAACCAGGTAGTTACAGAACCCAAGGTTGTTCTTCCTGACAGATTTTCTGGGGGAAGGGACAAATTTGCGACGTTCCGTGAGGCCTGCAAATTATACTTTAAGTTGCGCCCTTACTCCTCAGGTAATGAAGAACAGCGGGTAGGGATTGTAATTTCCCTGCTTCAGGGGGACCCACAATCCTGGGCGTTCTCGTTACCCCCTGGTTCTCAGGCTCTCCGGTCAGTGGAGGGATTTTTTGGGGCTTTGGGTCTCATATATGATGACCCTGACCGAGTCGCCCTGGCTGAGTCGAAGTTACGGAGACTCCTACAGGGAGATCGGTCAGCAGAGGAATATTGCTCAGAGTTCCGTAGGTGGGCTACGGATACTCAGTGGAACGACCCGGCTCTCAGGAGTCAGTTCTGCTCTGGGTTATCTGAAAGGGTTAAGGATGCACTGGCGCTGTATGAGACCCCCCTTTCCCTTGATGCTGTTATGTCCCTCTCTATCAGAATAGATAGGCGTCTTAGGGAGAGATCGAAAATTCCTGAGCAATTGGTTACCTCTCCCAAACAACAATTAGTCTGTACTGACTTAGATGAGCCTATGCAGCTAGGCGGAACTTCTCGTCAGGTCCGTCCTCCTGAGGTTCGCCGCAGGGGGGGGGGCTTGTTTTTTCTGTGGGGGGAAGGGTCATTTCATTAATGTCTGTCCCTCTTTTCTCAAAAACAAAAGACCGTCGGAAAACTACTAACCCCAGGCTGTGCGGAGGATGTCAGCCGGGGGGTATACGTTTCCTCCATACGAACATCTCAATTTGTGTTACCAGCGGTTATTGTTTTTGGTGTTAAGACGGAGTCTATTTCTTTTTTTCTAGACAGTGGAGCAGGGGTAAATTTGATAGATGCCCATTTTGCCCGCACTATGGGTTTGTCTCTCTGCACGCTGCAGAGACCTATTCCCGTATTCGCTATAGATTCGGCTCCTCTGTCTCAGAGAAACCTCACCCACATTGTTCATAATTTACACCTTCGGGTAGGGGACCACCATAATGAGTGTCTTTCATGTTACGTTCTGGAGGGCCTTCCCTCTCCTGTGGTATTGGGTCTCCCCTGGTTGGTAGCGCACAATCCAGTGGTGGATTGCCAGGCCAGGGAGATATTGGAGTGGAGTGAGCATTGCAGAGAGAATTGCTTAAATAACAATTGCTTAATCGCCTCCATAGCTTCCCTACCTACATTTATTTCGGACTTTGAGGACGTTTTTTCTGAAAAGGGTTGTCAGAAGCTACCACCTCATCGTCCTTATGATTGCCCGGTTAACCTGATTCCCGGTGCAAAATTACCCAAGTCCAGGTTGTATAATCTTTCGGGTCCCGAGAGACAAGCCATGAAAGATTATATCTCCGAGAGTCTGGCTAAGGGACACATCAGACCCTCTTCTTCACCCGTGGCTGCAGGGTTTTTCTTTGTTAAAAAGAAAGATGGGGGCCTGCGTCCTTGCCTAGATTTCCGTGAGCTAAACCAGATAACCATCCGAGACCCATACCCTCTTCCTCTCATTCCTGACCTTTTTAATCAGATTGCGGGTGCTAGGTGGTTCTCCAAACTTGATCTTAGGGGGGCCTACAATCTGATTCGTATCAGGGAAGGGGATGAGTGGAAGACAGCTTTTTACACCCATGAGGGGCATTATGAAAATCTAGTTATGCCTTTCGGTCTGACCAATGCCCCCGCTGTCTTCCAACATTTCGTTAATGATATTTTTAGTCATCTCATCGGCAGGTTTGTAGTCATATACCTAGATGATATCTTAATTTATTCGGCTGATCTGAAAACACATGAGGTGCATGTCAGGCAAGTACTGCAGATCCTACGGACGAATAAATTATATGCGAAAATTGAAAAATGTGTCTTCGCCGTTCAGGAAATACAGTTCCTGGGATATCTATTATCTGCTTCAGGTTTCCGTATGGATCCTGGGAAGGTCCAGGCAATTTTAGATTGGGATCTTCCTGAGAACCTTAAAGCCCTACAACGGTTTTTGGGTTTCGCAAATTTCTATAGAAAGTACATTAAAAATTATTCAGTGATCGTTAAACCCCTTACCGACATGACTAGGAAGGGGACGGATTTTTCCAAATGGTCTGACGCCGCTAAAAATGCATTTTCCTCTCTAAAAGAGAGGTTTACCTCGGCACCTGTTCTAATTCAACCTGTTGTCTCCCAGCCTTTTATTGTTGAGGTAGATGCGTCAGAGGTGGGAGTGGGGGCTGTATTGTCTCAGGGTCCGTCTCCTGGCAAATGGCGCCCTTGCGCTTTCTTTTCCAAAAAATTATCTTCTGCAGAGAAGAACTATGATGTTGGAAATAGGGAACTGTTGGCGATTAAACTGGCGCTTGAAGAGTGGCGTCACTTCTTAGAGGGAGCAATCCACCCCGTCACGGTGATTACGGATCACAAAAACCTTCTGTACCTAGAATCGGCTAAGCGTCTCACCCCTAGACAAGCTAGGTGGTCGCTATTCTTTACCAGATTTAACTTTGTAATCACCTATCGTCCTGGGGCAAAAAATACCAAGGCAGACGCGTTATCTCGTAGTTTCCCTGGAGGGGGTAATGTTAGTGATCCGGTACCTATTTTACAAAGAGGAGTGGTTGTCTCTGCTGTACACTCTGTTCTAGAGGGAAAGGTGTTAGAGGCCCAGGGGGACGCCCCGGCCTCTTGCCCCTCAGAGAAATTGTTTGTACCGTTAAACCTGCGTCTTGAATTATTAAAAGAACATCATAATTCGGCACAGGTAGTAAAGCAACCTTGGAGCTATTATCTCGTCGTTTTTGGTGGCCAAGGTTGCGTCAGGATGTAATGGATTTCGTGTCTACTTGCTCTACTTGTGCACGCGCGAAAGTCTCTCATACACGTCCAGCAGGGTCTTTATTGCCACTTTTTATTCCCAATAGGCCATGGACACATCTGTCAATGGATTTCATCACTGACTTACCGTTGTCTGCGGGTAAAACAGTTATTTTGGTAGTAGTAGACAGGTTTAGCAAAATGGTACACTTTATTGCGCTACCCGCACTTCCTAATGCTAAAACTCTTGCTCAGGTGTTTATCAGTGAAATCGTGAAGCTTCACGGGGTCCCTTCCGATGTGGTTTCGGATCGGGGAACCCAGTTTATTTCTAAGTTTTGGAAAGCTTTTTGTTCCCGTTTGGGGGTACACTTGTCCTTTTCCTCAGCTTCCCATCCTCAGTCGAATGGACAGATTGAGCGTACCAACCAAAACCTAGAAACATATTTAAGGTGTTTTGTGTCTGAAAATCAAGAGTTGTGGTCATCATATTTACCGTTAGCTGAGTTTGCCATAAATAATCATTATCAGGAGTCCACTGGCAAGTCACCATTCCTTGGTGCATACGGTTTTCATCCCCAATTTTGTACTTTCAAAGAGGGGGGGTCTTCTGGGGTTCCCGAAGAGGAAAGGTTTTCTTCATCTCTTTCATCAGTATGGCAGAAGGTGCAAGTTAACTTGAAAAAGATGAGTGGTAAATATAAATGCATGGCCGATAAGAAACGGTCGCCAGGTCCGGACCTAGGAGTGAATGACTATGTGTGGTTGTCTACTAGGAATATTAAGTTGAAGGTTCCCTCTTGGAAACTGGGCCCTAGGTTCATTGGTCCTTATAAAATAGGAGCCGTTATTAACCCTGTGGCTTTTCGCCTGGAGCTACCTCAGACTTTTAAGATCCATAACGTCTTCCATAAATCGTTACTCAAGAAGTATGTTCCACCTCTAGAACCATCACCACTGCCACCTCCTCCTGTTATTGTGGATGGTAATCTGGAGTTTCAAATAGCCAGAATTGTTGATTCTCGTCGGGTCCGCCGCTCTCTTCAGTATCTGGTGCATTGGAGGGGTTACGGTCCCGAGGAAAGAATGTGGGTTCCAGCGTCAGAGGTAAACGCCAACAGGTTAATTCAGGCTTTCCATACCTCTCATCCGGAGAGACCTGGTCCTGAGTGTCCGGAGGCCCCTCGTGAAAGGGGGGGGTACTGTCACGAGGGTATCAAGAGCCACGTCTGACTCCGTTATACCCGGGGTCAGGAGGTCGCAGCGGGTGGCTGCGCGCTCTATATCTAAAGATCACGTTGTTTCTTAGTGATTGTTTTCTGTGTTTGCCTTGCTATCCTTTTTGTCTCAATCAGGGATCCGTAGCTTCTCCTCCTCAGCTGTTTCTTGTCTGCTACTCCCAACCTCCTTAGATTCTCCCCTCACACTTCTCTAGTTGCCAGTTATAGAGCTTCCTGCCTGGACATCTATACTGACCCACTGGAGTTGTGAATCCTGGTTGTCGTTCCAGAGTGCTACCCTCCGGATCCCTGTTGGGCTTCTTGTTGTCTCCTGTTGTCGCCCACCTGGGATTATATGTTGAGTTTGTATTGTCTGTCCTTCCCTTGGTGTTTTCCTTTAGAGCTAGTGGTGCGGACTAATGTTCCCACCGCCCTGTTCACTATCTAGGGCTCAGCTTAGGGAAAGCCAGGGCTTTAGGCACGTGATCGGCGTACGGGTGAGGAACCCGTCTAGGGACGTCAGGGCAGCCAGGTGCCAGCCGCTAGGTGAGTCAGGGGTCACCACCTTCCCTCTCACTTGGGCAGGGCCTTCCTTGTTCCCTCCCTCTGCGTCACGTATGTGATAGTCACGCCGACCGTGATACTATCAATCTGTTCAGTGCATTGAATATAAGGAATTTCACAAACCAATTAGGAAAATTTAAGAGACAGAATTAAAATCTGGAACTATAATGAACAATATGGAAAAATTCCTCTGAATAGATTATAAGATTATTATCCCATAGGAAGAAAATGGGATAATCATTGCAGAGGAAAACTCAACTGAACATCGTGAGCCTCTCCAACCAAAAAAAGAAGGACCCTTCATCATGGACACCAAAATGCTTTATTTCATATATTTCTGTTATTTGAATTGGGTATGAGAAATTTCACAATCCATTTATGCCATTTGAAGAGTCAGAATTTGAAAATTAGAATCTTCATAAGAATTCCGTGAACAATCCACAAAATAAAACACATTCATAGGCATACTGGATCCTAGAATTTGTCCGTTCCATTGTAGTGGCTTGTAACTCAGGACATGAAATTACGTGAAGTTTAGAAAACTTCAAAGATATGACAGATCGGAGGTGAAAAATGATCCCTACTACATCAGTAAAGGTTTTCTTCTCAGTTGTATCAGACTGAGACATCTCTCTTTGACCGTCTATTAAAAAATAAATATTCTTGCTAAAATTCTATATCAAACTAGAAAACTGCCTCACCCTGGCTAGTACCTACTGCACCTTCTCTCCTGGAGCTAAAACGTAAGGTTAATCGCCTGATACGCTTAGAGAACGGATATACCACAAAAGAGGATCAATTAAAAAGTTTTCCTCTCAATGGCCTGCCTGGATTAAATATTCAGAACTGGCTGGTGAACACCTTGCCAAATTATCTGTACTCTGCAATGGCTGATTACATTTTGGCTCCCACTGGGATGGCTGTGGGGAGAGCGTAATTTCTTTATATGACGTTTGGTGGTGAAAGCTTTTTACACTTTAGGGTTGTTGCGATACCATAAAAAAGTGTTGCGATACTCGATACCACACGAAAAAGATAAAACACCAAAAAAGCCACGTGCATTCCGCATTTAAAAATATGGCGAATCGCGGTTTTTATTTTTTATTTTTTATTTTTTTCTGTTCTGACGTTCACTGCATAGGAGATTTTTTTTTATATTTTAATAGTTTGGACTTTTCGGACGTGGCAATATGTGAAATGTTTATTTATTTATTGTTTATATATTTTATATGTAAAATTGGGAAAGGGGGTGATTTATACTTAATATTTTTTTATTTTTTTTGACTTTTTATTTAATAACCATTTCCGCCTTAGGGGCTAGAACCTGGGATCTTTTCATCTCTTGTCCTATTCACCCTGATAGAGCTCTATTAGGGTGAATAGGACCTCACACTCTCCCTGCTGCCCTGTGCATAGTACACACAGCAGCAGAAAGATTACCATGGCAGCGATGGCTTCAGTAGCGTCCTGGCTGCCATGGTAACCGATCGGAGCCCCAGGATTACATTGCTGGTGCTCCGATCAGAAGCTGCCACTAATAAGAAGCTGAGGGGACCCTATGGCCCCTGCCACCAATGATTTTAATACTGGGGGGAGGTTGCACTGCGCCACCAATGATAATTAACCTTTAATACAGGAGACGGGTGCCGGCAGCAGATCGGCCGCAGTTAACCCCTCAGGGTGCCGGCTATGTGATTTGACATAGGCTATTTATGTTATTGTAGGGCGGCCCCCACTGATGCCATGGGTGTATATTTTTTTTTCCCAAACCAATATCCCCCTCCACGTTCGTCCACTGTGGTCCCCCGATATTTTGGCGAGCTGTATTGTAATGAGCTGTAACTTCACAACGGGGCGGAGACGCAGTCTTCTGCTGTGGGCGTCTCCTTCTCCCTGGCTGTGAGAGGTCTACTCTGATTGGATCGCGCTTAAAGCCAGGGAAAAGGAGACGCCCACAGCAGAAGACTGCGTCTCCGCCCCCAATGCGAAGTTACAGCTCATTACAATACAGGGCGCCAAAATAATGGGGGACCACAGCGGACGAACGGGGGGATGGGTTCAAAAATAAATACACCCATGGCATCAGTTGGGGCCACCCTACAAGGTAATAACATAATTAGCCTATGTCAGAACTGATGAAAGGTCCTCTTTAACTATGATTGGTGGCGCAGTGCGCCCGCCCCTCCTCCGCCCCTCTCTCTTCTTATTGGCAGCAGCGGCACGGGGGGGAGAGAGAGTGACTCCTTCTCCCCTTTGCTGCTGAGGGAACATGAGCGTGCTTCATGTTCTCTGATGCTAGGCTGCGCAGTAGGGCATCCTAGTATCGATAAATGTCAAATCCTGGTATCGTATCGATACCGGGACAAAAGTATTGATTGGGTATCGATATTTCGATACCCGCAACAACCCTACTTTCTATACAGCATTTTCTCACCTTTCATTACATGGTGTTCTTGAATAAGCTTTAGTATGCTTCTTTTGCACAGGAGGGTTGGTGGATGTTGTCTTATATTATGACAAATGTAAAAAAAAAAATTATCTGCAAAAAAAAAATTTCAATAGCAGGATTTTCTACATCTTCAGCTCCGTGGATCATATCTACATTTCCAGTAGCCGCTGATAAATCACTTCCAGTACAAGTGGTTGTGACTCCAGCTGATTATGGCCACAATGACACCACCTTTATCAGCAATAGACACATTGGGAGGGTTTATAGAGTATGTTCCCCTCAGGACCACATACAGCATCTCCACTGCCTGTATTTCCTTTAGACCAGATTTAATAGGTCGCATATGGTGCAGAGAGTTCCTTTTTATTATCATGTAGAAGGGGACGATTTCTTTAGAGGTGTTATCCAGTAATATATAATGATGACCTATCCTCAGGATAGGACATCATTATCAGATAGGCAGGGATTCGAGTCCTGGCTCCTCCGCCAATCAGCTGTTATGGAGAACTGCCACTCTCACGAGGTGAGCGTAGCCGGCTCCTGGCATCTCTACAGTGGCTGTGCTTGGTATTGCAGCCCAGCCCAATTCACTTCAATAGGGCTGAGCTCCAACTAGGCCATGTGACTGATGTACGGTGATGTCATATGGCCTAGAAAAAGGCAACGGCGCTCATGGATTGTCAGACCCACGCTGATCTGATATTGGTGACCAATCCTGTGGATAGGTCATCATTATTTATTACCGGATAACCCCTTTAAGTTAATGAAACCCTGTTCTCCTATTGATGGAAAATTTACTACAAGAATAAGCAGTATGTTCTGTAATCCTGACCAGTGAGATGACGGCTTTGCTTCAGTATTTCCATAATGAAGTGTGAATGACGTCAAATGTGGATGCCTCTTTGTTCACCCCCTCTATAGATCAATCAGCTTTGATAACAGCAGATAGAGGGTTAAACAGTGATCTCTGTTGTTCAAGCAGGATAATGGCTGTGTATTACTACTACTGTGGGCATAATGGCAGTGTCCATGCGATCAGAATGCAACAATAGTTTAGTGCAGGTCTTCTGAATACTCCTGTCTGTACCGTACTAATACAACACTGATCCTCAAGGGGTTAAGTTATACATCAGAAAGCATCATTAGGCAGAAGGTCCTGAAGCTCCAAATCTGTCACATTTCCTACAATCTAAACATTAAACTGGCTTCTCCCCTGTGTGAGTTCTCTGATGCTGAATGATTGACGTATAAAACATTTCCCACATTCTGAACATGAATAGGGTTTCTCTCCTAAGTGGATTCTTAGATGGCTCACAAGATTTCTGACTAAAACTTTTCCCACGTTCTCAACATGAATATGGCTTCTCTCCTGTGTGAGTTCTCTGATGTCTAACTAGAACCAATCAAGCTTTATTAAAACAATAGCAAGACGAGAAATATATAGTAAATAGGACATGTAAGAAAACAGGATAATGTACAATTTCAGTATTTCAAGAAAGATCAAAAAGATCAAAGAAAATATCATGGTTTTCAGGAGTTCTTTGTCGGCAAAGGTCCCAGAATATAATCGCTTTGTGGAGATAACAACAGGTGTTTCTATTCAGACCATACAGTATAATATTTCCTAATGAACAGGTCACAGAGCAGGCCCACCACAGTCTCCTCTGAATGTCAATGTGCCATCAACAGGTTGCCAAGTGGCTACTGAACTGCTCATAACAAAATGGAGCAGCAGCTCAGGCAAGACAAAATAAGAAAAAAAAATTCTAGAAAATATGAAAGTATGAGTATTTGGTTCTAGTTAGTACAAAATACATGTAATATATTAGCATTAGGGTTAATGGGGATGCAAAGTGCTCTTGAATTATTTTCTCCCAAGCATCATGAACATCACACTCAGCTCATTAGCTATTTCTCTTCTTGTTTGGTCAGCTGCAGGTCGGATCCTACTAAATCTAGTAGCAGTAATATTAATGACGATGAGGAGAACATTTCTCTGGACGTCAGGTCCTTTAACACGGACTGATGTTTCAGGCAATTATTGGGAATAAAGAAGCATTCACAATAATTACCTGATCATTAGCAGAGATGAAGCTGCATTTACATGCAGATACATTGAGACAAGCGATCTCTACTTCCATAGCTTGTCTACAGAGAATCACGGTTTCTGGGCAGCAGATCCCAGCTTATACCGCACAACCTGCTGTCAAGAAATGTTATGTTTTGGTGACGGCCGACAGACATCATCACCCGAGGAGCAAGGATTTGTCCATTCATCGGGTATCTTTATACGGCCAATTATCGTGAACAAGCATTTCTACAAACTCTCATCCTGGAAAATTGGCCCTATGATCAGTCTGTATTAAACATTTCCATTATTCAAGATTTCTGAAAGACTCTTACCTTTCACCGACATTGATACGGGTTTTTCTAAGCTGATCATTGTTCCTCCAGAACTGTCCTGTAAGATGAAAGACATGAGAAATAAAGAAAACAGAACACAAGTTTATCTTACATCCAGGGGAAGGTCAAAAACCCCTAGAAGACCAGAACCAATCTGCTCTAAAAGGAGAAGGATCTCCTCAAGTGGTGATCAGACAGGATCAACATTCAGCCAAGTATTTTACACATCATATAAGGCATCAAATGACCTGATCCTATCCTGGAGTAGACGCTGTGCTCATCACCTCCAGTTAGATTATTAGATCATATTATTGTCGTAGTTTTGACAGAAAAGAAATGAAGAAGTCTTTTATCGCAGCTGGAAATGTAACCTTATTTCCTACTAAAAGGGGCTATGCCATAATTGATGTAAAAAAATGAAAATAAGACATCATATAGTACATGGTAGAACCAGCCCTGAACCTCACATGGATCCAGAGATCTCCCCAATCATTGCTCTGCTAGATTTTTTTCAGGCTGGCAACACAGGGAACATGTCCTTTCTCAGGGGGCATGTCCTTTTTGCCGTAGCTCTTTCCCTGTAACTGTCACACCTTCTAACAGAAGATATATCTGGTGGCAGCTGAAAAACTAAACTGAGCACATGCGACCACCTCAATGAGGTGAACGGAGAAATAAGGAAAAGAACAAACAGCAGGTGGCGCTATAGAGATACCTTGTATTGAAGAACTCACTGACGATACTACAATTTTAATTACATGCAATTACAAAACTATTCAGATCCACGTGCTGGTTCTAAAAATCTAGAATATTTTTTGTGACCCAATCCCTTTATGCTCTTGTCCTCTGTGGTGACCCAAATCTCGAATAGCCTGCACTAATATTTTGAAAATGCAACTAACTAGTAAGTCAAAGGGGTCATTTACTAAAGTCAGGCCTCCTAAACATTGGTCACATCTATGCCGTCCATGCACCAGAAACTAAAATGCCAGTAGTTGGTGTAAATTATTGTAATGTGTCCGGCCCTGGTGGACTCACCTCTATTTTGAAAAGTGGCAATAGCAGTGAGAATATTAAAAAGTTGCCAGATTTTTGAACAAAGGGCATTTTTTCGTAAAATTTATATACAAAAAAATCTGATTTAAAGACTTCATAAATAACCCAAGATGTCGGTATTCTTCCTTAGATGCTTTTAGTCTATGATTGTGCTGTTATTTTATGATTTACATCTCTACACCAAAACTTTCCTTTATCCACCTTGACTCTCAATTGCCAAGTGGATATCCAAACCTTAATACAATCTTATATGAATCCAGAAATCATATGTGGCCAATAAGAAGAAGAAGAGCGGACAGTGTACTCCACTGCTGCTGGGGGAGGTTACTCATTACATCAGTCTATGGGGGATTTGTAGAAACCTTAGCTTTATCTACCTGATGATCCAGTGGGATATTTGGCTTCTCCTCTGGACAGTCCTTGGAATACGGAGGACTGGGACATCTCTCTGGTGGATTTCTCTGACTGGATCCATCTATAGGAAATACACACAGTGACTGAATACATTGTCTATATGTGATGATCAGATGATGGGGGAATCTGACTCTCAGAACTGTTCTCTCCTCTACAGTCATGGAAGGTCTCATCTTACCCGGTGATGTGAGGGACTGGTGATTCTCCATCATGGCGTCCTTGTACAGATCCTTATGTTCTTTTAAATACTCCCACTCCTCCATGGCGAAATAGACAGCGACATCCTGACACCTTATAGGAACCTGACAACACAAGGACACAGTCATTACCAGACCCCTCCCTTGGCGTTATTGTATAATGTCCCAGCATTCCCAGCAGTGCTCACCTCTCCGCTCAGCAGCTCAGTGATCCTGGTGGTAAGTTCTAGGATCTTCTGCTCATGTATCAGGGAATGAGGTGGAGGCTTGGTGATGGGGCTCTGGGTCCTGCTCCATCCTCCTGACACACGGGGTGTCACACACTCACCAGACGACTTCTTCACTACTGTGTAATCCTGTGTATGGGGAGACGCCGATCACTACAGAGATTCTAAGAATCCTTCACCTTTCCAGACATTTCCCTGGTTTATTACTAGAGATAAGAGTGATGTCATGTGAGACTCTCACCTCTCCAGTTATAAAGGAGATGATCTCCAGGGTGAGGTCTAATATCCTTGCAGCCATGTGGTCTCTGTCCTTCTCCATCCTTGGTGGGTCATTGATGGAAAGGACCATAGTCTTTCAAAAGAAGAGAATCCTGAACATAAGGGAAACACGGAGGATTGAGAGGAAATCACATCTGGATGAACATATTACATGAAGTAAAGTGTCTTACAAATGGAGAATAGTATTACCGATCGTGTACTATGGAGGTGACTACAGGCAAAACTATTCTAAATGAATCAGATTCTTTACAAATTACATAAAAACTCTACTTAAAAAAAATCTGAAGTTTTGGTGATTTGGTATGGATTTCTTCAAAATGTGAGCAAAGTGCCCGTTTGGAATCGCAGATCGAGTATCTAACCGGGCGAGTTTCAACACTGAGGCGCTGACAATTTGGAAAAGAGTTTGCTGCTCACTGAGCAGGCGCTCTATGGGGTAGATGTGAGGGAGGGGGGTAGCGAGGAGGCTGAGGAAAGTGAGGTAGCTAGCTGGGTTACAGTTAGAAAGCGGGGTAGAGGGAAGAGTGCCAGGGAGGCTAGCCCTCATCTGACACAAGGTTGGCAGATGAGGGGGATGTCAGTCCAGGGACGGCACTGCCGCAGCCGGACACTTCCTCTGCCAGTCAGGGGAATGTCAGCTCCAGTAAGCAGGGGACCAGGAGAGCAGGGCAGGCCAGACAGGTGCTGGTAGTGAGAGACTCAAATATTAGGGTACAGATAGGGCGATCTGTCACAAAGACCGGGATCGCCGTACGGTGTGTTGTCTTCCTGGCGCTCGAGTTCGACACATGGCGGATTGGGTCGATCATGTGATATAATTTATAGAGCCGACCATCACGGACGCGGCAATACCAAATATGTCTATTCTATTTTATTTTTTCTATTTAAAAAAAAATAATACATTCCTTTCTTGGGGAATTTTTTTTTTACATGTGAAACCTTTTTTTTTATTTTATTTTTTTAACACTTTATTTTTTTATTTTACACTTTTCGTCCCCCATAAGGTCATACAAGACCTCTGGGGGACATTTACTTAACTTTTTGCGATCACATGACCGCCGGGCCGGAACAGGAAGCGCATAGCGCTTCCTGCTCTGCATACACAGCGCTCGGTGAGTGCTGTGTATACAGCGATCCAGAAGGCATGGACACCTGGGCACTGTCCCTGCCTTCTCTCTGGGTTGCCCTGCTGTCACTGACAGCGGGCAACCCGATCAGCAGCTGCACGATTAGCGTGCCGCTGCAGTTTCTGAATAGATGTTCTGGTACGTCCATTCAGAAATAGAGAACCACCTCCCGGACGTTTATAGTCTATGGGCGGACGGGAGGTGGTTAATGGTACACACTCAGATTGGGTCACTGTCACTAGTGGGGTACCTCAGGGGTAAGTATTGGGCCCTATTCTCTTCAGTATATTTATTAATGATCTTGTAGAAGGCTTGCAAAGTAAAATATACATTTTTGCAGATGACACTAAACTGTGTAAAGTAATTGCCATGGAAGAGGACAGTACATTGTATATATACTACAGAGGACAGTATACTGTATATACACTGCAGAGGACAGTATACTGTATATACACTACAGAGGACAGTATACTGTATATATACTACAGAGGACAGTATACTGTGTATATACTACAGAGGACAGTATACTGTATATATATACTACAGAGGACAGTATACTGTATATATACTACAGAGGACAGTATACTGTATATATACTACAGAGGACAGTATACTGTATATATACACTACAGAGGACAGTATACTGTATATATACTACAGAGGACCGTATACTGTATATATACTACAGAGGACAGTATACTGTATATATACTACAGAGGACAGTATACTGTATATATACACTACAGAGGACAGTATACTGTATATACTACAGAGGACAGTATACTGTATATATACACTACAGAGGACAGTATACTATATATATATATACTACAGAGGACAGTATACTGTATATATACTACAGAGGGCAATATACTGTATATAAACTACAGAGGACAGTATACTGTATATATACTACAGAGGACAGTATACTGTATATATACTACAGAGGACGGTATACTGTATATATACTACAGAGGACGGTATACTGTATATATATACTACAGAGGACAGTATACTGTATATATACTACAGAGGACAGTGTACTGTATATATACTACAGAGGACGGTATACTGTATATATATACTACAGAGGACAGTATACTGTATATATACTACAGAGGACGGTATACTGTATATATACTACAGAGGGCAATATACTGTATATATACTACAGAGGACAGTATACTGTATATATACTACAGAGGACGGTATACTGTATATATACTACAGAGGACAGTATACAGTATATATACTACAGAGGACGGTATACTGTATATATACTACAGAGGACGGTATACTGTATATATGCTACAGAGGACAGTATACTGTATATATATATACTACAGAGGACAGTATACTGTATATATACACTACAGAGGACAGTATACTACTAAAGAGGACAGTACATTGTATATATACTACAGAGGACGGTATACTGTATATATACTACAGAGGACAGTATACTGTATATATATATATATACACTACAGAGGACAGTATACTGTATATATACTACAGAGGACAGTATACTGTATATATATATATACTACAGAGGACAGTATACTGTATATATACTACAGAGGACAGTATACTGTATATACACTACAGAGGACAGTATACTGTATATATATACTACAGAGGACAGTATACTGTATATATATATACTACAGAGGACAGTATACTGTATATATATACTACAGAGGACAGTATACTGTATATATACTACAGAGGACAGTATACTGTATATATATACTACAGAGGACAGTATACTGTATATATATACTACAGAGGACAGTATACTGTATATATATACTACAGAGGACAGTATACTGTATATATACTACAGAGGACAGTATACTGTATATATACTACAGAGGACAGTATACTGTATATATATATATATACTACAGAGGACAGTATACTGTATATATACTACAGAGGACAGTATATTGTATATATACTACAGAGGACAGTATACTGTATATATACTACAGAGGACAGTATACTGTATATATACTACAGAGGACAGTATACTGTATATAGTACAGAGGACAGTATACTGTATATATACTACAGAGGACAGTATACTGTATATATACTACAGAGGACAGTATACTGTATATATACTACAGAGGACACTATACTGTATATATATACTACAGAGGACAGTATACTGTATATATACTACAGAGGACAGTATACTGTATATATACTACAGAGGACAGTATACTGTATATATACTACAGAGGACAGTATACTGTATATATACTACAGAGGACAGTATACTACTACAGATGGATCTGGATAGATTGGAGGCTTGGGCAGAGAAGTGGCAGATGAGGTTTAACACTGACAAATGTAAAGTTATGCACATGGGAAGGAATAATGCAAGTCACCCGTACATACTAAATGGTAAAACACTGGGTACCATTGACATGGAAAAGGACCTAGGAATTTTAGTGAACAGCAAACTAAGGGTACTTCCACACTTGCCTGCCGGATCCGTCAAAACGCATGCAAACTGATGGCATTTGTCAGACGGATCAAATGCATTGAAATGCTGGATCCGTCTCTCCGGTGTCATCCGTAAAAACGGATCCGGCATTTATTTTTTTTCACATTTTTGCGGTCTGAGCATGCACAGACCGGAATGCCGAATCCATTTTGCAGGAACACTCTGCAAAAAAATGCCAGCAAGTGTTCCGGAATTTTGGATAGAGATTTAAACCGCTATTATCTCCATCCTGAAAAGTCAAAAAGACTGAACTGAAGACATCCTGATGCATCCTGAACAGATTGCTCTCCATTCAGAATGCATTAGGATATGCCTGATCAGTTCTTTTCAGAGATCTCTCCCATCATCTATTTATCCCCAGGACTGTGACTGTGACGAGGGGACATCCTCTGCGTCTGGAGGAAAGAAGGTTTGTACACAAACATAGAAGAGGATTCTTTACGGTAAGAGCAGTGAGACTATGGAGCTCTCTGCCTGAGGAGGTGGTGATGGGGAGTACAATAAAGGAATTCAGGAGGGGCCTGGATGTATTTCTGGAGCGTAATAATATTACAGGCTATAGCTACTAGAGAGGGGTCGCTGATCCAGGGAGTTAGTCTGATGCCTGATTGGAGTCGGGAAGGAATTTTTTATTCCCCTAAAGTGAGGAAAATTGGCTTCTACCTCACAGTTTTTTTTTGCCTTCTTCTGGATCAACTTGCAGGATGACAGGCCGAACTGGATGGACAAATGTCTTTTTTCGGCCTTATCTACTATGTTACTATGTAACTGTACAAAACGGCGCCCACCATTTTACATTTCAGATGCAATACAGCAGTGAAGGAAACAGGGCAGAGATGAAGATGGAGAATCACATGACCATTACCCACAATGCCTCTCAGTCAGTCTGACAGCCAATCAGGAAGGAGATCATTGTCTAGTCTATGAGAAACGATGTAATCTCCCAGCAGAGACGCCATTCTGAGCTCAGCCACTGATGTGATAATGTACTAGGACGTATCTGACACAGAACAGGGGGAGTGTTAGAGATTGGCAAGATGGATTTACTCCGGTAGATTATATAACCTGATAGAAGGCCAGGTTCTATCATCAGGGACAGGACAGGGCGAGTTACTTCACTGTGTATCTGTTACAGCCGGGGGGGAGCAGTTCATATACAGACTGTACTGAACAATACATCAGCTTCTAAAGAGACAGTATATTTATAATGTGCAGGATCCAGTCCTTTCTCCTCCAAGTACCTGTTGCAGCTTCTCCAGTTCATACGAGCACAAATAAGAAGATTTTAATGCATCAATAACTGCAGCTTATATTTCGGTTGCAGCGGTTGTCAAACTACACTTTAAAAAATAATAAATAAAAAAATGCACATTTTCTACAGTTATAAAGTGTGTAAATAAGAATATTTTAGTGCATTTATATATATGTTAGTAGCGGAGGTTGTCTAGTTGTGCCTTTTTTCCCCATAAACCTGTTGCACAGTTTCCTCACTGAATGATAATGTACTAAACCTGTGACTTCTCATTCCTCAAACAGGTGGGGTAATGGAAAATGAAAGGCCCGTTGCCTGTCACCCGAGAGTGAGGATGTCGGTGGCTGCAGTGATGCAAACAGCAGGAGCACAGTTGGCACCAGCCGTCCAGCCAGTAGTAGCAGCGGCCACAGGTCTCCCTCACTTCTGACAATGAGGAGGAGATTGTGGACTGGATGGATCACTCATCCTCTTAGCCTCAGCAGAATACTGTTGATGTCACCTCTGAGTCTGACACTGTGTCTTGGGCCGGGGTTCAGCGCATCCCTCCTGCTCCTCCTCCTTGTGGCCCCAGCGAAGCCTATCATCTGCGTCATCTCTTTTTCCACTAGCCTCTATGAAGAGCCAACGCCCCATGTGCAGTGAAAGATACTCAACACAAGTGCTGATCTGCAATACTATGTACGGCACGGAGCTTGCTGAGCTGCCGAGAGCCCGATCTTCAGATCTCCGGTGAGCAGCTCCCTGTAACAGCTGATCAGCGGGGGTGTCAGGACTCGGACCCCACCGATGTGATAACGATGATGGTCACTACTGAACACTTGTGGCAGGAGCAGAGCTTCATAATACAGACCGACTCCTGCTGCTGATCTCACAAGTGCATGGACAGCGCGAGATCATCATGACAAATATGTACAATACAGTGCAGGACCGACCACCGACCACAATGTCCATCATCAGCGCAGGTCAGGAAGGAGATGAAGAGAAGTCCTGTCCCCGTCCTGTCAGTCGCCTCTTTCCTCTAATCGCTGCTGTTCTGCTCCGGGGTCAGTGATGGATCCAGGGTTTGTCCTGCTGCTCGCACAGCTGCAGGTTTGTTACTATCACATGCGTGTGCAATTATTTGTGCCTATCACAATCACTGCCGCCATCAGTGAATCCCCACTATCATCCGCATTAACTCTTTACAGACCCTTTAAGGTCTTTAAAGATGGCACCTTCTCACAAATGCAGTGGGGAAACAGGCTAATGTCTGTGATCAGTGATCATGCCGATCGCAGCCATTTAACCTCTCAAATGTGACCACGGCATCTGGGAGCGCCACAACTGGGAGCCACGCCCTATCTGGCCGGGGCCGCCTTTCCCTGGCTGAGATCAGGGAATAAGTCCCATACTAATAATAGGCTTCAGCATGTACAAGGCTTCCAGGCCGACCACTAGGAGGCAGCACTGCATTGGAATATACTGAATTCTGCATTCTGTAATACATGGATATCCATTACAGAAGATAAGTGGCAATCTAATCATATTATAGTTACCTGGGGGACTTAGGGGAATAATAATAAAAAATATGTAAAAAAAACACCCGTATCCTTAAAATATTAAAATTCTCATCTCATATGGTGAATGGCGTAACAGTAAAAAAAAAGAAAAATCAAAATGGCTGATTTGGCATTTTTTCATAACTTCACCTCCCCAATAAAATGATCAAAAAGTTGTTCACACTTTATAAAAACTACAGATTGTCCTGAAAAATAAGAGCTCCACAGACATAACTATAAGACGTTATAGGGGTCAGATTATGGCTATGAAAAGTAAAACTTTATTTTTTCCAACGTTTTTAGCTTCCCACTACATCGTGTGCAACAGTAAATGGCGCCATTAGAAAGTACAACTTGTCCGGCAAAAAAAAAAAAAGAAAGCCTCATACGGCTATGTGAATGGAAAAATAAAAACATTATGGCTCCAAGAACCACTTGGTTCCCCCCTAAAAGCCGGACGCTCTAGCCCTCCCCCCGACTCTGCTAATCCGCACCTCCCACCGCCAGCGAAGGAAGAAATCAGTACGGGAAGACTGTCGGTAGCTGCAGGCAGGGGACAGGGCTTCTCCCCTCAGTAAGTCACCAGTGACCAGTCTGCCGGCTCCAGTGACCGGAGGTGAGAGAAGCCTGTCAGTCAGCTTGTGATGGCAGCTCAATGCTACTGAACAGGAGGACATCCCTGGGTCCATCCAGGCCCTGCACCAGACCGAGGACAGGGAGCCAGGAAACCGGACTGTCCGGCCTAAAACTGGACGTCTGGCCACCGAGAAACGCAGCGAGTGAAGCACAAAAATCACAGAAACTGAGAATTGCAGAATCCGGAAAGGTTATAACGTGAGGTTCTATCGCTAGGACTGATCACCAGTGTGCGGTAGGTGGGGGCTCGCCTCTATCAGGACCCCACTAATCCTGGGAATGGAGGGGCTGCAGAGCTGCTTTACTGCTGAATCTCCTCCACAGTCCCTGCTCATTAGAGCTCCGGCCTCCGCTGTGCAGGGACAGTGAGGAGAGGACACAGCGCTGCAGCCCCTTCATCTAGAAGAGGTTGTCCCCACCGACCACACACTGACTCCATATCCTAGTGATATCACAGAACAGTGTGTGATGGAAGACCCCTCTAATCCAGGAGAACAGCCCCTCTTACAGGGGTCTGGGGGTCTCCTAATATTCCAGGGGGAGAGCAGACATGTCTGAGGAGAACTCCCCTCCTGACCTCCAGACTGTGTGAGCAGAGACTCTCTATGGCCGGTGCTGCCCCCTGCTGGCTGGACCTGCTATATGTCACCTATAGAACCGCTCCATTCTAATAAACCCAGAACCAAGACCAATAACTGACCTGCAGATCTCACCTCCTGGGGCTGCAGGACCTGCGATGACGTCACACTGGTCACATGACAGGAAGTGCTACACACTAGTGCTACCTCTACTGCTTTACTCCTCCCCTCATGTGACTGATCACATGACCATGACATCATCGCAGGTCCTGCAGCCCCAGGAAGTGATATCTGCAGGTCAGTTATTGGTCTTGGTTCTGGGTTTATTTGAATGGAGCGGTTCTATAGGTGATATATGATTTCATTCAGTGTTTTAGTTTTTTCCTTCCAGATTTTTTTTTCAGTTTATGGTCAGTTTTTTGTGTTCCGTATATAGAACCATTCATTTTAATGGGTCCGCAAAAAAAACGTAATGTACTCCGTATGAGTTCCGTTTCTGTTTTTTCGTTCGGTTCAAAGATAGAACATGTCCTAATATTGCCCGCAAATCACGTTCTGTGGCTCCATTCAAGTCAATAGCTGTAAAAGGAACGGATACAGAAGGCATCCGTATGTCTTCCGTATCCTTTCCGTTTTTACGTAACCATCTTTTGTGAATTTTATGCCCAGCACAATTGTTCTATGTATTTACTGTATATGCCATGCTTCCGTTTCCGATCCGCAAAAAACAGAAACCAAGCGGAAAACCTGAACGACAGAACGAAACAGTACTGAAACAAAAAACGGAAAGACTGATCCGTTTAAAACGGACCGCAAAACACTGAAAAAGCCATACGGCCGTGTGCAGAAGGCCTTACATGTGTTGTTCATGTGTGTGAAGAAAAACTGAAAAGTAACAATCTACATCTCCGAGCAAACAACAGTGAAAACCACATTTCATCCGGAAGCCTTCCATTTTCCACGTAGCCCCATTCACTTCTATGGAGCCAGGGCTGCATGAAAAACCCACCATACAGAACATGCTGTGACGCTAGGGTTGCCCCCCGGCCGGTATCTCACCAGCAATGGCGGTAATTTAGAGCCTCTGCCGGTGCCGGTAATATTTTTCTACCAACAATAATAATTACTGGTATTTTCCTATATGGGCTGTTACTAATGAGGCTTCCATTGCAGGGCGCTCATTAGCACAGCCTTTAACCCCTCCACCCACTTGTGTTAAGAACAGAACTCCCCTCCTCCATTTGATGGCGCTGCTGTGAACACTCGCTGCTCACTGGATGCTCCGGACAGTGTCACGGATGAAGTTAGCAGATAGCTGGAACATATAAATAAACGAGCGACTGGCTTGATCCCAAACTAAGGAGCTTATAGGTGAGCCCTATAAAACCCTAAGAGCGGAAGCCTCAATCCTGCAAAATAAGGGCCCCCAAATGATAGTGGGAGGTGACTTCAACAGAGTACGTAATAGTGTAGAGGACAGAAAGCAGGAGAGACGCAGTCAGTTCTTGCAAAACCCAGAAGGACCCCATACATTGACCCCGTTGCTGTAGGGGACCGGCCTAGTTGATATCTGGAGACATCATCACCCGATGGATAGGGAGTATTCTCACTACTCTCACTCCCAGCGGTCTTGGTCTAGAATAGACTACCTATTAGCGTCTCCGGACGTGATTCCGAGGACTCAAAAAACTGAGATAGCTGATCTACTGATATCGGATCATGCTCCGCTGTGGGTTGAGGTGGCTGAGACTCTTCCAAGGGGCTCGGACCATGTCTGGAGGATGCCTAGTCATCTGCTGTCTGATGAGGATTTTATTGACAGATTAAAAGGGTGGTGGTGGGAGTACTCCCAGGATAATGAATCCCATAGGCAAAACCCAGAGCTTTTTTGGGAAACTGCCAAAGCAGTGTTAAGAGGGCGCATAATGTCATATACAATAGGACAGAAAAGAGATATTCAGAAGAAATACGAACAGGCGATTCAGCTTGTCCGACTAGCATATACAAAATATCTGGATGACCCGTCAGATATCAATAGAATACAGTGGGTCACTGCAAAACATAACTATGATTACTTACAAGAAGGCAAGGTCAAATGGTTTGCAGACTGTAAACAGGCCACCTTGTTTAGACATGGTAACAAGGCAGGTAAATTATTGGCAAATCTTGCGCGCCCATATACCCGACGTGTACAAATATATCCCCTTAGAGATGAAAAGGGAGTTCTGCACACCCACCCTGGAAAGATGGTAGAAATTATGAAAAACTATTTCACAGCTATGTATTCTCAAGAATCTTATGACAAGCGGATGGCTCTTGAGCTTCTAGCGATGGTACGACTCCCCACATTGACTAATGAGGGATTAGCTAGTCTTAATGTGGAAATAACAGAGGCTGAGATAACACAGTCAATAAAATCCCTGCAGAACGGGAAGTCACCAGGCCCTGACGGGTTTCCAGCAGAATTTTACAAAGCTCTGGGACCAGAGATTGTATCAGTGCTAGCTGCATTGTTTAATGGGGTGATTCAGGGGGGCAGAATACCGCCCTCCAGTAACACTGTGTACATTAAACTTAATCCTAAAGAAGGAAAAGATTTAACAAACCCGGAATCATTTAGACCCATATCCTTGATCAATCAAGATCTAAAACTGGCTTCGAAAATCTTGGCCAACAGGCTGGCGTTATTTATGCTGGATATAATAGGAGACCACCAGGTGGGTTTCATTAAGGGCCGTTCTGCAGTAACAAATATTAGGAAGGTACTGGCAGTGCAAGACAGTTTAAAGGGGAGAACGCCAAATATCTTGCATGCCCTCCTGGCAGTTGATGCCACTAAGGCATTCAACTGTCGGGATTCGAACCCGTGACCAGCCACATCCCAGGCGGTAGCCCTGCTTACTAGGCTACCGTCCTCTCTGGACATTACTCCCTGAAACCTATTATGTAACCTCAGTCTTGCCAAGCCTTGCTCATCACCCTTGATTCCCCACACCTGGTACTTCCCTATATAAGTCCAGCCCCTTGCACTCTAGCTTGCTGATTATTGAGCTCCTGAGCCTTGATCAAGCTTCGCCTCATCTGCTGCTCTTGCTACAACTGGAAGTCCACTGCTGACCAGGAATTGCCTACCGACTACTCTTCTGCTTGTCCCTACCTACTGAACTGCTACCACCGTTGCCATCCGGATTGTCTGACTACGCTTACTGCCGCCTGCCCTGACCCACCGCCTGCCTACCGACTACTCTTCTGCTTGTCCCTACCTACTGAACTGCTACCACAGTTGCCATCCGGATTGTCTGACCACGCTTACTGCCGCCTGCCCTGACCCACCGCCTGCCTACCGACTACGCCTCTGCCAGACTTCCTGCACCTACTACCTGCCTGCGGTCCTTGCCACTGGGCTCCACTCCTACCTCCAGCCAGCGGTCCTCTGACTCAGGTGAGCCTGTAGGACTGTTACATCGACAATGTCAGCTGGCAATGGCTAGATAATGTTCTTGACACAATGGCTCTGAAAGGTAACTTCCGGAACTACATCACAGCTCTAAATGCAGCCCCGCAGGCGAGGGTACACGTCCCGGGTTTTCTGTCAGAGGTGATACGGCTTAATAAAGGAACAAGACAGGGATGCCCATTGTCGCCGTTATTATTTGACCTAGCTCTGGAGCCGTTGGCTTTATACCTAATACGATCTAATATATATAAGGGGATTAAGGTGGTAAAAGAAGTGCTGAAACTCACGCGCTTTGCTGATGACCTATTAATTTACATGAGATCGCCGGATCTACATTTACAGACAATACTTGAGACATTCCAAATGCATAGTGGTGTAACGGGGTACAAAATAAATGTGTCCAAAAGTCAACTTTTGTTTTTGGGAGACCAAATACAACCAAATATGTCCCAACTTGGAGTAGAAATAAGGAAGGACTCTCTCACGTACCTGGGGATCAAAATAGGTAGAACCGCATCCTCAATCTATACTTTAAATTACCCACCGTTAATTAACAAGATTATCAAAGAGCTTGATAAATGGAAGGAATTGCCATTGTCACTGACAGGGAGAGCATGTCTAATAAAAATGATCAGTTTCCCCAAGATGTTATACCCACTGCAGACAATCCTAATGCTACTGAAGCATGTAGATATAAGGAAACTTCAATCAGCATTTGTGACCTTCCTCTGAAAAAAAAAAGGCCCCGCATAGCATACAAAAAATTATGTTTATTGAAGTGGGAGGGAGGCTTGAAAATGCCGGATATTAGATTATATAATTTGGCAGCTCTGTTTCGACATGTGAGAGATTGGGTGTGGACTACTGACTACTTTTCGGCAGGCAAGATAGAACGAGAGTTGGCGCAACCGTGGGACTTAGTGGCCCTGATGCATACCAGGCTTAAAGACCTTCCAACAAAGATTAAGCATTCCATACTGCTCAGAGACACCATAATGGCATGGAAACCAATTAGGAAAATGTATAAGTTGCCGATATATGTGTCACCCCAGATGCCCCTGTGGTCCCTCCCGGCTATCCCACAGGGAAGGGACAATAAGATGTTCAAAAGTTGGAGGAAAAAAAGGCATCCGCACTCTGAGTGATATAATGGGGATATCAGATCATATGTTGATGACTTGGGAACAATTGGTAGGCAAATACCAACTAATTGCATCGCACTCATTGCCATATCTTCAGCTTTCAGCTTAATGTAAAGCCCAGTCTAAGTCATTGGGAGAAACCGACAGATTGACCTGGTTCGCAGCTCTCCTGGGGGGGAAAGATGGTTCGACCTCACTCTCAGATCTATACAGACGTATCCATAGTACGAGTTCTGTGGGCTTGGTGAAAAATATATTTGCACATTGGGAAAAGGACATCAAAGTCACAGACCTCTCCCTTAAAATTAGAGAGGGTTTGGAGTACATCAGAAGGGCAATCCAGAATGAACAGTGGCGAGAGTTGCAACTGAGAATCTTACATAAAGCAACATATGCCTTCAATCTCTCATACGCTAACGCTCCAGCACATTATCTGAGAGAATGTCCGAAATGCTCGCAACCAAAAGCAGATCTCTTGCACGGGTTGTGGGATTGTAGGCATATTAAGCCACTTTGGGATGAGATAATCTTCATTAAAGAAGTGTGGGACATAGAGGTGAGAGCAGAGCCCCAGAAGTGTTTATTACAATATATCAAAGTGGAACAAGATGAATCCCAAGGGAGAGGGATAGCAGAACCGGGAGTACATATTGTACTTATGGCGGTCAAAAAATGCCTGCTACGTCATTGGCTGGTAAATACATTTCCTACTAAGGATGAGGTTATAGGTTTGGTGAAAAAGATACTATATATGGAAAGGCTGGAAGCTGGTAAATGTAGAGAGAAAGCCGTGGCAAAGTTCATAAAAAAATTGAGGAGATTGGTTGAACATGTATTAACAGGGGAGGAAATAGAGGAACTGATGTCTCCCTTTGTGCAAACCAAATGGTACCTAGAGGCAAAGGTTAAGGGCACGCTAGGAAAACTTGAGATATAAATGAGACGGTACACAGTGAATGGGTTGTAGAAATGAAGTGTTTATTACTTGTACTTTCATTATTATAGCATAAGCGACAGGTGTTAGGGGGTGAAGTTTGGGGGGGGGGTTACTAGGATTATCATCTGTTATAAAAAATTAAAATAACAATAATAAATAAATATATATGCAAATGTAACACATGTAACTATGAACAATGTTATTTAAAAGGATGTTCATGATGTGATATATATATGGCATGCTCGCCAACAATGTTTATTGCTTGAGATTTGCATCCGAATAAAGAAAGTTATAAAAACAAAACAAAACAAAAAAAAAAACCTAAGAGCTCTCCCTGACTGCTATGCACATGCAAGGGTCTGTATGGTAGACAATTGCATGCCCGCGTACCTAATACTGTGTGACACCTGAAAACCCTATAATAGTGAGGGGACACGACCACCGGCTCCCTGCACTTAATATGGACGGAGTCAGGTTCACCTAGAATCAAGCCAGCAAGGAAACACAATAAAGTAAATGACTTATCTGAACAAACAGCAGAAGCAGCCTCCAGCAGTGAACACTTCATCCAGGAAGTAGTATTAACCGCAAAGTGAGGCAGTATGGGAGGGATTATAAAGGAAGACGATTAGTTGAAATAAGTGACACCTGGCAGAAGGAAAGGAGATGAGAAAGTGAAACCAAAACAAAGAATATCATACAAGAGGTAGAGAAGAACGTCTGCCAGATCTTCTCACAGAACTGGCGGTGACAGTACCCCTCCCTCTACGGGTGGACTCCGCACACTCAGAGCCCACCTTCTCAGGATGAGACCTATGGTAAGCCCTGATGAGACGAGTGGCCTTAATGTCCGCCACTGGGACCCACATCCTCTCCTCAGGACCATAATCCTCCCAATGAACGAGGTACTGAAGAGAACCGCGGATAATGCGAGAATCCACAATCCTAGAGACCTGAAATTCAAGATTACCATCAACAATAATCGGGTGAGGAGGCAAAGAGGAGGGTACAGTGGGTTGGATATAAAGTTTTAATAGGGACTTGTGAAAAACATTATGGATCTTCCAAGTCTGAGGAAGATCAAGACGGAAGGCAACGGGATTGATGACGGACAAGATCTTGTAAGGCCCAATAAACTTAGGACCCAACTTCCAGGAGGGAACCTTCAGTTTGATATTCTTTGTAGACAACCACACCAGATCACCAACATTCAGGTCCGGACCAGGCACACGTCTCTTATCCACCACACGCTTATATCTCTCACTCATCCTCTTCAGATTACCCTGAATCTTTTGCCAAATAAATGACAAAGACGAGGAAAATCTCTCCTCATCAGGTAAACCAGAAGACCCTTCTCCAGAAAATGTCCCAAACTGCGGATGAAACCCATATGCACCAAAAAATGCTGACTTATCAGAGGACTCCTGGCGATGGTTATTTAAAGCAAACTCAGCAAGGGACAAAAAAGTATACCAATCTTTCTGATTCTAACATAGTAACATAGTACATAAGGCCGAAAAAAGACATTTGTCCATCCAGTTCGGCCTGTCGTCCTGCAAGTTGATCCAGAGGAAGGCAAAAAAAACCCTGTGAGGTAGAAGCCAATTTTCCTCACTTTAGGGGAATAAAGTGACACAAAACAGCGCAGATATGTCTCCAGATTCTGATTGACGCGTTCGGTCTGACCATTCGACTGCGGGTGAAAAGCAGAAGAGAACGACAACCAAACCCCCAAGCGAGAACAGAAGGTCTTCCAGAATCTGGAAACAAATTGCGTGCCCCTATCAGAAACGATGTATGAAGGAATGCCATGCAATTTAACATTATGATCTACAAACGCTTGCGCCAGCGTCTTAGCATTGGGTAACCCAGAAAAGGGAATGAAATGTGCCATTTTGCTAAAACGGTCCACTACCACCAGAATCACAGTCTTCCCCGAGGAACGAGGCAGGTCCGTAATGAAGTCCATGGACAGATGCGTCCAAGGACGGGAAGGAATGGGTAACGGGATGAGAGAACTCGATGGCTGTGAATGAGGGACCTTGGCACGAGCGCAGGTCTCGCAGGCTGCTACAAAACCCTCAACCGTCTTACGAAGAGCCGGCCACCAGAATCTCAGAGCAATGAGATCCACTGTGACTCTACTCCCCGGGTGCCCAGCAAGGACAGTATCGTGGTGCTTCAGACGTAATGGGTCCAAAGAGTTTCTTTTAACCCTTTCAATGCCAGGGGTGTTTGGACATTTTGGACCTCTGGTACTCCAGAGAGTTTTTTTTACAGTTTTGACATGGGCAAATAAAACTTAAATTCCAAATTTAAAGAAGTGATCTGTATTTCTATTTTATAGATTGGGTATAGACAGGATAGGGACAATGTAAATTGGAAAATTTATTTTAACATGTACACACGACTTCTGTATATGCTCACTGTATGGCCCTATGATATGCTCTACAATAGAGTATGTCAGAGTAGTTCAATATTCAGGTAGGAAGTAATTAAATCGGCCGATGACAAAGACACAGACGATGTTGCTGCATCTAAGGAGATCTGAAAAACCCCTCCCAAATATCTTTATTAATATACCTTTATGATAATGGGAGTAACTGGCAGTTACCAGGCGGTTACAATACTTAAGATTAAACGTGGCAGATTGCATAATTACACGTGATAGCATATTGGCAATATCTTGTGGTTTGAAAACTAGGTAAAAGTTCAATTGACTGATACTGGACCCAATTTGGACACTTATACTGACCTTCTGGATCCATTAATTGTGGAAAAGCAACAAACTTTTCCTAGAATCTCTGAAATCATTGATTTATATCTGTTCACACAGCATCTCTTGTAATCTTCTTCATTGTGTTCCAAAATGAGTGAAATACTCCCTTTTCCTTACAAATATTCATGTCACAGCACAATTACAGACGGCCTTCAGAATGTGTTGTTATGGAACAATGGAATAGATGATAAAGTTCATACAAAATTAAGGTTCAGCTATACTGATATATATGTATACATAAATCATTCCTATTATATGTACCATAGGAATATAATGTTGGCATTGACCAATTACTCTTACAGGTATGTCCCTATGTATTCTTCTTTGTGTCTTTTCTATTATATAATCATACAGATAGGAAAATGGCCAAAAAATAAAACATGTTCCGTACTCTTCCTGACCAGTAAAATGGCAAATTTGTATCAGAATTTCCATCATGTCTTAATGGCATCAAATGGGATGACCTTTGCTCCCCCCCCCCCCCCCATCAGCTTTGATAACAGCAGGCAGGGAGTTAAACAGTGATCTATGTTGTGCAGCAAGGATGATGGGCATGTATTACACCTGTGGTCCTACTCTTGCGGGCATAGCAGTAGTGCCAATGTGATCACAATGTCACAAAAGTTTGGTGCAGGTTTTTAGTAAATCTGTTTGTACAGTACATGACATTGATCCTCAAGGGGTTAAAAGGCATTTTTTAAAGACTTTAATATGGATAACCTATCCTCAGAATTGGTCATCAGTATCTGATCGTGGGGGTCCAACACCCGGGGCCCCTACCGATCAGCTATTTGAAAAAGCACCGGAGCTCCTGTGAGCACCACAGACTTCTCTCAGCTCACCAAGCACAGTGCCATACATAGTATAGCGGCTGTGCTTGGAATTGAAGGTCAGCCGTATTCACTTCTATGGGGATGAGCTGCGCCTAAGCCATGTGACCGATGAATGTGTTGTCACTGGCCTAGAAAAAAGCTGAAAGAAGGCAGCGGCACTACTGTGAGCCCTGATGCCTTCTCCAACATTTCATCAGTGGGCGTTCCAGCTGCTGGATCTCCATTTTTCAGATACTAATGACCTATCCTGAGAATAGGTCATCGGTATTAAAGTCTCGTAAAACCACATTAAGTTATAAATCAGAAGGCTGCAGGTCCTACAATGAAGCTCCACGTTTCCTTCAATCTAAACATTAAAATGGCTTCTCCTCCGAGTGAGTTCTCTCATGTCTAGAAAGACTTGATTTCTGACTAAAAGACTTCCCACATTTTGAACATGAAAATGGCTTCGCTCCTGTGTGACTTTGTAGATGTTCTATAAGCAATGCCTTCAGACCAAAATACTTCCCACATTCAGGACACATAAATGGCTTCTCCCCTGTGTGAGTTCTCTGATGTTTAACAAGACATGATTTTGTAATAAAACTCTTCCCACATTCTGAACATGAAAATGGCTTCTCCCCTGTGTGACTTCTAAGATGTGGTATAAGCATTGATTTATCACTAAAACACTTTCCACATTCAGGACATAGAAATGGCTTCTCCCCTGTATGAACTCGCTGATGTTTAACAAGTTGCGATTTCTGACTAACACACTTCCCACATTCAGGACACATAAATGTCTTCTCCCCTGTGTGAGTTCTCTGATGTGAAACAAGATGTGATTTCTGACTAACACACTTCCCACACTCAGGACACATAAATGGCTTCTCACCTGTGTGAGTTCTCTGATGTCTAACAAGACATGATGTTGTAATAAAACTCTTCCCACATTCTGAACATGAAAATGGCTTCTCCCCTGTGTGACTTCTAAGATGTTGTATAAGCACTGATTTATCACTAAAACACTTCCCACATTCAGGACATGGAAATGGCTTCTCCCCTAAGTGGATTCTTAGATGGCTCACAAGATCCGATTTCTTACTAAAAGACTTCCCACATTCAGGACACATAAATGGCTTCTCCCCTGTGTGAGTTCTCTGATGTGTAACAAGATGTGATTTCTGACTAAAACACTTGCCACATTCTGAACATAAAAATGGCTTCTCCCCTGTGTGACATCTAAGATGTTTTATAAGCATTGATTTATGACTAAAACACTTTCCACATTCAGGACATGGAAATGGCTTCTCCCCACTGTGTGTTCTCCGATGCCGAATAAAATTTCGTTTATCGGTAAAACATTTCCCACATTCTGAACATGAAAATGGATTCTCCCCTAAGTGGATTCTTAGATGGCTCACAAGATCTGATTTCAAACTAAAACACTTCCCACATTCAGGACATGGAAATGGCTTCTCCCCACTGTGAGTTCTCTGATGCCGAATAAAATTTCGTTTATCGGTAAAACATTTCCCACATTCTGAACATGAAAATGGCTTCTCCCCTAAGTGGATTCTTTGATGGCACACAAGATCTGATTTGTGATTAAAACACTTTCCACATTCAGGACATGTAAATGGCTTATCCCCAGTGTGAGTTCGCTGATGTTCAACTAGACTGCGTTTTCTGGTAAAAGATTTTCCGCATTCTGAACATGAATAAGGCTTCTCTCCTGTGTGAGTTCTCTGATGTTGAACTAGAATGGATTTCCTGGTAAAATATTTCCCACATTCAGAGCATGAAAATGATTTGTGATGCTTTGTTGATGTTTTGCCAATCAGTGATTGATTACACAAACTTTTCTTGTGACCAGTGGTGTCGGTGGATAGATCTTCGCTTTGAAAGACTGAGGGTACATTAGAAGTTACTGAATTAGCTTTTGTAGTTTTGTTATCGTCTACTTCATGGTAGGAAGATAAATTGAAGTATCCATGTGAGCTGCTCAACGTGTCTTCACCTAGAAAATTAAACAACATTTTCTTATTTTCCCAAAGCAAATGATTTTGTATTAATCATTTAAGGTTTACTAAAACAATAGTAAGCTAGGATCAGGAAACAAAGTTAATCGGAAATGTAATAACACAGGATAATGTACAATTTAGCAAGTAATTCACATTTACTTGTATAAAGTTTTCAGGAGTTCTTAGTCTGCAAAGTTCCCAGAATTTAATCCCTTGTAGATATAGCAAAAGGTGTTTCTATCCAGACCACACAGTATAATACATCCCAATGTCAACAGACAACACAAGCTCCCCCAAAGTGTATAGGATAGATATCATGAATGGAATCAAATTTGGCATGAACATGTACCCACCAACTGAGTATACGCTCACTGTATGGCCCTATCATATGCTCTATGTCACCCATATGCTTAACACACTTTGGAGAACATTATTAAAGAATGAACACCAGGTTTTCACTTATCTTTACCAGTGCCAATTAGATTGTGGCTGAGAAGGTCCACTGCTAGGATTAGCTAAAGCTTGTGTGACCACCTACTGCAATTTCATGGGGCCTATGTATTTTCTGGACATTACCTAGACCTACTCTTATACATGCTAAATTGCAAAACACATTTCCTTATTAAAGTGACTCTCTGGTTCAAAACAAATTCACATTAAGTGGGAAATGAACAGAACACTTACATGGTGCCCTCCTTTTCAACTCTTTAGCTGCAGATCCATCAATTCTCACCCTGCTTCTCAGACTACATGATGCATACCACACATTTGGTAGCCCAAGACACTTCCTGTTGCCCTTGGATTGGCCAGTAGTGCTCACATGAACAGTGTTGACCAAACCAAGAGCAGGGCTGGACAAATAGGAAGTGTCTTGGGCTACTAATGCAGAATGTGCAACAGACAGTATGAGAAGGAGTGCGGCCATCTTCAATGGCAAAAGAAGTTTCTGTGAATTAGCACATCTTCAACTGAAAATATACAAAGAAGGGCACCATTTGTGTTCTTGAAGAGGAGGGTTGCATTGATTTGGGATTCTCCTTTTGTTGTACAAATATCCAAATAAAAATGTATAGAAAATGGTGCACTACAATGGTAAATGCAATTGACAATATATGGCTAAACACTTACACTGATATTTTAAGACCACTTTATTCTGTTATTCCGTTTGTACTTGCATGCGTAGAGGTGTGGAAACTCCAGGTTCAACGTGCCCTGATTTTGATCTACGTGTAACATTCAGGTTCCCCTGTGCGGCCTGCGTCACATGAGTCAGTGATAGGTGGGAATCACAGCCTCCTCCCTCCTCCCATTGTATGTGTGATTTCATGCTGGAGGTAACTGGGAGCTGTTTGCTGTGTGTCGGACTTTATGCCCCTATCTGTAATTGCCCATACAGCATAGGAAGGTTAGCATTAGGTCCCGTGCCACTTTGAGAAACCTTGACGGGGTGCGTGGGCTCCGGTATGTTCTTGATATATGAATATATTGGCGAAAGTCTCATTTAAATATCAGTGTGAGGGTTTAACCATATATTGTCAATTGCATTTACCACTGTAGTGCACCATTTTCTGTAAATTTTTGTTTTATATAGCCAATCACATCCGCACATTTGGCTATTCTGTGTAGGATATCTTTGTGGTACATGTGGTCCATTGAGGGCATCCTCCATTGTATGCATTTTTGCTGGGGATTGCTGTCAGCAACGGATCACATGTGCAGAATTTGCTCCACCGGTAAGAAATGTGGGGTTTTGAGCATTTTCTGCCTTTTAAGACCACTTTATACTGTTATTCTGCAATTATCCTATTAGACAAACGGCAAGTCCTTAGCACCTGTATGGACCCTTTCCTCCTATGGATATATCTGTCTAGTCAGTTCTCTGTTATAACTGGCCTCTCACCACAATTACTATAAATTTACCAGTTATAAGGACATTTATTTTTATATATATTCTTTAAGAAACCTGACCACAAGATATACTGTACATTATATCTAAAAACTGGAAATATGATAAACAATATGGAATGATCGCTGTTATAAAATCATTATCCCATAAGAACAGAACAGGACAATCACTGAAGAGGAAAACTCAATTCCTCAATGTACATTTCTCCAACTAAAAGAAAGGAACCTTCATCATGGAAGCCCTAATACTTTCTTTCATATAATCTGTTCAGTGCATTGAATATAAGGAATTTCACAAACCAATTAGGTAATTTTAAGAGACAGAATTAAAATCTGGAACTATAATGAACAATATGGAAAAATTCCTCTGAATAGATTACAAGATTATTATCCCATAGGAAGAAAATGGGATAATCATTGCAGAGGAAAACTCAACTGAACATTGTGAGTCTCTCTAACCAAAAAAAGAAGGACCCTTCATCATGGACACCAAAATGCTTTCTTTCATATATTTCTGTTCTTTGAATTGGGTATGAGAAATTTCACAATCCATTTATGCAATTTAAAGAGTCAGAATTTGAAAATTGGAATCTTCATAAGAATTATGTGAACAATCCACAAAATAAAACACATTAATAGGCATACTGGATCCTAGAATTTGTCCATTCCATTGTAGTGGCTTGTAACTCAGGACATGAAATTACGCGTAGTTCAGAAAACTTCAAAGATATGACAGATCGGAGGTGAAAAATGATCCCTACTACATCAGTAAAGGTTTTCTTGTCCGTTTTATCAGACTGAGACATCTCTCTTGGACCGTCTATTAAAAAATAAATATTCTTGCTAAAATCTTATATCAAACTAGAAAACTGCCTCACCCTGGCTAGTACCTAGAGGCTAGTACCTCCTCTCCTGGAGCTAAAACGTAAGATTAATCACCTGATACGCTTAGAGAACGGGATATTCCACAAAAGAGGATCCATTAAAAAGTTTCCTCTCAATGGCCTGCCTGGATTTAATATTCAGAACTGGCTGGTGAACAACTTGCCAAATTATCTGTACTCTGCAATGGCTGATTACATTTTGGCTCCCACTGGGATGGCTGTGAGGAGAGCGTAATTTGTTTATATGACGCTTGGTGGTAAAAGCTTTTTACACTTTCTATACAGCATTTTCTCACCTTTCATTACATTACATGGAAGAAGTGTTCTTGAATTAGCTTTGGGGGGAACTACTCTCCTTAGGGAGAGAGCACCTTAATCAGTGTGAGGAGACTTATAGGCCATACATGCTCCTCTGGAATTCTGGGAGGGAAGGGATGCAAATGAGCTCTTAACAAGCTCTGCCTCTAATCATCTGGTGGCATTAGAGGCAGAGCTTGAATTAGCTTTAGTATGCTTCTTTATTTTTTTTTATTTTTTTTTTGGGGGGTGGGTGTCGTCTTATGTAATGACTAATGTTAATAAAAATTATCTGATAATTTTTTTCCCAATTGAAGGATTTCCTTCATTTTCAGCTCTGTGGATCATATCTACATTTCCAGTAGCCGCTGATAAATCGCTTCCAGTACAAGCGGTTGTGACTCCAGCTGATTATGGCCACAATGACATCACCTTTATCAGCAATAGACACATTGGGAGGGTTTATAGTGTATGTTCACCTCAGGACCACATACAGCATCTCCACTGCCTGCATTTCCTTTAGTCCAGATTTAATAGGTCACACATGGTCTAGAGAGTTCCTTTTATTTATCATGTGGAAGGGGCCAATTTATTTACGGGGGGTTATCCAGTAATATATAATGATCACCTATCCTCAGGTATCTGCTTGGTATTGCAGTCCAGCCCCATTCACTTCAATGGGGCTGAGCTGCAACCAGGCCATGTTGCAGTGTCCGGCTCCGTACTAGTAGTGGGTCCCTAAATTTTTGCTAATGTCTATTTTGTCTGTATTAAGCTGCACATTCCCAACAACAGGCTGGTCACCGCACTACACTTGAGTCACTACTAGGTGGTGCTATAACATCATAAATAAGTAACAGGCCTTCCACAGGAAGTAGGGATGAGGTTAGTTGAGAAGTGAGGAGTGAAAGGAACACCATGATATAGCTGCTAGGTGTCCGCTTGGCACTTGCCAGCCTGGGGAACCAAAGAAGGAAACCAGGACTCAGAATCCAGGATCATATTGCAGTACCACAGTCCAGCAAGGGACATAGGGGACTTTTGTGTGTAAAGGCAACCTTTCCAAAGAATGGAGCAGAAGGTAGGTTGCAGAATTCTGGTAAAGATCCAGGTACCTGAAGTCTAGTTTAGTTGCGAGAAGCCACAGCTTAGAGAAACATCTCTTCCACACCAGCCAAACCAAGCCTGTTGTGAGGAATTGCAGCTCTTACCTCATCACTGGGAACCAAAGCACTTTCTCCTTAATTACAACTACCTCAAGGCAATTGGTTAAGTAAAGTTCCCGTTTTGTTCATCAGCCTTTGACTCTCCTTATTCTTCATTATCCTCAATTACACCTTATGGTGCTGGCGTCACGATCACCGGGGATCCTGCCTCCACGGAACCTTAAAAACCACACCACCAAGGGCACCTCAACCACCATCTGGAGGGAGTCCCTGGACAACAGAGTGTGCCCCGAAGGAACTGGTGCCGTCCTTTTATTCACTGCACACCGTCCCAGGGAGCTCTACAGAACTGTGAGTAAACTACTACTACACCCATCGGCCCACCATAACTCACACATATTGCCCCTGTGGCCTGGTCGCTGCAATGTGATTGATGTACAGTGATGTCAGATGGCCTCGGAAGAGGCAACGGCACTCATGGATTGTCTAACCCACTGCTGATCTGATATTGATGACCAATCCTGTGGAAAGGTCATGAATATTGATTACCGGATAACCCCTTTAAGTTAATGAAACCCTGTTCTCCTACTGATGGAAAATTAACTACAAGAATAAGCAGTGTGTTCTGTAATCCTGACCAGTGAGATGACGGCTTTTCTTCAGTATTTCCATAATGAAGTGTGAATGAAGTCAAGTGGGGATGCCTCTTTGTTCTCCCCCCTCTATGCATCAATCAGCTTTGCTAACAGCAGAGAGAGGGTTAAACAGTTATCTCTGTTGTTCAAGCAGGATAATGGCTGTGTATTACTACTACTGTGGGCATAATGGCAGTGTCCGTTTGATCAGAATGCCACAATAGTTTAGTGCAGGTCTTCTAAGTACTCCTGTCTGTATCGTACTAATACAACACTGATCCTCAAGGGGTTAAGTTCTACATCAGAAGGCATCATTAGGCAGCAGGTCCTGAAGCTCCAAATCTGTCACATTTCCTACCAACTAAACATTAAACTGGCTTCTCCCCTGTGTGAGTTCTCTGATGCTGAATGTTCTGCCCCCAGTAGAGTTCAGAATCATTACAAACCACTTCTGCTTAGTTTTCTGTATTTATGAAGGGTTATTGATGTTATAGCACCATCTAGCGGTGTTAAAAATGTACTGCACCTTGTGTTTCTTGTCAATAAAGATTATTATATTGTGAGAGATGCAAAGCATTGTGTGAGTGTAATGCATTCTGGGAAAGAGAATCCCAGTCCCCAGTTATCAAGGACACAGAATGGGCTGTCCTGCATATCTCCTTCCCAAACTCCACCATCTTTGTGCGAGCATATCTGGTGAGCCATCTACTTTGTTTCAGGGATATGATGCTATGTAGTGCTGTTCAGCTAGGTGTAAGAATGACTCAGGGAGCGTTACTACTGCTAGTTAGATATGCAGTCCTATGTATAGACAGCCATTTTGGACATGTTCTTTCTCTGTTAATGTTATATTACATGTTATCTATACTGTATGCTGATACATGCTATGCTATATACTTATACAAGCTATTTGTATTCTTGTAGTTTTACCAACAATTGACCCTGTCACATCAAATACTCCTGTTCTACCAATCAAACAACCTGTTAACCAATAAACAAGTTAGATTGCAAAGAACAGTCCTCTTACAGTGCCTTGCAAAAGTATTCACTCCCCTTGACTTTTTTCGTGTTTTGGTGCCTCACAACCTGGAATTAACATGGATTGTTTGAGGTTTGCATCATGTAATGTACAGAACATGCCGACAACTTTGAAGATGTTTTTTCTTTTTATAGTGAAGCAAACAACAAATAGGACAAAATAACAGAAAAAGTCAATGTGCATAACTATTCACCCCCTAAAGTCAGTACTTTGTAGAGCCACCTTTTGCGGCAATCACAGCTCCAAGTCGCTTTGGCTAAGTCTCTATGAGCAGTTGCCACATCTTACCACTGGGATGTTTGCCCATTCCTCCTTGCAGAACTGCTCCGGCTCCTTCAGGTTGGATGTTTGCTCTTGAGAACAGCAATCTTTACGTCTGACCATAGATTTTCTATTGGATTGCGATCTGGGCTGTGACTCGGCCATTCCAACACATTTACATGTTTCCCCTTAAACTACTCAAGTGTTGCTTTAGCCGTGTGTTTGGGGTCATTGTCCTGCTGGAAGGTGAATCTCCGTCCTAGCCTCAGATCACGCACAGAGTGGGGCAGGTTCTGCTCAAGAATATCCTTGTATTTAGCACCATCCATCTTTCCCTCAACTCTGACCAGTTTCCCAGACCCGTCCCCCCAGCATGATGCTGCCACCACCATGTCTCACTGTGGGGATGGTGTTCTTTGGGTGATGTGTTAGGTTTGCACCAGACATAGCGTTTTCTTTGATGACCGAAAAGTTAAATGTTAGTCTGTTCAGACCAGAGCACCTTCCTCCATACATTTTCGGAGTCTCCCACATGCCTTTTCACAAACCCACAACGTGCCTTTTCGTTTTTATCTGAAAGTAATGGCTTTCTTATGGCCACTCTGCCCAACTCTATGGAGCGTACGGCTTATTGCCGTCCTATGTACAGATACTCCAGTCTCTGCTGTGGAACTCTGCAGCTCCTCCAGGGTTACCTTAGGTCTCTGTGCTGCCTCTCTGATTAATGCCCTCCTTGCCCGGTCCGTGAGTTTTGGTGGGCGGCCGTCTCTTGGCAGGTTAGCTGTTATGCCATTTTCTTTCCATTTGGTTATGAAAGATTTGATGGTGCTCCTGAGGATCAATAAATATTTGAATATTTTTTTATAACCTAACCCTGACTTCTCAACAACATTGTCCCTTAATTGTTTGGAGAGTTCCTTGGTCTTCAAGGCAGTGTTTTGTTAGTAATGGCTCTTGCTTAGGTTTTGCAGCCTCTGGGGCCTTTCAAAAAAGGTGTGTATATGTAATGACAGATCATGTGACACTTAGATTGCACACAGGTGGACATAATTTCACTAATTACACCACGCAACAAAAAAAAACTTTTCGTCTGCTACTGGGCAAAAACCACTTGTCCTATACTAAATTGAGTGTGCGGATTACAAATCCGAAGTCAGAATTGTTGTAACATGTCACGGAATTTTGCTATGCATAAATATGCCTAAATGAATTAAGCACTTGGAAAGCATTGAATAATTTTGAACAGAACGAGTTTTACTTCAACAATTACCTGATCTACATCAAAGTTTGCATAGCAAACAGTGTAAGAAAATGTAATAGAATAACAAAATTTCAAAAAGTCTCGTTTTTCAATTTCAAAGTCTTACTTGAACAAGGCCCAGTACTGTTAAAAGTGCTTCAGGCATCTGCTTTTTGCGTTTGTGAACGGTCATATTTTCCCGTTGCAAAAACCAGCAGTAGTCCCCCATCATGTGGGATTCCAGTGACCTTGATACCTGTTCTCCATTGTAGAAATATCTTTATGGAACCGCTCTCCATGTTCATCACTTACGTGTCCAAAATTGGTTGGGAAATGTAAGAAATGCACTTTCAATGACCTTCAGCAGCCAAGTTGTTCATATGCTGTAAGCACGTTGTCTACGAATTCTGCATAGTTTTCAGCTCGTCTGTTCACAAGGAAGTTCTGCACTACGAGCACAAATGCATCCCAAGCTGCAAGACGCACTCGCTTTGTCAGATTCCTGCGCTGATCATAAGTAGTGTATTTGCCACATATTTTGCAGAAATTGTCTGGATCGTTAATACATTTGCGTTTATCCATCTTAAGTTTCAAAACTGATAGCGCTATAACAGATCACTTTATCAAAATCTGTCCAGCTTGCCTTATATACTTACTGCTGACATCAGCCTGAGTTCGTCCGAACAGGTCTGGACATGTCCATTGGAATATCTCCAATATAATGCATTACTCTTATAACTGAATAGGCTTTGCATGTATAACTTAACCCTTTAAGGACCTTTTGCCGTACATGTACAGCGAAACTCCGGTCCACAAACATGGCGCCCGCTCGCATGTGCAGCGGGCGCCATAGCCGCCAGGTTTATGCCATTTTAAATAGTAGAGAACCGCGGCACATGTATGCGATCAGCCATAAGGCTTATCGCATACATTTTCCCTTTCAGATGCCATGGTCAAATGTGACCACGGCATCTGCGCAGTCCAGAAGTGTAAGTCGTGCACTTCCGCTCCAGTAACAGCGTTCCCCGGCTGAGATCGGGGAACCTGTTACATTGATCTAATAGACTGAAGCCTCAAGCAGGCTTCGGTGCCTATTAGATGACTATACCAATACAGGTCACTAGGTGGCAGCATTGTATTGGTATAGTGCAAATTAAGTGTTCAATGGTGTCTATATAGACATCAATGAACACAATAGGCAATCTAACTTAAAAAAAGTTAATCTGCCCTTTCCTTAAAATAAAAATACCTAAACAATAAAAAAAATTAACATCATGGGCATCGCCGCCTGCGAATATTAATGGCATACGGCAAATGGCGTAATAACTACCCAATAATTTTTTTATGAAAAGTGATCAAAAAGTTGCACACACTTTAAATTGGTATAACTGAAAAGAACAGATTGTAACGCAAAAAATGAGCCCTCACACAGCCCCGTACACATAACTACAAAAAAGTTATTGGGGTCTGAATATGGTTATAAAAAAAGTTTTTTTTCCCTTAAAGGTTTTAATTATTTTAGAGAAGAAGAAGAAATATAAGAAAAATTATACAAGTGTGGCATCGTTGTAACCGTACTGACCTGGAGAATGAAGATAACAAGTCAATTTTACTGCATAGTGTACAGTGTAAAAAAAAAAATTCTACCCATTTGGATTTTTTCCCCCGCTTCCTACTACATGGTATGCAACCGTAAATGGTGCCATTAGAAAGTACAACTTGTCCCGCAAAAAAATAAGCCCTCATAAGGCTATGTAAATGGTAAAATAAAAAAGTTAGGACTATGGGAAGGCAAGGAGTGAAAAACGAAAATGCAAAAATGGAAAATCCCAGGGTCCTTAAGGGGTTAAAATCTAGACGTGTCAGGCAAATTCCGAGTTCATATTTGGAATCAGCGCACTCATTTTAGTATAAGGCTACATGCACACGAACGTTGTTTCCGTGTCCATTCCATTTTGTTTTGCAGATAGGATGCGGACCCATTCATTTAAAAAAATGCAGACAGCACACCGTGTGCTGTCCGCATCAGTATGTCCGTTCCGTAGCCCTGCAAAAAAAATAGAACATGTCCTATTCTTGTCTATTTTAGGCATTGTTACATGGATCCGCAAAAAAAAAAATGGATGGCATACGGAAGTCATCCGTTTTTATTTGTGGACTGCAAAACACATTTGGTCGTGTGCATGTAGCCTAAGGGCTCATGCACACGACCGTATGCCGTCCGAGACATACAGTCCGTGAGCGGGCCATATGTCCCGGAGTGGCATACATCGTGCGCACGGGAGCTCACAGCATCATAGGTTACTATGAAGCTGTGCGCATCGGGCCGCCCGCGGGGCTATTGTCCCACACTTATAAGATCATATGAGTGCGGGCCAATAGTCCCACGGGCGGCCCGATGTGCACAGCATCATAGGTTGCTCCCGTGCACACGATGTATGCCGCTCCGGGACATATGGCCTGCCCACGGACCGTATGTCTCGGACGGCATACGGTCGTGTGCATGAGCCCTAAATCACATGTTTTTCTCTCAGTAGCGAAATCATTATTGCGCGGTGTTATTTGACTTCTGAAGGTAATTGGTTGCACCAGAGCTTTTTATGGGCTTCCTAACAAAGGGGGTGAATACATACGCACATGGCAAATTTCTGTTTTCTAATTCTAAACAATAGCTTTATTTATATATTTTTCTCATTTCACTTCACCAACTTAGACTATTGTGTTCTGATCAATCACATAACATTCAGATTAACAAAACATTGAACTTAAGGCTGTAATGTAACAAAATACAAAAAAAGTCAAGGGGGGAGAATACTTTTGTAAGGCACTGTATTTGGAAGACGGGAATGGTTTATGTTGAATAGAGGTGGCCTTGCGGTTCGCACAGCGGTCATTTCGCGGCGAACTTTGCTCGTTCGAGGTTCGCCGAACAGGCAAACATATGGCGATGTCCGCCGGCGCCATATTCTTTTGTATTGGGCCGAACTTTGACCCATTACACATCCATCAGGTGGGACAGGACAGCCAATTGAGATGTTTCTGCACATGGACACCCCCCCACCCTATCACAGAACCCGATCTGGCAGCCATATTACATTCAGTATTTTGGCAGCTGTGTGGAGCAGGGACAGACTGTTAGGGACACCAAACTCTAGCTAATAGGGCCACAAAAGTCCTGGACTGGTATAAGTGTGCTATCGATAGGTGTGACATACTGAGTGGTGAGATATACTTATAATATACTTTCTAACATAGAAAGTACATTATAGTGTATTTGTATTGTGCAGCAGTTGTGTGCGGTTCTGCTGTGATACTGCAGCTATACAGATTAACAAACGCTATTGGAACAACTAATTCCAACTGGGGGGATATACCAGTTGCCCCCCAAAATAACTGATTGCGGCAGGGGTGTGATATACCTATAATATACTTTCCATATAGTGCATTTGTATTGTGCAGCAGCACCAGAGTTGGTTGAGTGGCTCACTCAGCCTTCCGCTTCTGCACCCTCCTCACTCTCTGCTGTGTGCACCCCCAAAGACACCACCACCACCATAGGCCCTCCACTCCAGTTACAGTTATTATTTTCCCAACCATTCCCAGATATTACCGATGCGCAGACATTCTTGACATCGGATGAGGAAGAGGAGGTAGCAAGGACCGCCACCTAGCAGTCTGACGACCAGTGCCCAGATCAGACCAAGGACGAAGGTCCCCGCTGTTGCTGCCTACTCCGAGATCTCTAATGTCAGTGGTGGTGAAGGGGGCCATGATGACGTGTCGATGGATGTCACGTTGGTGCCCACAAGAGAGGAAGAGGAGGGGAGTTCAGAGGGAGAGACAGAGCAGCAGATAGGGGGTAGAACTAGGAGAAGAAGACAGAACTTGCAGTGCACAGGAGGCAAAAAGCAGACTGCAAATGTATCAGGAGCAAGCCATTCACCATGCACGGTCACATCTGGCGCTCCCAGGACGCCGGCACATGGCTCCGTAGTATGGGCTTTTTTTTTTACTTGTCTGCTGCTGACAATAGTGTTGCCAACTGCAGCCTGTGCTGTCAACACATAAGTCCCGGTAAGCCCAACACTCACCTAGGGACGACCGCCTTAAGAAGGCACCTGGCCTCCCATCAATGAGCCCAGTGGGAGCAACGCCATCAGAACCCACAAAGCCACACTCCCAGCGCTCCATGTCCTGCCTCTTCTCCTTCTCTTCTCTCCCATTTGTCCTCCACTCCACCTTCCACCGTGCCGTTGTCGCGTTCATCTGGCAAAAGGCAGGCTTCCGTGGCCCAAATTTTCGAGCGTAAAAAGTTGATGATGCTGGAGACCCTCTTGCCCAACAGCTGACTGCCGGCTTGTCGGAACTACTAGCCCGACAACTACTGCCATATAAACTGGTGGACTCGGAGGCCTTTAGAAAATTTGTGGCCATTGGCACACCGCAATGGAAGGTCCCCGGAAGGAAATATTTCTCCCAGAAGGGCATCCCAGAGCTATATGGCCATGTTCAGCGGCAAGTGAATGTATCTCTGGCACACAGTGTCGGTGCCAAGATACATCTGATCACAGACACGTGGTCTAGCAAACACGGGCAGGGAAGGTACATAACTTTTACTGCCCACTGGGTGTACCTTCTGACGGCTATCAAGCATGTAACCCGTGACACCCATGTGGATTTGGTGTTACCGCCATGGAATGCATGCAGGCCTGCCTCTTCTTCTCCGCCTCCTAATCCATCCTCCGTCTCCTCCTCAGCTGACTCCTCTTTTTCACTGCTACCGTCTCTTCCGCTGCAACCCCCCCATCCCCAGCTCCCCAGAACCTATTTGACGTGCCAGGTGAGACGTTACTATGCTGTGCTGCGGCTGTTGTGCCTGGAAGCCAAGAGCCACACCGGTCCTGCACTCCTTTCAGCTCTGCGGTCACAGGCCGATTAGTGGCTAACCCCACTAAATTTGACAGTTGGTAAAGTGGTGTGCGACAATGGTGCCAATCTGCTGAGCGCGCTGAAACAGGGCAAAATGACACACGTTCTGAACTTGGTCGTGCAGCGATTCGTTGCCAAATACCCCGGGGTCCAGGACCTCTTGCAGCAGGCCAGGAAAATCTCTGGCCCTTTTACAAGATCTTACATGGCCATGGTTCGCCTTGCTGATGTTCAGCAGCGACACCACTTGCCTGTCAGACGTCTGATTTGTAACTGCCCGACGCGCTGGAACTCCACCTTGTATATGCTCGATAGGCTGCTCCAGCAGAAATGTGCCGTTAACGACTACCTGTATGAACTCTGTGGCAGGACAGGTCTGGAGACCTTCTGAGGAGCAGGAGCTGGAAGATGAGGAAGTTGCAATGCTGTGAATGAATTCCCAGGGGGGGCTACTCCATCTGAGACAAGTCAGCAGGAGTCTAACGAGGAGTCAGAGGAGCATGGTGCCTGGGGGGAGGAGGAGGAGGAGGAGCAAGAAGAGCAGGCTTTAAACTTTTCTGGGATCCCTGGTGTTGTCTGTGGCTGGGGGGAGGAGAACGAGGACGACATTCTCCTGGGCGATGAGCAGGAGCTAGGCCACTCCACTGCTTCCAGTTTAGCGCAAATGGGGGCATTCATGCTCCAGTGTTTGAAGAGGGACCCCTGTATAAAAAGCATGAAGGGCAAAGACCAGTACTGGGTGGCAACATACTTAGACCCCCGGTACAAACACAAAATGGCAGACATGTTACCAGCATCACAGATGGCTGTCAGAATGCAGCATTTCCAGGCCTTGCTTCGAGAGATGCTGCATTCTGCTTTTGCGGGCGCTGGCAGAGAAATTTCCACCCACAGAGAAACAGTTGCGGGTACCAATCCTACAGCGCCTGCAAGAAGAGGGCGGTTTGAAGATGTGTTGGTCACTTCGGATATGCGATCATTCTTTCAGCTAACCCATCGACAGACGCCCTCCGGATCCAGCCTCAGGTAACGCCTAAACCGACAGTGTCAGACTACATCGGGTTAACGGTGGATGTGGACGCTCTGAGAAGCGAGGAACCCCTGGTCTACTGGGTGTGCAGACTTGACCTGTGGCCAGAGCTTGCACAATTTGCGATAGAACTCTTGGCTTGCCACTCGTCATGTGTCTTGTCCAAAAGGACTTTCAGCGCAGCAGCAGGGATCGTGACCGATAAGCGCACTCGCATAGCTCGCGACAGTGTGGACTACCTCACATTTCTAAAACTGAATGAGGCATGGATCTCGGAGGAATTCAACACCTATGACGACTACGTTTAATTGAATTTCCTCATGCAAGCCCACACATATCCGCCACCACCCACAACAAATAATGGTCCCTGTCTTATTTAAATACAGTGGTATAAAAGGCCTTTTCTGTCCGGTGAATGCCTATCGTTTTGGGCTGAAGAGGAATTCAATACAGGTTGTGACAACCACGTGTTATCGAATTTCAACTATTATCACTTGGGGTTTTCTTCAATAAGGGGGATTTTGTTAGCCATGTTTTTAATCCAATTTTATATTTTTAGTTCATTTAAACATATGTATTTGAAATGTATTTGTACTGGCCTGCAGTAAAATTCATATCCATTGACCGCCTAATGTACCTCCAGCCACATAATCACTTGATGTTTTCTATCAGGTGAATAAATAATTTTTGGGGCCTGTAGTCCACTGGCCTGCAGTAAAATTGTTATCCAATGACCGTGTAATCTACCTCCAGCCATATAATTCCTTGTTCTTTTCTGTCTGGTGAATGCCTAATGTTTTCGGCCCTGTACTACACTGGCCAGCTGTAAAATTGTTATTTAATGAGCTTCTAATCTACCTCCAACCACAAAATTCAGTGTTCTTTTATGTCAGGTGAAGGCCTAATGTTTGGGGCCTGTACTCCAGTGGCCTACAGTAAAGATTTTATCCATTGGACGCATAATGTACCTCGAGCCACATAATCACAATTTCTTTTATGTCAGGTGAATGCCTAATTTTTAAGGCCCGTACTCCTGTGGCCTAAAATTCTATTTTTCTATTTTTCTTGGCTCCAGCAGGACACATTTTTGAGAATTTCCCTTTAAGACGCATAGAAATGGCCCCTGATTAAAATAGATATTTTTTGTGGGAATTTTTGTCATTGATCCCTCTCTAGTATGTCACTGTCCATGTTGTGGACTATTTGTGGGGGGTTGAATACTTTTGCAAGGCACTATATTTGGAAGACAGGAATGGTTTATGCTGAATGTCAGACTGCACACTGTGTGAACGTGTATGAAGACAGAACACGGAATAAGCCCTGATTGACGTATAAAACACTTTCCACATTTTGAAAATGAATATGGTTTCTCTCCTAAGTGGATTCTTAGATCGCTCACAAGATTTCTGACTAAAACTTTTCCCATGTTCTCAACATGAATATGACTTCTCTGATGTCTAACTAGAACCAATCAAGCTTTATTGAAATAATATCAAGACAAGAATTACCGTATTTTTTGCTCTATAAGACACACTTCCCCCCCAAAAAAAAGTGGGGAGGAAATGGCAGTGCGTCTTATGGGGCGAATGCTGCCATTTAACACTGATACATCGCCGGCCGTTATGTATCAGCGAGGAGGGGCTGGGGCCGGCAAATTATATTGGAATGGCAGTGGGGCCCGGAGCAGTCACTATATTCTATTACACCGGGCCTCGCTCACTGTAGTATTCATATCTAACGTGTAGGCATGGGCGCTTTGTTAAACGATAGCAATTCTTTGCAGCAGTAGATAAATCCGCTGTACTACTATTCACTTAAAAACTCCCGTAGCAGGCAGGCCGGGCAGTAGCGTAACATCACTCACTACGTCACGCGCCTGCTCCTCCCACTTTATGAATGAAGCAAGAGGAGCAGGCGCGTGACATAGTGAGTGACGTTACGCTGCCGCCCCGGGCTGCCTGCTACGGAGTTTCAAGTGAGTACTATGTGGATTTCTCTACTGCTTCAAATAATTGCTATAGTTTAACAAAGCGCCCATGCCTACACGTTAGAGATGAATACTACAGTGAGCGAGGCCCAGTGTAATAGTAACTGCATCGGGCCCCGCTGCCATTTCAATATCAGTTGCCGGCCCCCAGCTCCTGTATTGGGGGTCATTCACTATTTACACAGGGACACTGTTATGGGGGGGGATCTGTGGATGACACATATATAGCATAAGATGCTATATATGTGTCATCCACAGATCCCCCCCATAACAGTGTCATCCACAGATCCCCATAACAATGCCATCCACAGATCCCCCATAACAATGCCATCCACAGATCCCCCATAACAGTGCCATCCACAGATCCCCCATAACAGTGCCATCCACAGATCCCCCATAACAGTGCCATCCACAGATCCCCCATAACAGTGCCATCCACAGATCCCCCATAACAGTGCCATCCACAGATCCCCCATAACAGTGCCATCCACAGATCCCCCATAACAGTGCCATCCACAGATCCCACATAACAGTGCCATCCACAGATCCCCCATAACAGTGCCATCCACAGATCCCCCATAACAGTGCGTATCCACAGATCCACATAACAGTGCGTATCTACAGATCCCCATAACGGTGTCATCCACAGATCCCCCATAATTGTGTCTTCCACAGACCACCATTAGTTCAGCACACCTTTTGGTTCAAAATATTTTTTTTCTTATTTTCCTCCTCAAAAACCTAGGTGCGTCTTATAGGGTGAAAAATACAGTATATAGTAAAGAGGACATGTAAGAAAAGATGATTATGTACAATTTCAGTATTTCACATAAAAAATGAAAGAAAATATCATGGTTTTTAGGAGTTCTTTGTCTGCAAAGGTCCCAGAATATAATCGCTTTGTTAAGATAACAACAGGTGTTTCTATTCAGACCATACAGTATAATATTTCCTAATGAACAGGTCACAGAGCAGGCCCACCACAGTCTCCTCTGAATGTCAATGTGCCATCAACAGGTTGCCAAGTGGCTGCTGAACAGCTCTTAACAAAATGGAGCAGCAGCTCAGGCAATCCCAAATACGAAAAAAAAAATCTAGAAAATATGAAAGTATGAGTATCTGGTTTTAGTTAGTACAAAATACATGTAATATATTTCCATTAGGGGTAACGGGGATGCAAAGTGCTCTTGAATTATTATCTCCCAAGCATCATAAATAGGGATAAGCGAGTCGACTTCGGATGAAACATCTGAAGTCAATTCGCATAAAAATTTGGTCCGATACTGTACAGAGCGAGCGCTCCGTACAGTATTAGAATGTTTTAGCTCTCGAAACCATTTCCCGAACTCGGGTTCGGAACCGAACCCGAGTTTGGCAAATGGGTTTTTTACAGTAAAAATTAATCCATGAAGTTAATACGCAAAGTCACGCGAGAACTTCGGCTCATCTGAGCCAATACATTCTAATACTGTACGGAGCACTCGCTGTTCTCTTCTCCACAGTCATGGAAGGTCTCCTCTTACCTGGTGGTGTGAGGGACTGGTGACTCTCCATCATGACGTCCTCGTACAGACCCTTGTGTTCTTCTAAATACTCCCACTCCTCCATGGTGAAATAGACAGCGACATCCTGACACCTTATAGGAACCTGACAACACAAGGACACAGTCATTACCAGACCCCTCCCTTGGCGTTATTGTATAATGTCCCAGCATTCCCAGCAGCGCTCACCTCTCCGCTCAGCAGCTCAGTGATCCTGGTGGTAAGTTCTAGGATCTTCTGCTCATGTATGAGGGAATGAGGTGGAGGCTCGGTGATGGGGCTCTGGGTCCTGCTCCATCCTCCTGACACACGGGGTGTCACACACTCACCAGACGACTTCTTCACTACTGTGTAATCCTGTGTATGGGGAGACGCCGATCACTACAGAGATTCTAAGAATGCTTCACCTTTCCAGTCATTTCCCTGGTTTATTACTAGAGATAAGGGCCCTTGCACAACAGTATGCTCTCCAAAATATACGGTCCGTGAGCGGGCCATATGACCTAGAGTGGCATTGATCGTGCGCATGGGAGCACACAGCATCATAGATTACAATGATGCTGTGCACGTCGAGCCGCTTGCGGGACTATTGTCCTGCACTCATAAGATCATATAAGTGCAGGACAATAGTCCTGCAGGCGACGTGACAAGCACAGCAACATTGTAATCTATGATGCTGTGTGCTCCCATGCGCACAATTAACGCCGCTCCAGGACATATGGCCCGCTCACGGACCGTATGTTTCGGAGGGCATACTGTCTTGTGCAAGGGCCCTAAGAGAGATGTCATGTGAAACTCTCACCTCTCCAGTTATCAAGGAGATGATCTCTAGGGTGAGGTTTAATATCCTTGAAGCCATGAAATTTCTGTCCTTCTGCATCCTTGGTGGGTCATTGGTGGAAAGAACCATCAGCTTTAAAAAAAAAAGAGAATCCTGAACCTAAGGAACCTGAAGGAAACACGGAGGATTGAGAGCAAAATCACATCTGGATGAACATCTTACATGAAGTAAAGTGTCTTATAAATGGAGAATAGTATTACCGATCGTGTACTATGGAGGTTGCTACAGATAGGCAAAAAAATTCTAAATTAATCCGATTCTTTACAAATTCTATAAAAACTCTACTTAAAAAAATAACTGAAGTTTTGGTGATTTGGTACGGATAAACTGTACAAAACGGCGCCCACCATTTTAAATTTCAAATGTACTACAGTAGTGAGGGAAACAGGGCAGAGATGAAGATGGAGAATCACATGACCATTACCCACAATGCCTCTCAGTTTAGTCCAGGGGTCGGCAACCTCCAGCACGCGTGCCAAACATGGCACGCTGACAGGATTTCAATGGTAGCTGGGCCATTTTGGATATTCATGAGCACGTAGAGCGATATTAGATATGCAGGCAGAAGAGTCTCCCTGCCGCTACCGCACTATATATTAATAATTAATAAATGTGACGGAAAAGCTTGTCCCAGCCATACCAGCCCCCACCTTCCAGTCAGCCAGTGGAGTAGGTCAGTTTGTTACCTCACGGGTTGGCTTGCATAAATGAACGCACTGGCGTAACTATAGGGGTCGCAGCGGTCGCGACCGGGCCCCTAAGCCAGGGGGGCCCAGAGGGTGGTACTGTACTTTTACCTTTATAAGATGCACTGCATAATGGAAGCGCTCACTAGTCTGCAGGAGGAGAGGAAGAGAAGCGATGTACAGTACTTACCCCTCCTCCTGCTCGCTCTTCTCAGCACCCGTGCTGTTGTGTTCTGGCTGCCTGCAGCATCAGGACGTTCAGAGCACACTCTGACCTGACCCTGCAGGTGGTCAAATGATTGCAGCGCGGGCCCTGAGAAGAGAAGACAGCCAGGACAAGGAGAGTGGCGGCAGGAGAGGTAAGTTACTTTATTATTTTACAGTCTGATCTGAGGTCTGATATGGAGGTCTAATGGAGGGTCTGGAGAGGTCTAATCGGGATCTGGAGTGTTCTATGGGGGGTCTGGAGGTCTGACTGGGGGATCTGGAGAGTTCTGACTTGAGGGTGTGGAGAGGTCTGAATGGGGGTCTGGAGAGGTCCAATGGGGGTATGGAGGTTTAATGGGGGTCTGATTGGGGGTCTAGAGGTCTATGGGGGTCTGATTGTGGGTCTGGAGGTCTATGGGGGTCTGATTGTGGGTCTGGAGGTCTGATTGAGGGTCTGGAGGTTTAATGGGTGTCAGATATGGGGTCTGGAGGTCTAATGGGGTTCTAGAGGTCTGATATGGGGGTCTGGAGGTCTGATATGGGGGTCTGGAGGTCTAATGGGGGTCTTATCTGAGGTCTTATATTAGGTCGGGGTCTTACATGGAGGTCTAATGGGGGTCTGATCTGAGGTCTAAAGCTGGGGTCTTATAGGGGGTCTGACATAAAGGCCTAAAGGGGGTTTGGTCTGAGACGGGGGGATCTCATTTAGGGTTTTATATGGAGGTCTGATCTGAAAGGAAGGGGGGATTTTTTTGTACTAGCGCACAATATAAAGGGGTGTTTTCTGTGTGGTACCAGTATTTTCAGGGGGATGTTTCTGCAGGAAAGTATTGTGGAGCACAGTGGACACAGTATTGGGGGTGACAGGATGGGGTGTTGAGAAGGTGGGAGGATGATGGAAAAGTAGGAAAGTAAGATCTGTTTGTTAAACTCTGCAGAGACGAGGCGTGGCTGAAGGAAGTCTCCATGGTGGTCTGGTCTAACAGGAGAAGAGGAGGAAAGAGAATGTCTACATCAGAGAAGAGAAGTAAATAAGAGGTATGTGGCGCTGTATGATCCTGTATGTTCTGTAGCACTGTATGTTATGTTTTCCAAGTATGTCTTTAAAGGGTTGTCCTCTTTTTGTACGAGCGCTGCCTTCTCTGCTCTGTTTACCTGCTCATCACTGCAAATGCTACTGCGAGCAGGTAAACAGAACAGAGAAAGCAGCTGCCCTCTCTTCAAACAGCTGATCGTCGGGGGTACCGGAGGAACCTGGCCGATCTGATATTGATGACCTATCCTGAGACAAAACATCAAAACTCAACAGTAGACAAGTGTTCTCCAGAATTGACGTCATGGTAAACTCTATGCAACACGTTACAGCAAGTTACAGGATAGCTCAGTGCATTGCTAACCATGGAAAGCCCTTCACCGATGGAGAATATATAAAGAAGCATTTTGTGCAGCTGGTGATTTGTTTGATGGTTTACCGAACAAGAACACTGTGGCGGAACCCGCCTCGACACTGGGCGTTGGAGAGGCCTGGCTACCCGCCTCCTAGCTACTGACTATGGCCCCTAGTGAATTTGTACGTTAAATGCAATTTGGGCATGTGGTATTGTGTATTGCTGCTACTGGCCCTTTGGGGGCCATCCGTGGACATGTTATGACTTTTGGGAGCGATGCCCTTTGGGACTGTATTATTTGTGTTATTATGGGTTCGGTTAAATTGTATTGCTGTGTGTTGTGGACTGTATATATCTTGCTCTTGCTGTAATGTTTGCATGTTACAGGCATTGCTGTTCTGTGCCTCTTTTCCTCCCCCTTTTTCCTGTCCCATTGTTTCCCCGGCAGGGTGTTGTCGCAGTTTAAACCAGCTGCTCTGTCCCTCCTCAATTTCCCATCAGCCCTTGCTATTGCCTGGCCCCACCCTTCCTTGTACCATAGTCCTAGGTACCCTATTGCATGTAAATGAGGCTGTTGGGGGGTTTAAAGTAGGTGTGCTATGTCTAAATAAAGTCAGTTCCTGTTTTAACCCTCAAGGTGAAGTGTCGTCTCATTCTTGGGGGAGGATTTATGGTATGCTGTCCCATTTTGACTGCTAGGAGTGTAAACCTATTCGTATGGTTTCCTATTCAACTGTCTACAGCATTCATATGCTTGAAGAGGATTTATATGCTTCTTCGGTTCGGTGATTGTGGTGTCTGCCAGAGTGCTTGGAAACCTCAGGAAAACGCTAGGAGCATCCATCAACGGAGGTACTCAGTCTAGGGGTGCCAGGTGATCCGTTACAAACACTATCATGTCTAGGATTAAAGACCTGCCCAATTCAGCAAGAACGGTTGAGCGCCGGATCACTGATATGGCAAATAACATTAGGGAACAGCAAGTGACTGGTTTGAAGGACTGCACTGTGTTTAGTGTTGCGCTGGATGAAAGCGTGGACATTAATGATTTGCCTCATTTGGCAATTGTGGCCAGATTCTGTGATTCTGCTGGAGTACAAGAGGAGCTGTGCTGTTTGAAACCAATCTATGGCACCACAAAAGGTCGTGACTTGGCTAAAACCTTTCCTGAACATTTTGAAAGCATTTCCGTGGACGTTAGAAAAATATTTCCAATCACCACTGATGGCGCCCCCGCAATGGTGGGAAAACTAAAAGGATTTGCCAGATTAATTGAGGACAAAATTGGGCACCCTGTTCTTAAATTTCACTGCATTATACATCAGGAGAATCTCTGGACAAAGATGTCAAATTCTTATCTTAATACTGTGATGGCAACAGTTGTGAAAATTGTGAACTTTCTGCGAGCTCGCTCTGCCCTGACTCATAGGCAATATCAAGTGCTGCCTGAAGAAATGGAATGTGCATAGAAAGGCGTCCCGTTTCATCCCAATGTCAGGTGGCTCGGTAGTGGAAAAGTGCTGGAGAGTTTTGTGACCTGCATTGATGCACTTAGAGCCTTTCTTGGTGAGAAGAAGCAGCATTACCCAGAGCTGGAGGATTTCACATGGCTTGAGAGTTTCTGGCTGATATTACATCACACTTAAATGAACTCAATGTCTGCATGCAGGGAGCTGGACAGACTGTCATGGGGCTGTTTTAAATTTGGAAGGCATTAACGTCCAAAATTAAAGTTTATGTGAAGGATACAGAAAAGGGGACATCTCGCTATTTCAAACACTTGAGAGAGCTTTCCTCTCATCATTCAGCCAACACAGCTAACATTTCCATGTACATAAAAGAGCTTGAGTCCGAATTTTCCAGGAGATTCCAAGATTTTCCGAGATATGGGCCAATGTTTTCTTTTCTCATATCTGTAGACAAGTTTAATGTGACAGACATAGACCTGTCAGTTTGATGGGCATCGATGATTTGGAAATGCAACTGATTGACTTCCAGAGCTCATCTTTGTGGACAATTAAGTTCTGTGAGCTGCAGACATCACATGAAACATCCGGAGAGAATGCACAGTCCCTTTTCATGTGTTGGAAATCACTTCCACACAAATTTGACTGCTTGAAGAAAATTGCATTTGCAATGCTGTCAGTCTTCGGGTCAACATATTTATGTGAGCAGATCTTCTCCCGCATGAATACTATCCTCTGCCCCTCATGAAACAGGCTTACTAATGACCATTCTGAAGCCTGTGTCCAACTGAAAGTCACCTCATGTGAACCACAACTAGAGCGTCTTTGCACAGAACGTCAGGCACAAGCGTCACACTGAATAGCAAGTTGCCCATATCAACCATCAACCACATCAGATTCCACCTTTCATTTTATAGAGCTCCATTGGAACAATAAACGTGGAATCTCATTGATTGATATGAGCAACAAAGCCAGTTTTCCTTTACAACAGTTTTGATACATCTCCCCTTTGTTTTAGGACTTTCCTATATTGCACGGCACACTGAGTGCTTCAACTTCGACTTTTAAAAAAAAATCAGCCCACCGTCTGCAAAAGGTTGCTGACCCCTGGTCTAGTCTATCAAAAATGATGTTATCTGTAACAATGGCAGTTGGCAGCCGCCAGCGTGCAGCACATCCTGCTATGTATCTCAGTCGAACTGCACACAAGGCTCCTCCTCTCCGCTTTCCTGCACTGTCGCAGGCGGCGACAGCTTCAGTTGCACCTTGTAGGAGCCGCACACGTTCTGTTTCTTTAAGGGTTCGTGCACGCCCCTAATTCCGCCTTCTCTCCAATCCTGGCCAGGCACCACCTTTATAAGGGTGCTTCCCCCTTCCTGTGATGCCTGAGCAATATTGTAGTTTTCTACAGCGAAGGTTCCAGCTCGTAGTTCCTGTGTTGTTATCCTGCTTCCGACCTTGGCCTGTATCCTGACCTCGTCTCTGCCTGATCCTCCTGTACCTCACTGCTCTAAAGTGTATGATTTGGATTGTCGACCACACCTCTGTCTGCTGTTCAGCTTGTTACACCTGCTGCACCTGAGCTATTCAGCTCTGCTGTTCTAACAGCTCCAGCTCTGCTTAATCACTAACTCAGCTCTGCTTCATCTGACTCTGCTGCTGCGCTTCTTCCATCCAGCAACAGCTCGGTCCACCTGCCTATATCCCCAGTGCTTGCCACTTAACCGGGACTACTCTTGCGGTACCGATCTGGTGTCTCCCCTGCAGCTGAGACCAGCTTCCGCATCTTGGAGCGGGATAAAGGGTGAAGACCAGGGGAACACTTAGATTCCGCTCCCAAGTTTGGCCCAAAACCAAACCGGTAAGTGGTACAGCGGGTCCACACCCGTTGAAGCGTTACCGTTTGCTCAGGCCATGGACCCTTCTGGCAAGCCCAAGCCTGTGGTGCAAAATTTATACCAAGAGCTACAACGCCAGAGCGAACGCCAATATGTCCTGCTGCAGTGTCTGAACATGATATCCGCCCGTCTGGATGCTCTATCTACACCTGCTCCTGCCGTACCACAAGTCCCAGCAACTACTGTTGCATCGTATTCACACCATGGCATAACTGCTGTCCAGTTGTTTTTGCCTCCACGCTACAGTGGCAATCCGAAAGCCTGCAGAGGGTTCCTGAATCAGTGCCTGATCCACTTTGAGCTACACGGAGACAAGTTCCAGTCTGACTGAGCGAAAGTAGCTTTCATAGTCTCTCTGCTCTCTGGGGAAGCTCTATCCTGGGCTAATCCTATATGGGAGCGAAGCGGACCTGAGACTGCAAAGCTCCAGACCTTCCTAACTGTTTTTCTTAGTGACCGTATTAAAGATGAATTTGCGGGAAGGGATCTTCCTGTCTCTCTGGACGCTTTGGTCACATTGGCCACATATATTGACGTGTGATTTCGAGAACGTTTCTCTCAAGCCGCAAGGGTGAGACGGACATCTAGACTCACACCTGTCTTCCAGAGGACTGTTCAGACTCCTGCTGTGGTTCCGCCTGAAGAGCCTATGCAGGTGGAACGCCTGAAGCTCTCTGACCGGGAACGCCAGCGGCGACGAGCAGAAGACTTGTACTTCTACTGTGGCGGAAAGGGTCATGTTGTTCGTACCTGTCCCCAGAAGGCGTAAAAACTTCTGCTCCTAGGCTCTATGGGAGAAGTGACCCTAGGTGAAAGAGACAATTTTCCCAAACTTCTTGTTCCTGTTGTATTGTCCTCTGGGAAAACCAGTATATCTGTACCTGCCTTCCTGGATTCAGGCGCAGCCGGAAATTTTGTTAATCAAGCCCTGGTAACCCAGTGCCAGTTATCCACCATTCGTCTGTCGAAGCCTCTGGTGGCAACTATTGTAAATGGACAACCCCTGCCCAGATCTATTCAGTTCATCACGGCTCCTGTTAAACTCCAGGTTGGGGTGCTACATTCTGAAGAAATATCTTTCTATGTCCTGCCGGATACCACAGACCCAGTGCTTCTGGGATTGCCCTGGCTACAGCAGCATTCTCTCGTCTTAGATTGGCGTACGGGGGATATTCTCCGCTGGGGTCCTCAGTGCCATTCTTCCTGTCTGTTGGTGGTTCGCCCAACGTCTCCTCATCCAGTCCCTATGAAACTGTCTGGTCTGCCTCCGCAATATGTGGCATATGAGGACGTTTTCTGTAAGAAGAAGGCTGAGACTTTACCACCTCATCGGTCTTATGACTGCCCGATCAATCTTCTACCTGGGACTTCTCCACCTCGTGGAAGGGTTTATCCATTATCTCTGCCCGAAACTCAAGCTATGGCCGAGTATGTTAAGGAAAACCTCCAGAGAGGATTTATCCGAAAGTCTACCTCTCCGGCGGGAGCCTTTTTCTTCTTCGTGGCCAAGAAAGACGGGTCACTCTGTCCGTGCATAGATTATCGTGGGCTGAACAAGATCACGGTCAAGAACAAGTACCCTCTGCCTCTGATTTCTGAACTGTTTGACCGTATCCGAGGCGCTCAGATATTTTCTAAGTTGGATCTGCGTGGCGCGTATAACCTGATCCGGATCCGTGAAAGCGACGAGTGGAAGACGGCGTTCAATACCCCTGATGGCCACTATGAGTACCTGGCCATGCCATTCGACCTATGCAACGCTCCTGCAGGTTTTTCAAGAATTTGTGAACGATATCTTCCGGGACCTGTTGTACAACTGTGTAGTGGTGTATCTCGATGATATTCTCATCTATTCCCCCGACTTGACCAATCGCCCGAGCAAGTGCACCTGGATTTGCAGCGATTAAGGGAGAATGGTCTGTACGCTAAGCTCGAAAAATGTGTCTTTGAGCAGTCCACCTTACCCTTCCTGGGATACATTGTTTCCTGCTCTGGTCTGCAAATGGACCCCGACAAGGTCTCAGCCGTCTGAACTGGCCTCGTCTTCAAGGTCTCCGTGCTATTCAAAGGTTCCTGGGGTTTCCCAACTTCTGAAGACAGTTCATCCCAAACTTCTCTTCCCTCACAGCTCCTATTTCTGCTCTGACGAAGAAAGGGGTGGATGCAAAGAAGTGGACCCCTGAAGCTGAGTCTGGTTTCCTGCATCTCAAATAGGGATGAGCTTGAGGTGCCATATTCGATTTCGCGATATTTCGCGAATATTCGTTAGAATATTCGTATTATATTCGCCGAAATCGAATATTCGTAAGTTTGCCAATATAATGTGAATAATATGCGAATTATTATTCGCGAATTTGCGAATTTTATGGCAGCGAATTTTCGCGTACAATACAATATATGGAAAGTGTTACAATTAAATGAGTATGGATCCTGAACGATTTTGGACATGTCAAGTGAATTCTGGGCACGGTTGCTTGTCATTGAACATAACCTAGCCTTTGCCTTTGCGAAAAAAAAACGTCTTTACAACATGCGATCCGCACACAAGCTTTAAGCATTAGCAATAAGCATAGTAATACTTGACTGATGAAATGACTCGAAATTTTTCGAAAATAATGCTATATACGAAAATCAAGAATATAGCACTATTTTTTGAATATAGTGCTATATTCTTGATTTTCGTATATAGTAATATTTTCGAAAAATTTCAAGTCATTTCATCAGTCAAGTATTACTATGCTTATTGCTAATGCTTAAAGCTTGTGTGCGGATCGCAGCTCTGACTTCTTCCTTCATCATACGTCCGACTAAGGTGATAAGGTCTTTTGTTACGCCTCGTACATGAGCGCTGCGGTAGTACTTGCTTGAGGTTCACGCTCAACAGCTGATCAGTCACAGCTGTCGCGTCTGGTTCTCGTCAGTGGGCATGTCAGGTGCGCAAGGTCTGTCCTACCCCATCCTGCAGTCATGTGTGGGCGCCCGCTGCAGTATGCGCCTTCACTGGTCGGCATATCGGAATAGGTGTACTGGAAGCCAGGGGACCCTGTGCTGGGGCCACAATTGTGGAGGTGCCTGGCAGGGCTGTATCTGTAGTACCTCCCAGGGCTTCCAGTCCAAGGGCTTCCGATGTACAGTGTCCTAACCTACGGCTGCTGAGTCATTAAAGCAGGGTAGATGCACGTGCCGTTCACTCCGGTATCTGCTCACACAAACACAAGCTGTCTCTGGTTTCTTTTCACCGCGTTAATAGAGTCATACCTATCGTTCAAGATAAGTGAAAGTGAATGTTGTAGGTTATATATCAGTGTACGTCCATTTCAAGAACTGCCACATACAGATTTTGAGGGGTATATATTCGTCTTCACATTAAGGTTGCTTGATTACAGGTGGTAACGTGTTTGTTGCAGGTCATATAAGAACATCATCCCAGGGCATCCAATTGCCACATCGTATCTCCGGTCACTTATTTTGACAAGGTACTCTTTAAAAAAAAAAAAAAGGAGAGTAAAAATGTTTTTTTTAATTTATTTATTTTTACCCTCAGCCTACTTTAATCACATCAGTTTTTTTTTTTTTCTCTTCGTTCATTTAGAGGGGTAGGGCATATCCGTAATTCTCACAGGTAGGTGACTTGGTCTTCATGGTGCAGGTGCTGTGTCACGGTCTATTAAGCACGGTGGGTGAGGCACATTGGTACAGGGTAGTCTACTCCTGAAAATAAATAAATAATAAAATAACCCCGTTAAAATAAAAATAAAAAAATAAAAAATTTCCATGTTTACAGGTACTTTCTCACAATTCATTACGATGCTGCCCACGTTGCTGGTAGCTGTAGGATCCTTTCGCATGTCTGTCACGACCACAGACCTTAAGTCCTGTCACGACTACAGGCATGTTTTAAATCTGCCACGTATACGGATACGTTACTTAAACCCTCGCACAACTACAGGTGTCTTGTGAAGTCTGTCATGACTGCAGGCGCTCAAAGTCTGTCACGACTACAGGTGTCTTGTGAAGTCTGTCACGACTACAGGTGCTCGAAGTCTGTCACGACTACAGACGCTCGAAGTCTGTCACGACTACAGACGCTCGAAGTCTGTCACGACTACAGACTCGGTACAAATCCTGTCACGACTACAGGTCACGAGGGGATAGGCGAATCCTATTTGGTAGCCTTGGTGTTATCAACAGGTTCAGGAGTACAATTCCCGCTTCACTGGGCAGGACGTTCATCGTAGCATCAGGGTAATTTATCACTGATCCGGTGACGCTTGGTGTCGGGAGCACAAGGATCTAGCACTCTTAGTTAACCACATGTTTTTTTCAGTCAGGATGTCTCAGCAATCCCATATGGAAGGAAGTCTGGAGTCTCACAGTAACGAAGACTCCCAATCCGAGAGAGATGTGGTTCAAGCTATCAGGTCCTGGACTGTGCCGAGGCTCACAGCAGAGCTGTCAAGGAGAGGGATTCCTTTCTCAGCATCTGCCAGGAAAGCGGAACTATATAGATTGTTGCTTTCAGAACCCCCTGCTTCTGGGGAAGACTCTGTATCAATGAATATGATCCAAACTTCGCTGACACAACTTCACGCAGTAGTGAATACGATGGCATCCTCTTTGTCGCAGTTTCAAACCAGATTAGAGGCAGTAGAAAATACGGCCTCTACTTCGAATACTCTCAGTCTCAGTACTGCTGTGCAGTCACTCACTCAGTCCTCCATCGCTGGGTCTCAAGTTAACTCCTCTAACATAGCACCATCTCATTTTATACTGGCCAACGTGCGTCAGGACATATTAGATGGTAAGGATGTCAACCTAGCTTCATTGCTTATAGCCACTCACGAAATACCGGATAACAAAACCATAGCGTGTGGGGAGGTATCAGTGATCTTGAAGTCCAGAGATGTCAGGCTTAATAGAAAACTCGCCGTAGCAGAATTTGTTCTAGCATTTAGTTTGTTTAGAGATGTGGTGTGCTCAGTGAGTCCTAATAGGAGAGAAGAGCTGGATCTTTATTTGTTCAAAGTCGTAGATTTAGCTAACTATTATGGTGGCACAGCATTCTATGAATATCATAGATAATTTTCAGCCGAAGCAGCAGCTGCGTTGAGACAGTTTCAGCATACAGTGGACTGGTCCGTCGTAGATACCGAGTTGTTTTGCCGGCATTTTGCAGGTCTCAAGGCCCCGGCATGTAATAACTGCGGCTCTAATTCACATGCAACTGATTGGTGCACTAGTGCTAAGGCAGAGCGGTCTCAAATTAGTTATACCCCACAACCTCCGCTTGCCAGGCTTTCAACAGGCGTAGACAAGTTAGGACGCCCTATAAAATACCTAGGCAAATCACAGATATGTAATAACTTCAACACTACAGGTTGTTATTATAACCAATGTAGGCTGCTGCACCTGTGTACCCTTTGTTTCAGGGCTCATTCTAACACCGTGTGCCCACAGAAGGGGCAGCATTCGGTGTGACTAAGCGTAGTAGACGCAGATTTACTGGCTACGTATTTACTAGGCCATCCAGATCAGAGTTGGGTACGATTTTTAGTTGATGGTCTTCGGCATGGGTTCCATACAGGTTAGGTAGCACTACCGCAAGCTACATACGAATGCAAGAGCCTTTTGTCAGCCGTCAGAGACCCGGACTCGATTTCACATCTGTTAGCGGTGGAGCTGGAGAAGGGCTACTTGATAGATCCAATGGCGCAGTCCCCGTATGAGTGTTGGAGGGTTAACCCCATAGGTGTTGTCACAGGGAAATTTTCTAATAAAAAGAGGATAATCTACGATTTGTCAGCTCCTCATTCACTCTCCATTCCAAGTCTGAATTCACTGGTACCTTCTGAAGAAGTTTCCATGAAATACTCCTCTATTGATGAAGCGATACAGGTCATCCTCTCGTTAGGGAAGGGGACTTGGTTATCTAAAGCCGATATCACGGATGCATTTAAGTTACTGCCCCTAAAACCTCAGTTATGGCAGTGGCATGGCATCAAGTGGCAAGGGCTGTATTATTTTGCGAACAAGTTGACCTTTGGCGCTAAATCGAGTCCCTGGTTGTTTGATCAGTTCGCTCAAAGTTTGCATTGGATACTATCAAATGTTTTTCGGGTTCATCATGTAATCCACTACTCAGATGACTTCCTGTTAATCGAGCCACCCACACAGGTACCACGAGACCTCACAGTGTTAAGAGAGGTTTTTGACGATCTAAAGGTTCCGGTAGCGTCTAATAAGGTAGAGGGTCCAGGCAATATCATTACCTTTTTAGGCATTCGCTTGGATACAGGTAGTATGAAAGCGAGTCTACCTCAGGACAAGTTAACCAGGATAAGAGAGGTAGTGCACAAATTGCCACGTGTCAGAGTCACCACAAAGGCAGATCTCCAGAGTCTTCTTGGTATGTTAAACTTTGCGATGAGAATAATCCCACAAGGCAGGTCTTTTATCTCTAGGTTGCTAAAACTTCTGCCTATAGCCCCAGATCAAGATAGCGTGGTTAAATTAGATCAGGATGCCTTAGCAGATCTCATGATGTGGGACAAATTTCTAGCACTATGGAATAGCGTGTCCTTTTTTGTTCCCTCATTTTCGAGTCAATCCCCGGTCGTCCACACGGATGCGGCCTCTTCCACTGGGTTCGCGGCAATTCACGGGAGTCGGTGGATGGCCAGTCCTTGGCCGCCTGAGGTACTGGCTATTCCAGGCTTTCTACAGTCATCCCCCCTTTTTGAAATATATCCCCTAGTGGCAGCAGCTCAGGTATGGGGAAGTCTTTGGGGTAATCAGACAGTATTATTTTTAACAGATAATTCAGCGCTGGTGGACATCCTCATGAAGGGCAGGTCTGGGTCTAAAGAAGTCATGGCATTTCTTCGGAGATTTGTGTGGTTATCATTACAGCATCGTTTCAATTTTGTTTGCGCACATATTCAGGGACAGAGGAATGTTGCCGCAGACGCTCTATCCAGACTTAACTTTCAATTCTTTTTTCAGGTTTCTCCAGGAGCAGATCCGCTACCAGCTACGATTCCGCAGCACTACCTGCTAGTCATGCATTAGCACCACTACTACTCACAGCCAGATCCTTGGTGGAGCAATCCCTCTCTAAAAATACCTTAAGAGTATATAAAATAGCTTGGTTGTTGTTTAACAAATTTAGAGTTTCACATCCACCGCTAGATATGGGGCACATAACTTACCTAATGGCCTTCATCGGGTTTTGCCACTCAAACCTGAAGTTAGCTTACAATACAATCAAATAATATTTAGCAGGGATCCAGCATTACTGGTATCTCGCTCACCCAGAGCAGCCTTCTTTATTTACTGCCCATCCCATCAAAGCAATGTTACGTGGTATACAGAAAACCACGTTTCAGAAAACTACGGCCCGTCAGCCTTTTACAGGACCCATGTTTAGGTCAGTGACCGACATGCTACAGGGTTGCCCTTTTGGAATCGAGATTAGTAGGTTAGTAAAAACAGCATTATATTTGTGTTTCTACGGGTTCTTAAGACCCGGGGAATTTACATGTGCAGCCACTTCCACGAAGTTTCTCCGTAAGAAAGATTTAACTCATGATAGTTCAGGATACCTGCTAAACTTAGAACAATCTAAAGCCGCGCGACCAGGGGAAGTGGTACATATCAGGTATTTTCCCACTAGTAACCAATAGCATCCAGTCGAAGTCCTGAGCGAATGGGTACTTCACATACGTATGTTACCACCGGACTCGCAGTTGCTGCCTTACAACAATGCGCTTCTTAGCATTCAGGTATTTCTCAGATACATTAGAACACTATTTGTCAATATGGTCATTCATTCCGCATTGGTGCCGCTTCAGCCGCCTCTAAAAACAATGTCCCGGTTCACGTCATCAAGAGGCTAGGTAGATGGAAGTCCTCGTGTTATGTCACGTACATTCCAGACCCGTGTCAAGAAATGTCTGTTGCCTTTCACAATCTGTTGTTATGATACATTGGTTTAATAAAGGGTAATTACTCCAACGTCTGAGCTTTTTGGCCACTTTAGGCTACCTTTACGACAGCAGTTATGGAATAATTCTACTGCTTATTATATAGGGGTAACAGTAGGGTACGTACTTCTGATAGCCTATCCGAACACAAGTGTAAGGCAAATACATTGCCGTATTTGTGTGAGGGGAGGCTCCCTCTCACAGTATTTAAGCTCACCCTCCGTAGCCTAGGACGCACGGCTCAGCGTATTTCACCCACCCACCCATTCCCCCTTTTTAATTCTCAGACTACTTAAGGTGGCCCACTTTAGGCTACCTTTACAACAGCAGTTATGGCATAATTCTACTTCTTATTATATAGGGGTTACAGTAGGGTACGTACTTCTGATAGCCTATCTGAACACAAATAAAATCTTGAAAGTCCTGAGAAAAACCTCCATACACCGAAATAACACACAAAGGAGAAGGCAGCAGCAGCAGCACCATTTTTGAACTGGTAAAGTTCCTGTTCCTGATGTTTATGCCTGCTGCTACTATCCAGCCACTTGATAAAAAAAAAATAAAAAAAAAACTTTGTTGTTTTCCTTGTGTTTGTCTTTTGCTTAAACTGTTCAATACAGTAGACTGTTGGCTTCCTAGCCAGTAGTTCTGACATGTAATGATATGTATCTTGCCTTTCTTTTCTTCAAGGAATGTATAAAATACATTTGCATATTAAATACAGAGGAGTCGGAGTCGCAAGTACCAAAAACTTAGGAGTCTGAGTCGGAGAATTTATCTACTGACTTCACAGCCCTGCCACCACCGCACCTCGATCCATGACCACCACCGCACCTCGATCCATGACCACCACCGCACCTCAATCCATGACCACCACCGCACCTCGATCCATGACCACCAAAGCAACTTCTTCGTCAGCCCATTTATTGATAATATAATCTCTCTTTTTTAATTCACGCAAAGCAATAACTTCACTAGGTTCTAAATTATTTTTTCTCTCTGTATATTTATATCATATGGACTCATGTAAAGCATACAAATCTCGTTCCACCCGCTCTTGGAAACAATCCAGGGCAGGTGAGCGAGATTGTATGGGATGGAAATCTCAATTGCAGATTTTAAAATCATGAGAAAAATCATGCACATTTTCTTCTTGCAGACTCAATACATGAGATAACTGCTGAAAAGAAAAAGATGAAATATCTCCAGCATTGCCACCATTTTCATTGGATATAGAATTGCAGTGAACAGTTAGTTTTGGAGGAGAATTTTTGTCCTCTAACTTCAAGAAATGTCTTTTAAGGGTAAAGTCACGAGCCAGGCGATTGACATCAATGATTGTCCGATAAAGATCAAATTGGCAGGTGGGTGAGAATGTAAGTCCCTTGGCCAATACATCGATCTGAGACAAAACGGTAGCTGAAATATTCACAGCCTGGGAATCGGCTTTTGCCTTTTGTTGCGGGAAGGATATCGATTTGGTCTTGGCGTGTCTCCACCCGCTCTACATTTTTTGTAATTTTCTTTTTGGACTTTTGCGTATCCGTAGTCGACTCAGATGTATTTTGTGTCCCTCTTCAATCTATAGAGGCAGCACTTTCAGGAGCCGAGTCCGAGGCGTCTGCATCTGTCGAGCTGAAACTCACTTTAGAGCTGCAGTTTTTAATTGAGGTGGAGATCAGAAAAGGTAATTACTAAATAGAGAATCTTTTTGGATCTTCCAATTGGGGAGCTGTGCCCCTCAAGGTCTCAACCGCAGACACGATCTGATTTTACAATATTGAGTTTTTTTTATATGTGTATGTTATTTTTCTGTTGTATTATTCCTTCGTTACCTGTTGCTTAGGCCTCCTGCACACAACCGTTTTTTTCCCCCGTTTACTGGCCGTTTTTGAGTTCCGTATACGCTCCGTATACGGAACCATTCATTTCAATGGTTCCGCAAAAAAAACGGAATGTACTCCGTATGCATTCCGTTTCCGTATTTCTGTTTTTCCGTTCCGTTTAAAGATAGAACATGTCCTATTATTGCCCGCAAATCACGTTCCGTGGCTCCATTCAAGTCAATGGGTCCGCAAAAGAACGGAACACATACGGAAATGCATCCGTATGTTTTCCGTTTCCGTTCCGTTTTTTGCTGAACCATCTATTGAAAATGTTATGCCCAGCCCAATTTTATCTATGTAATTACTGTATACTGTATATGCCATACGGAAGAACGGAACAGAAACGGAAACACAACGGAAACAAAAAAAGGAACAACGGATCCGTGAAAAACGGACCGCAAAACACTGAAAAAGCCATTTGGTCGTGTGCAATAGGCCTTATAGTGACGCACCCGTTACATGTGTTTTCCATTCCACTTAATTACAAGCAGTGGCGTAACTAGAGTTCTATGGGCCCCAGGGCAAACTTTAAATTGGGGCCCCCCCGCCAAGACTCCACCCCCGCCAAGACTCCACCCCCGCCAAGACTCCACCCCCTCCCGGTTTGAAAGTGTTGTAGTTGAATATTAAATAGAAGGAGATAGGGGTTTTAATTTTTTTTTTTTTATGTTACCATATAAAATATAGAAAAAAATGTTAAAAGCGTTCCAGAACAAAGATTCTCCACATAAGGCATAAAGCTTCTTGACCCATATCTTGGTAAATCACCTACAATTAAAAAATATAATAATCACAGAATATTGGCTGTCAGTTTGGTGCCTAATTAGATAAGAATTTCAAATATAATAAATTTTTTTACTTACTGAAATTGGTGTCTGTCTGTCGGTCGGTTGGTCGGTCGGTCGGTCCTCTTCTTTCTTCCTCGGAGAATCGCGCCCTGAGCCCTCTAATCTGTGCTGGCACAGGCACACACTGCTGGGGGGCGGGGCTCTGCCTCTTTTAAATCTGCTCTGGCGGGCTTTTGCTGCGCCTGTGCGCCTAGAGTCTACTCTCCTGAGTCCTGACGTCAGAGACTCTCATCTCGCGTGAGCGGAGGGACGGGTCACGCGGCCGTGGTCATGTGGGTGTATTGTGGGCGTATTGTGGGCGTGTGTAGCTTGAGGGAGGGCCCGGCGGAGGAGCGGCAGCAGCTGAGTGAGGGAGAACGGTGCACACAGGCAGCGCAGGTGAATCAAGCACAGATCAGTTTCGCAGGGCCCGCCTGCCGCCGCAAGCACTCTGCAGCGGGCCCCCCTCCCGCCGGGCCCGGTCGCAGTCGCACTCTCTGCGACCGCGATCGTTACGCCCCTGATTACAACCCTCCCATCTATGAATGACATGATACCAGAATGCTGTTTAAAGGTTGAAAGTGGTGTTAGGGCTCAGTCATGAATAAGGACCCAGCCATGGAGGTCCGAAACACGTAGACGCTTCATGGAGAGTATGGATTTTATTTGCACTTTTCTTTTAAAGAGACAGTACGATTTTTAATGTGCAGGACCCAGTCCTTTCTCCTCCAAGTACCTGTTGCAGCTTCTACAGTTCATACGAGCACAAATAAATCAATTTTAATGCTTCAACAACTGCAGCTTATATTTCGGTTTCAGGGGTTGTCAAACTACACTTTAAAAAATAACTAAAAAACTGTTGCACATTTTCTGCAGTTATAAAGTGTGTAAATAAGCATATTTTAGTGCATATATATATATTAGTAGCAGAGGTTGTCTAGTTGTGTCTTTTTTCCCAAAAACCTATGGCAGAGTTTCCTCACTGAATGATAATGTACTAAACCTGTGACTTCTCATTCCTCAAACAGGTGGGGTAATGGAAAACGAAAGGCCCGTTGCCTGTCACCCGAGAGTGAGGATGTCGGTGGCTGCAGTGATGCAAACAGCAGGAGCACAGTTGGCACCAGCCGTCCAGCCAGTAGTAGCAGCGGCCACAGGTCTCCCTCACTTCTGACAATGAGGAGGAGATTGTGGACTGGATGGATCACTCATCCTCTTAGCCTCAGCAGAATACTGTTGATGTCACCTCTGAGTCTGACACGGTGTCTTGGGCCGGGGTTCAGCGCATCCCTCCTGCTCCTCCTCCTTGTGGCCCCAGCGAAGCCCATCATCTGCGTCATCTCTTTTTCCACTAACCTCTATGAAGAGCCAACGCCCCATGTGCAGTGAAAGATACTCAACACAAGTGCTGATCTGCAATACTATGTACGGCACGGAGCTTGCTGAGCTGCCGAGAGCCCGATCTTCAGATCTCCGGTGAGCGCGGCAGCTCCCTGTAACAGCTGATCAGCGGGGGTGCCAGGACTCGGACCCCACCGATGTGATAACGATGATGGTCACTACTGAACACTTATGGCAGGAGCAGAGCTTCATAATACAGACCGACTCCTGCTGCTGATCTCACAAGTGCATGGACAGCAGAGATCATCATGACAAATATGTACAATACAGTGCAGGACCTATGAAGAGATTGCTGCAGCTCTCACATCACACTAAGCAGAGCACGGATGTACAGACCTGGACTCAGTCTGGAGCAAAATGAAAAAAGAAAACGAATTCCAGCTCTTCACAATAAAAGGCTTCTTTATTCCACTTCTTTAAAAACAGACATCAAATGCAGAGTAGTATGCTGTGACGCGTTTCGGGCTGTTATATCTTAGCCCTTCATCAAGACCAGCAGGAACTACCACCGACCACAATGTCCATCATCAGCGCAGGTCAGGAAGGAGATAAAGAGAAGTCCTGTCCCCGTCCTGTCAGTCGCCTCTTTCCTCTAATCGCTGGTGTTCTGCTCCGGGGTCAGTGATGGATCCAGGGTTTGTCCTGCTGCTCGCACAGCTGCAGGTTTGTTACTATCACATGTGTGTGCAATTATTTGTGCATATCACAATCACTGCCGCCATCAGTGAATCCCCACCATCATCCGCATTAACTCTTTACAGATCATTTAACATCTTTAAAGATGGCACCTTCTCACAAACGCAGCGGGAAACAGGCTAATGTCTGTGATCAGTGATAATGCCGATCGCAGCCATTTAACCTCTCAAATGTGACCACAGCATCTGGGAGCGCCACAACTGGGAGCCACGCCCTATCTGGCCGGGGCCGCCTTTCCCTGGCTGAGATCAGGGAATAAGTCCCATACTAATAATAGGCTTCAGCATGTACAAGGCTTCCAGGCCGACCACTAGGAGGCAGCACTGCATTGGAATATACTGAATTCTGCATTCTGTAATACATGGATATCCATTACAGAAGACAAGTGGCAATCTATTCCTATTATAGTTACCTGGGGGACTTAAAAAAGTTTAAAAAAAAGTTAAACATTCTAAAAATAAATAATAAAAAAAATACAATATGTCAAATACCTGCCCCTTTCCCTAGAATAAAAAAAGAAATATTTAAATATAAAACATGATGGACATCGCTAAATCTCAAAACACTCGTACCCTTAAAATATAAAAATACTTCTTATGATAATGTTATATGGTGAATGGCGTAAGAGTAATAAAAAACAAATCTAAAAGGATGATTCGCCATTTTGTCGTTACTGCACCTCCCACAAAATGTATTAAAAAATGGTCAAAAAGTTGTTCAGAAAATGGTATCAATAAAAACTATGTCCGGCCTAAAACTGGACGTCTGGCCACCTAGAAATGCAGCGAGTGAAACACAAAAAACGCTAAAACGAAGAATTGCAGGATCCTGAAAGTTTTTTTCCCGTCACATAACGTGAGGTTCTATCGCTAGGACTGGTCATCAGTGTGCGGTAGGTGGGGGCTCGTTTCTATCAGGACCCCACTAATCCTGAGAATGGAGGGGCTGCAGAGCTGCTTTACTGCTGAATCTCCTCCACAGTCCCTGCTCATTAGAGCTCCGGCCTCCGCTGTGCAGGGACAGTGAGGAGAGGACACAGCGCTGCAGCCCCTTCATCTAGAAGAGGTTGTCCCCACCGACCACACACTGACTCCATATCCTAGTGACATCACAGAACAGTGTGTGATGGAAGACCCCTCTAATCCAGGAGAACAGCCCCTCTTACAGGGGTCTGGGGGTCTCCTAATATTCCAGGGGGAGAGCAGACATGTCTGAGGAGAACTCCCCTCCTGACCTCCAGACTGTGTGAGCAGAGACTCTCTATGGCCGGTGCTGCCCCCTGCTGGCTGGACCTGCTATATGTCACCTATAGAACCGCTCCATTCTAATAAACCCAGAACCAAGACCAATAACTGACCTGCAGATCTCACCTCCTGGGGCTGCAGGACCTGCGATGACGTCACACTGGTCACATGACAGGAAGTGCTACACACTAGTGCTACCTCTACTGCTTTACTCCTCCCCTCATGTGACTTATGACATCATCAAAGGTCCTGTAGTTACTAGCATATAACATCTATGTACAGGTGAAACTCAAAAATTAGAATATCGTGCAAAAGTCCATTTATTTCAGTAATGCAGCTTAAAAGGAATTGCATTAAAGCAAATTAAAATTAGAATATTGTAAAAAAGGTTCTATATTCTCGGCTCAAAGTGTCACCCTCTAGTCAGCTAATTAATCCATACCCCCTGAGCAAAGGGGACCTCAAAATTGTGACTTTGGGGTTTCATAAGCTGTAAGCCATAATCATCTTTATTAATTTAACTGCCACGGATGCAGTGCAGGTGTACTTCACGCAATAAATGGGTATATGACGTGCACCGAACTAACAGATGGAATAACTATATCAATTTCACTGTCACGTATGCAGTGTAGGTGTACTTCAAACAAAATATGGGTATATGGCGTGCACCTAACAGACGGATTGACTATTATATTTGTGTGTCAGGGGTACAAAGTACAATATTGCATTGAACCCACACAAAAAAATTGCTGTAGGTCACCCACAGCCAGATTTATGATTAGCTTTCTGTGTCAGGGGAGCTAAGATGGTGTATTACACCCACAAAAGAACGCACTAACACTGCCCCTCACTTCAGCTGCTTTCTGTCCCTTCACTACTGAGAGCTGATGGGCGGTGCTACACGTGACTCCAGCTTGTCTAGAGGCTGGGTCACATGATGCACCGGCCAATCACAGCCATGCCATTAGTAGGCATGGCTGTGATGGCTTCTAAGGGCACACAGCTTAAAAGCTTGTTGATTGGCTGCCCTGCAGCCTTTCAACAAGCTTTATTAAATGGCCGAACTCGAACCCTAAATTTTCCGGCAAAGTTCGGGTTCGCTCAACACTAGCTGCTAAACCCCATCAGTCCTGCTGCCCTCTGGCTTGGAGGAATCGGCACACGTCGCGGCAGGCTGCGTTACCGCAGTGTTCTTCTCCAGAGTTGATGAGCCTGATATGGAAACTGAGAGCAGACCAGTGTGGGTAGCGTGTGGAGCGCTGTGTGCCAATTGGTATCTGAGAGGTCTATTTTCCTGTATGATTTATGTATGGAGGTCACACAGAGAACTAAGGGTTACACTATACTAAGGCTGAAACAATTCATCAATTGAATCGAGTTATTCAACACAAAAACCAATGTGGTCAAGTTCCATTGACGTTTAAGATCTACTGTTCCTACTAATGTTTATGCACTGTTTTTCTAGTGCCCGTTATTCTAACGGGCTTAATATGTAGTGTAGTACAGTATATATATATATATAAAGTACAGACCAAAAGTTTGGACACACCTTCTCATTCAAAGAGTTTTCTTTATTTTCATGACTATGTGTCACGAGGGTATCAAGAGCCACGTCTGACTCCGTTATACCCGGGGTCAGGAAGTCGCAGCGGGTGGCTGCGCGCTCTATATCTAAAGATCACGTTGTTTTTTAGTGATTGTTTTCTGTGTTTGCCTTGCTATCCTTTTTGTCTCTCTCAGGGATCCGTAGCTTCTCCTCCTCAGCTGTTTCTTGTCTGCCACTCCCTACCTCCTTATATTCTCCCCTCACACTTCTCTAGTTGCCAGTTATAGAGCTTCCTGCCTGGACATCTATACTGACCCACTGGAGTGGTTAATCCTGGTTGTCGTTCCTGAGTGCTACCCTCCGGATCCCTGTTGGGCTTATTGTTGTCTCCTGTTGTCGCCCACCTGGGAATATTTGTTGAGTCTGTGTTGTCTGTCCTCCCCTTGGTGTTTTCCCTTAGAGTTAGTGGTGCGGACTAGTGTTCCCATCGCCCTGTTCACTATCTAGGGCTCAGCTCAGGGAAAGCCAGGGCTTTAGGCACGTGATCGGCGTACGGGTGAGGAACCCGTCTAGGGACGTCAGGGCAGCCAGGTGCCAGCCGCCAGGTGAGTCAGGGGTCACCATCTTCCCTCTCACTTGGGCAGGACCTTCCTCGTTCCCTGGCTCTGTGTCATGTATGTGATAGCCACGCCGACCGTGATATTATAACTGGCCCTTACTTTTTGAGAAAAAAAAATAAAAAATTAAATTTTTTATTTGTTGTTTTTTTTCTCTCTCTACTTAGAATTCAATATGGATCCTATTGATGCTTTGGCAGAACAGCTTCAAAGCCTGTCTTTGGAGGTGGCAGGATTGAAGGCGTCTGTTCTCCAACAACAGCAGCAAATGCAGCAGACCGCACCCCCAGCGGTTGCTATGGGTAACCAGGTTGTCACTGAACCCAAGGTTGCTCTTCCCGACAGATTTTCTGGGGGAAGCGACAAATTTGCGACGTTCCGTGAGGCCTGCAAATTATATTTTAAGTTGCGCCCTTACTCCTCAGGTCATGAAGAACAGCGGGTAGGGATTGTCATTTCCCTGCTTCAGGGGGATCCGCAATCCTGGGCGTTCTCGTTACCCCCTGGTTCTCAGGCTCTTCGGTCAGTGGAGGGATTTTTTGGGGCTTTGGGTCTCATATATGATGACCCTGACCGAGTCGCCCTGGCTGAGTCGAAGTTACGGAGACTCCTACAGGGAGATCGGTCAGCAGAGGAATATTGCTCAGAGTTCCGTAGGTGGGCTACGGATACTCAGTGGAACGACCCGGCTCTCAGGAGTCAGTTCTGCTCTGGGTTATCTGAAAGGGTTAAGGATGCACTGGCGCTGTATGAGACCCCCCTTTCCCTTGATGCTGTTATGTCCCTCTCTATCAGAATAGATAGACGTCTTAGGGAGAGATCGAAAATTCCGGAGCAATTGGTTACCTCTCCCAAGCAACAGTCAGCCTGTACTGACTTAGATGAGCCTATGCAGCTAGGCGGAACTTCTCCTCAGGTCCGTCCTCCCGAGGTTCGCCGTAGGGGGGGGCTTGTTTTTTCTGTGGGGGGAGGGGTCATTTCATTAATGTCTGTCCCTCCTTTCTCAAAAACAAAAAGACCGTCGGAAAACTACTAACCCCGGGCTGTGCGGAGGATGTCAGCCGGGGGGTATACGTTTCCTCCATACGAACATCTCAATTTGTGTTACCAGCGGTCATTGTTTTTGGTGTTAAGACGGAGTCTATTTCTGTTTTTCTAGACAGTGGAGCAGGGGTAAACTTGATTGATGCCCGCACTATGGGTTTACCTCTCAGTACGCTGCAGAGACCTATTCCCGTATTCGCTATAGATTCTGCTCCTCTGTCTCAGAGAAACCTCACCCACATTGTTCGTAATTTACACCTTCGGGTAGGGGACCAGCATAATGAGTGTCTTTCATGTTACGTTTTGGAGGGCCTTCCCTCTCCGGTGGTATTGGGTCTTCCCTGGTTGATAGCGCACAATCCAGTGGTGGATTGGCAGGCCAGGGAGATATTGGAGTGGAGTGAGCATTGCAGAGAGAATTGCTTAAATAACAATTGCTTAATCGCCTCCATAGCTTCCCTACCTACATTTATTTCGGACTTTGAGGACGTTTTTTCTGAAAAGGGTTGTCAGAAACTACCACCTCATCGTCCTTATGATTGCCCGGTAAACCTGATTCCCGGGGCAAAATTACCCAAGTCCAGGTTGTATAATCTTTCGGGTCCCGAGAGACAAGCCATGAAAGATTATATCTCCGAGAGTCTGGCTAAGGGACACATCAGACCCTCTTCTTCACCCGTGGCTGCAGGGTTTTTCTTTGTTAAAAAGAAAGATGGGGGCCTGCGTCCTTGCTTAGATTTCCATGAGTTAAACCAGATAACCATCCGTGACCCATACCCTCTTCCTCTCATTCCTGACCTTTTTAATCAGATTGCGGGTGCTAAGTGGTTCTCCAAACTTGATCTTAGGGGGGCCTACAATCTGATTTGTATCAGGGAAGGGGATGAGTGGAAGACAGCTTTTAACACCCCTGAGGGGCATTATGAAAATCTAGTTATGCCTTTCGGTCTGACCAATGCCCCTGCTGTCTTCCAACATTTCGTTAATGATATTTTTAGTCATCTCATCGGCAGGTTTGTAGTCATATACCTAGATGATATCTTAATTTATTCGGCTGATCTGAAAACACATGAGGTGCATGTCAGGCAAGTACTGCAGGTCCTACGGACGAATAAATTATATGCGAAAATTGAAAAATGTGTCTTCGCTGTTCAGGAATTACAGTTCCTGGGATATCTATTATCTGCTTCAGGTTTCCGCATGGATCCTGGGAAGGTCCAGGCAATTTTAGATTGGGATCTTCCTGAGAACCTTAAAGCCCTACAACGGTTTTTGGGTTTCGCTAATTTCTATAGAAAGTTCATTAAAAATTATTCAGTGATCGTTAAACCCCTTACCGACATGACTAGGAAGGGGACGGATTTTTCCAAATGGTCTGTCGCCGCTAAAGATGCTTTTCCTCTCTAAAGGAGAGGTTTACCTCGGCACCTGTTCTAATTCAACCTGATGTCTCCCAGCCTTTTATTGTCGAGGTAGATGCGTCAGAGGTGGGAGTGGGAGCTGTATTGTCTCAGGGTCCGTCTCCTGGCAAATGGCGTCCTTGCGCTTTCTTTTCCAAAAAATTATCTTCTGCGGAGAAGAATTATGATATTGGAAATAGGGAACTGTTGGCGATTAAACTGGCGCTTGAAGAGTGGCGTCACTTCTTAGAGGGAGCAATCCACCCCGTCACGGTGATTACGGATCACAAGAACCTTCTGTACCTAGAATCGGCTAAGCGTCTCACCCCTAGACAAGCTAGGTGGTCGCTATTCTTTACCAGATTTAACTTTGTAATCACCTATCGTCCTGGGGCAAAAAATACCAAGGCAGACGCATTATCTCGTAGTTTCCCTGGAGGGGGTAATGTTTGTGATCCGGTACCTATTTTACAAAGAGGTGTGGTTGTCTCTGCTGTACACTCTGTTCTAGAGGGAAAGGTGTTAGAGGCTCAGGGGGACGCCCCGGCCTCTTGCCCCTCAGAGAAATTGTTTGTACCGTTAAACCTGCGTCTTGAATTATTAAAAGAACATCATAATTCGGCACTTGCTGGACACCCGGGTAGTAAAGCAACCTTGGAGCTTTTATCTCGTCGTTTTTGGTGGCCAAGGTTGCGTCAGGATGTAATGGATTTCGTGTCTACTTGTGCACGCGCGAAAGTCTCTCATACACGTCCAGCAGGGTCTTTATTGCCACTTTTCATCCCCAATAGGCCATGGACACATCTGTCAATGGATTTCATCACTGACTTACCGTTGTCGGCGGGTAAAACAGTTATCTTGGTAGTAGTAGACAGGTTTAGCAAAATGGTACACTTTATTGCGCTACCCGCACTTCCTAATGCTAAAACTCTCGCTCAGGTGTTTATCAGTGAAATCGTGAAGCTTCACGGGGTCCCTTCCGATGTGGTTTCGGATCGGGGAACCCAGTTTATTTCTAAGTTTTGGAAAGCTTTTTGTTCCCGTTTGGGGGTTCACTTGTCCTTTTCCTCAGCTTTCCATCCTCAGTCGAATGGACAGACTGAGCATACCAACCAAAACCTAGAAACATATTTAAGGTGTTTTGTGTCTGAAAACCAAGAGTTGTGGTCATCATATTTACCGTTAGCTGAGTTTGCCATAAATAATCATTATCAGGAGTCCACTGGCAAGTCACCATTCCTTGGTGCATACGGTTTTCATCCCCAATTTTGTACTTTCAAAGAGGGGGGGTCTTCTGGGGTTCCCGAAGAGGAAAGGTTTTCTTCATCTCTTTCATCGGTATGGCAGAAGGTGCAAGTTAACTTGAAAAAGATGAGTGGTAAATATAAATGCATGGCCGATAAGAAACGGTCGCCAGGTCCGGACCTAGGAGTGAATGACTATGTGTGGTTGTCTACTAGGAATATTAATTGAAGGTTCCTTCTTGGAAACTGGGTCCTAGGTTCATTGGTCCCTATAAAATAGTAGCCGTCATTAACCCTGTGGCTTTTCGCCTGGAGCTACCTCAGACTTTTAAGATCCATAACGTCTTCCATAAATCGTTACTCAAGAAGTATGTTCCACCTCTAGAACCATCGCCGCTGCCACCTCCTCCTGTCATTGTGGCTGGTAATCTGGAGTTTCAAATAGCCAGAATTGTTGATTCTCGTCGGGTCCGCCGCTCTCTTCAGTATCTTGTGCATTGGAGGGGTTACGGTCCCGAGGAAAGAATGTGGGTTCCAGCGTCAGAGGTAAACGCCAACAGGTTAATTCAGACTTTCCATGCCTCTCATCCGGAGAGACCTGGTCCTGAGTGTCCGGAGGCCCCTCGTGAAAGGGGGGGTACTGTCACGAGGGTATCAAGAGCCACGTCTGACTCCGTTATACCCGAGGTCAGGAAGTCGCAGCGGGTGGCTGCGCGCTCTATATCTAAAGATCACGTTGTCTTTTAGTGATTGTTTTCTGTGTTTGCCTTGCTATCCTTTTTGTCTCTCTCAGGGATCCGTAGCTTCTCCTCCTCAGCTGTTTCTTGTCTGCCACTCCCTACCTCCTTATATTCTCCCCTCACACTTCTCTAGTTGCCAGTTATAGAGCTTCCTGCCTGGACATCTATACTGACCCACTGGAGTGGTGAATCCTGCGTGTCGTTCCTGAGTGCTACCCTCCGGATCCCTGTTGGGCTTATTGTTGTTTCCTGTTGTCGCCCATCTGGGAATATATGTTGAGTCTGTGTTGTCTGTCCTCCCCTTGGTGTTTTCCCCTTAGAGTTAGTGGTGCGGACTAGTGTTCCCATCGCCCTGTTCACTACCGAGGGCTCAGCTCAGGGAAAGCCAGGGCTTTAGGCACGTGATCGGCGTACGGGTGAGGAACCCGTCTAGGGACGTCAGGGCAGCCAGGTGCCAGCCGCCAGGTGAGTCAGGGGTCACCATCTTCCCTCTCACTTGGGCAGGGCCTTCCTCGTTCCCTCCCTCTGTGTCATGTATGTGATAGCCACGCCGACCGTGATACTATGAAGGCATCAAAACTATGAATTAACACATGTGGAATTATATACATAACAAACAAGTGTGAAACAACTGAAAATATGTCATATTCTAGGTTCTTCAAAGTAGCCACCTTTTGCTTTGATTACTGCTTTGCACACTCTTGGCATTCTCTTGATGAGCTTTAAGAGGTAGTCCCCTGAAATGGTCTTCCAACAGTCTTGAAGGAGTTCCCAGAGATGCTTAGCACTTGTTGGCCCTTTTGCCTTCACTCTGCGGTCCAGCTCACCCCAAACCATCTCGATTGGGTTCAGGTCCGGTGACTGTAGAGGCCAGGTCATCTGGCGCAGCACCCCATCACTGTCCTTCATGGTCAAATAGACCTTACTTTCAAAGTTTTCCCAATTTTTCGCCTGACTGACCTTCATTTCTTAAAGTAATGATGGCCACTCGTTTTTCTTTACTTATCTGCTTTTTTCTTGCCATAATACAAATTCTAACAGTCTATTCAGTAGGACTATCAGCTGTGTATCCACCTGACTTCTCCTCAACGCCACTGATGGTCCCAACCCCATTTATAAGGCAAGAAATCCCACTTATTAAACCTGACAGGGCACACCTGTGAAGTGAAGACCATTTCAGGGGACTACCTCTTGAAGCTCATCAAGAGAATGCCAAGAGTGTGCAAAGCAGTAATCAAAGCAAAAGATGGCTACTTTGAAGAACCTAGAATATGACATATTTTCTGTTGTTTCACACTTGTTTGTTATGTATATAATTCCACATGTGTTAATTCATAGTTTTGATGCCTTCATAGTCATGAAAATAAAGAAAACTCTTTGAATGAGAAGGTGTGTCCAAACTTTTGGTCTGTACTGTATATATATATATATATATATATATATATATACAGTGGGATGCGAAAGTTCGGGCAACCTTGTTAATCGTCATGATTTTCCTGTATCAATCGTTGGTTGTTACGATAAAAAATGTCAGTTAAATATATCATATAGGAGACACACACAGTGATATTTGAGAAGTGAAATGAAGTTTATTGGATTTACAGGAAGTGTGCTATAATTGTTTAAACAAAATTAGGCAGGTGCATAAATTTGGGCACCACAAAAAAGAAATGAAATCAATATTTAGTAGATCCTCCTTTTGCAGAAATTACAGCCTCTAAACGCTTCCTGTAGGTTCCAATGAGAGTCTGGATTCTGGTTGAAGGTATTTTGGACCATTCCTCTTTACAAAACATCTTTAGTTCATTCAGGTTTGATGGCTTCCGAGCATGGACAGCTCTCTTTAAGTCACACCACAGATTTTCAATTATATTCAGGTCTGGGGACTGAGATGGCCATTCCAGAACGTTGTACTTGTTCCTCTGCATAAATGCCTTAGTGGATTTTGAGCAGTGTTTAGGGTCGTTGTCTTGTTGAAAGATCCAGCCCCGGCGCAGCTTCAGCTTTGTCACTGATTCCAGGACATTGGTCTCCAGAATCTGCTGATACTGAGTGGAATCCATGTGTCCCTCCACTTTGACAAGATTCCCAGTCCCTGCACTGGCCACACAGCCCCACAGCATGATGGAACCACCACCATATTTTACTGTAGGTAGCAGGTGTTTTTCTTGGAACGCTGTGTTCTTTTTCCTCCATGCATAACGCCCCTTGTTATGGCCAAATAACTCAATTTTAGTTTCATCAGTCCACAGCACCTTATTCCAAAATGAAGCTGGCTTGTCCAAATGTGCTTTAGCCCACCTCAAGCGGAGAAAAGGCTTCCTCTGCATCACTCTCGCATACAGCATCTCCTTGTGTAAAGTGCGCCGAATGGTTGAACGATGCACAGTGACTCCATCTGCAGCAAGATGATGTTGTAGGTCTTTGGTGCTGGTCTGTGGGTTGACTCTGACTGTTCTCACCATTCGTCGCTTCTGTCTATCCGAGATTTTTCTTGTTCTGCCACTTCGAGCCTTAACTTGAACTGAGCCTGTGGTCTTCCATTTCCTCAATATGTTCCTAACTGTGGAAACAGAAGCTGAAACTGAAATCTCTGAGACAGCTTTCTGTATCCTTCCCCTAAACCACGATGGTGAACAATATTTGTCTTCAGGTCATTTGAGAGTTGTTTTGAGACCCCCATGTTGCTACTCTTCAGAGAAAATTAAAAGAGGAGGGAAACTTACAATTGACCCCCTTAAATACTCTTTCTCATAATTGGATTCACCTGTGTATGTAGGTCAGGGGACACTGAGCTTACCAAGCCAATTTGAGTTCCAATAATTAGTTCTAAAGGTTTTGGAATCAATAAAATGACAACAGTGCCCAAATGTATGCACCTGCCTAATTGTGTTTAAACAATTATAGCAGACTTTCTGTAAATCCAATAAACTTCATATCACTGTGTGTGTCTCCTATATGATATATTTAACTGACATTTTTTATCGTAACAACCAACGATTTATACAGGAAAATCATGACGATTAACAAGGTTGCCCAAACTTTCGAATCCCACTGTATTTACAGTATATACATATATATATATATATATATGAAAAAAAATATATAAATATATATATATATATATTTATATTTATTTTTCAAAAATGTGTTAAATAAATAAATAAGAGGCTTAATAAATTTATGAAAAAAAGAGAAATAAACTTATTGATTAAAAAATAAATTGTTCGCAAAAAATACGTAGAGATTCAACAATAGAAATATATAAATACAGTCATCAATAAATAAATAAATATATTTAAAAATCATCCATAAATAAATAAATACATAAATAAATTCATCAATAATTACATAAATTCATCAATGCAGGAATATATAAATAAAGTTATCAATAATTAAAAATGCAGGAATATATAAAGTTATAAATAAATAAAAATACTAAAAAAATCATCCATAAATAAATAAATTCATCCAGAAATATATACAGACGTTAAAAAAAACAACGAAGTTTGTGAGGCAGAGCCAAGGAGAGGGATTGACAAGGGACCCTTTAGCGCCAGGAACCGACGGCAGGGGCCAAGAAGTCGCTGCCAATCCAGGACTTGTTCTTTTTTATATATGTTAGTCTGTCCACAGAGTCAGTGGACAGACAGGTTCGCTTGTCGGTGACCACCCCACCTGCCGCGCTGAATGTCCGCTCAGACAGTACGCTGGAGGGGGGGCAAGACAGTACTTCCAGCTCATACTGAGCGAGCTCACGGCAGGTGTCCAGCCTGGCAAGCCAGTACTCCATGGGGTCGTCGGTGTTCATGCTGTCGGAAGCACCAACGGGTCCCATGTAGTCTTGAAATTCAAATGATCACAGCACTCATCTAATCACTGGTTTTCACAGGGCGCTCCTCTAGATTGGTCCCCAGCTCCATTTCGGGACCTATTTCCTCCTTATATATACAAATTGACAGCACTCCAGAGTTGAAGGTGAAGTAATTAATGATTTTATTCAGCTAGACATAATTTCAGGCAATGTTTCAGGCTATATGCAGCCCTTCATCAGGCCCAGTGTGGGGAGCATTAGCGTGGAAGCCGGCATGACCCCATGTAGTCTGCCACCATGCGGGCCAGCTGTTGGTGGAGACTGCTGCTGCTTTTGCTGCTGCTGCTACTGAATCGCACAGACTGGTAGAACAACCTCATCTCACCCATAAGATCACCTGCTCGGCTTGAGCTGCTTGGGCCAGCCACCTGCTGGGTGAGATGGGCGGGGAGAACTGGAGGCTGAGGGTTTGCCTGCTCCAGCTGGTGGATCAGACAGGCCCCCAAGTTATAAATATGGGCATCCCTCCGGCTGGCTGGGATGAACTGCTCCAGTTTTCCCTTGCAGCAAGGGTCTAAAAGGGTGGCCAACCAATACTCATCCCTCTCCTTAATTTTCTTGATCCGGGGGTCCCTCCTGAGGCATTGCAGCATGTGGGCAGCCATGGGGAAGAGGACAGCCCGCTGTGACTCTACTTGGCTGTCCGGGACCATGACATCTTGGTCCTCCTGCTGCTGCTGCTCCCTGTGGGAGCCACCCCAACCCTGGACTAATGGTGCCCCCTGCACCGGCTCTCCCTCCTGACCAGGCCCAGACTCCTGGACGTGGGCAAACTCCTTAACAAATTCTTCCTCCTCGTCCTGGGCCTGGTCTTGGTGGAGCATTGTTGCCTCTTCTTGCTCCACCAAGGCACTCTTCCCAGCCTCTATCATGCAATCTAGTGTCCTGTCCAGCAGGAACACTATGGGGAGCACGTCATTGAGGCCGACATGCTCCCCGCTGAACATCTTGGTTGCCTGCTCGAATGGGGCAAGCACGTGGCAGACCTGGTGTATCTGCCCCCACTCCGCATTGGTGATGTAGGGGAGTGGGTGTGATGGCCCAGAAGTGCCTTGGTCCAGCAGATATTCTTTCACCGCCCGTCGTTGCTCCCACAATCTCACCAGCATGTGGAGGATGGAGTTCCACTGCGTCACGCTGTCCACAATCAGCCTGTGAGGTGGAAGGCTGTTGTCCTGCTGCAGTTTGGACAGGGACGCGGTGGCGGTTGGGGAGCATCGGAAGTGGCTGGCAATCCTACTTATACGTTGCACGATGTTTCTCAACCTTGGGTATGTGCGTAGGAACTTCTGTACCTCAAGGTTGAAAACATGTGCCATGCAGGGCACGTGTGTTAGACTGCCAGCCTGTAGGGCAGCGAGGAGGTTGCTGCTGTAGTCACAGACAACCATACCTGCCTGGAACCTTCAGGGTGTCAGCCATTTGTGGACCTGAGCCTGGAGGGTGTCCAGAACATCAGGTTCAGTGTGTCTCCGTTCCCCTAAGCTCACAAGATGGAGCACGACCTGGCAGCGGGCGTGCCCCACACTTGCGTAGCTACGTGGACGCTTACTGGGGGGCTCAGCAGTGGTGGAGACAGTGGCTTGAGGGAGAGCAGCAGTTCTCCCCTGGACACCCTGGGGCGGTATTACAAACTTAGATGCCGCCACATCTGATGATCACTCCCTGGCACCTCGGAGGGACACCCAGAAAGTCCAGTGTCTCCAGGATGAATTAATCAGCCCAGATCCACTTTCCTTATGACCATACGCAGGACGCCAGTGAGGATATCCGCATCTCTTCTGTATACCATGACCATCCAACGTGGAACAGATAAGTTAAACTATTGGTGACTCAGTGCCTCTGACTTGTCGCTGCCAAGCGCTTGGGGCACACCTCTTTGAACAGTAGGAATATTTTATTGGCATAACTTGACCATAATGTCTGATTCAATGTTGGGGAGTGTACCAGATGATTTATTTGTGCATTGAACTAAGGTGTATTTGGGCTGATTAGACTATACTGGCTCGGATTATAACTGCACTGTGCTTTCTTGACACACTAAATCTGTAATTAGATATCTTGTGGTCATAAGGAAAGTGGATCTGGGCTTGAGACCAGCACTGTGTCCTTCCGTCTGTTTTTCCTCTCACTCTATCTATATTTCTGTCCCTCCATCGGGTCCCTTCCTCACCTATAGCTGTACTGCAATTTAACATACATATGCAGCTTTTTAGTTGTATTCAATGCAACACTTTTTTCAAAACTTTTTGGGCCTATTATTTTATATGTAAACATTAAATGTTAAGTTTTATCAATCATAAGCTACCCACTATATGTGAATTGTTATTGGATTAAAGGGTTTAGCTCATAATTGATATCAATAGCTTGACCATCTCTACGTGGTTGTGTTCAATCACAGACAAAAGACGCAGACAATCCTAGCACACAAAACCCTAAGGCCTCTTTCACACGGGCGTTGCGGAAAAATGTCCGGGTGCGTTGCGGGAACACCCGCGATTTTTCCGCGCGAGTGCAAAACCTTGTAATGCGTTTTGCACTCGCGTGAGAAAAATCGCGCGTGTTTGGTACCCAAACCCGAACTTCTTCACAGAAGTTCGGGCTTGGGATCGGTGTTCTGTAAATAGTATTATTTTCCCTTATAACATGGTTATAAGGGAAATTAATAGCATTCTGAATACAGAATGCTAAGTAAAACAGGGCTGGAGGGGGTTAAAAAAAATAAAAAATCATTTAACTCACCTTAATCCACTTGCTCGCGATGCCGGGCATCTCCGTCTGACTCTTTTACTGTCTAGGACCTGTGGAGAGCATTAACTATAGTTTAAGGACCTGGGATGACGTCACTCTGGTCATCACATGGTACGTCACATGATCTTTTACCATGGTGAATCACCGCTCGTGTGCACAGCCCCATAGAAATGAATGGGTCGGTATTCAGTGCGGGTGCAATGCGTTCACCTCCCGCATCGCATCCGCGCGGAATACTCGCTCGTGTGAAAGGGGCCTAAAACACAGCAAAAGACTTTATTTTTTTCACAGACTGATCAGACAGCAAAAGACTACACTAAACTATACTATATCTCTATCTAACCTACTCTACATCCTGCACTAGACCCTATCACCTACACTATTAACTAAATAACCTACACTGACTATCTAACATTAACTATCTAGATTATATATGTGACAGAGCTAACTAACTAATGTACCTAACACCCTACACTGGAACCTATCAGCTACACTAACCTACACTATTTACCATTAACTATGTGGATTATATACACTGCCTGTCCCAAAAAAAGGTTGCCACCAAAAAAAGCCTTTATTTCCATCCAGTGTTGCATAAATTTTTCACCAAGATCTTGCATTGATGATGGTAGAGTCTGACTGCTGTGCAAAGCCTTCTCCAGCACATCCCAAAGATTCTCAATGGGGTTAAGGTCTGGACTCTGTGGTGGCCAATCCATGTGTGAAAATTATGTCTCATGAACCCTGAACTACTCTTTCAAAATTTGAGCCTGATGAACCCTGGCATTGTCATCTTGGAATATGCCCGTGCCATCAGAAAAGAAAAAATCCATTGATGGAATAACCTGGTCCTTCAGTATGTTCAGGTAGTCAGCTGACCTCATTCTTGGAGCACATACTGTTGCTGAACCTAGACCTGACCAACTGCAGCAACCCCAGATCATAGCCCTGCCCCCACAGGCTGGTACAGGAGGCACTAGGCAGGATGGGGGCATCACTTCATCTGCCTCTCTTCTTACCCTGATGTGCCCATCACTCTGGAACAGGGTAAATCTGGGCTCAGACCACACAACCTTCTTCCATTGCTCCAGAGTCCAATCTTTATGCTCCCTAGCAAATTGAAGTGCACCTGTATTTGTTATTGTTTTGTTATATTGTTATATTAATTACAACATCCGCACTTGTTATATTGTTATATTAATTACAACATCCGCACTTGTTACCTTGTGTAGGATGTCTATTGTGGTACTTGTGGTTCGCCGCGGGCATTCTCCACCGTATGCATTTTGCTGGGGATTGCCATTAGCAACGGGCCACAAGTGCAGGATTTTCTCCCCTATATATATGCACAACTGCATGTGGGTTTGAGCACCTCCTGCTGATGCCAACCTGTCTTCTTAGTTTGTATATATAGATTCTTGGAGGTGTATAAACTCCAATTTAAATGTGCCTGTTTTCCATCTACAGGCCACATTTAGGTGCACCTGTGAGGCCTGGGACATATCAGCCAGTCTTGAGTGGGACTCGCAGACTCCTCCCTCCTCCCATTGCAAGCATGGCCACATGCTGGAGGTAACTGGTGAGCTGTTTGTGTGTCGGCCTTATGCTCCTGTAATTTGCCCACTGGCTCCTGGTATCGCCCATACGGCTCAGGTAGGAGAGTGTAGGGTCCCGGGCTACTTGAGAAACCTTGGCGTGGTGCCCGGGCTTAGACATGTTCTACACCGTAGGACATGTTGACTAATCTCTCAATTTTAAAATCAGTTTGAGGGTTTAGTTAGATTGCAGAGTGCACCTGTATTTGTTATTGTTTTGTTATACTAGCAAATTGAAGCCTTCTTTTCTAGTTTACCTCACTGATTAGTGGTTTTCTTACGCTACACAGCTGTTCCGTCCCAATCCCTTGAGTTCCCTTCGCATTGTGCGTGTGGAAATGCTCTTACTTTCACTATTAAACATAGCCCTGAGTTCTACTGTTGTTTTTCTTCGATTTGATTTCCCCAAACGTTTAAGTGATCACCAATAACGATCATTCAAGATTTTTTTCCGGACACATTTCTTCCTCGAATACGATGGGTCCCCACTATCCTTCCAGTTTTTAAGAATGCGTTGGACAGTTCTTAACCCAATTTTAGTCGTTTCTGCAATCTCCTTAGATGTTTTCTCTGCTTGATGCATGCCAATGATTTGACCCTTCTCAAACTTACTAACATCTTTTCCACGACCACGAGATGTGTCTTTTGACATGGTTGTTTAAGAAATGAGAAGCAACTCATTGCACCAGTAGGGGTTAAATAACTTGTTGCCAGCTGAAAGATAATCGCCCATGCACTAATTATCCAATAGGAGGCTCAGAACTATTTGCTCAGTTAAATCCAGGTGGACAGGCAGTGTATATTACTGAGATAACAAAATAATGTACCTAACACCCTACAATGTAAACTATCAACTAACCTATTCCCCAACTAACCTACCACTAACTATCTGGATTATATATATATATATATATATGAGGTATCAGTTGTAATATAACACAGCAATTCAGCAAAGCACAATTATCAAACTCCTCTCTCACAACTGCATGAAACAGCACAAAATTGTTGCTGGAAATGTTCTTATATAGTAAGGGGTAGGCTACTTTCCTATTGGTTGCTAGGGATGTTTCTAAGCTATGACACAGATATTGCATCCTTCTCATTGGCCCACAAGCTAAAAGCAGGGAGGGATCATGTCACATGTGTGAAAAAAATATTGAATATTCGAAATTATGAATATATAGCACTATATTCAAAATATTCTCAAAGTTCCGATATTTGCGATAAAATTTAGTATTATGAATATTCGCGATCAACACTAGTTCCAACTGCAGGCCCAGATGGAACGGCACAAACAATCACAGAATGCCATCAAAATGTATAGGATTACACAACAGTTATAAAAACATACAGAGATAATAAAAGTTATGAGAATTGTTGTCCATTAGAGATGTCGCGAACATAAAATTTTCCGGTGTAGTGATGACTGTGCTCGTGCGCATGTTTGGCAGATTGCAGGTGATGGCGGTTTTTCAAAGCCTATGGTCGTGCTGAGGTAGTTCAGTGACAGTTAAGTAACCCAGAAAACAATGATTCTGCAGTGTGGGCCCATTGTTGGCCTAGTAGGCTTTAATGATCACCTTAGATGATCACAAAGAAAATTAATGTTTTTTCTTTACAAAATTATCCAGCCGATCGCTTTTGGTCTGTTCACAATGAAGCAACGACCTTATCATCTGGGGTGTGCCAACATTGCCAACATACTCATAGAGGTGGTCGCTTCATTGTGATACAACAAGGTAACGATCACGAAGGGGAATTGACACATGTATGTGCCTTTTTTTTGTTTTGATTTTGCAGCCACAATGCAGCACCAGAGGCCAGAAAAATTTGGCATGTACACATGCCTGAAAAATTTGGTATTGTTGCAGCCACTGCTGTAGCAGCGGCCAGAAAAATTTATGTTTTCCAGGCAGAAAGTGCACTAAAACATTGCAGCTTGAACCCTAGTTGGTGGCGGATAAGTCACGCAAGTCATCCGGCATGCAGAGATAAAATACAGCAGCGTCCGGACCATTTTTAGCCCAAGGCAGCTCATCTCATCAGGCCTTTTTTAGTCAAATGTATCGCCCACTGTCAGTCCCTTCGGGATCCATGCCTCATTCAACTTAATAAAGGTGAGGTAATCTAGACTTTTTCGACCTAGGCGACTTCTCTTCTCAGTGACAATACCTCCTGCTGCACTGAAGGTCCTTTCTGACAGGACACTTGAAGCGGGGCAGGCCAGAAGTTCTATCGCAAATTGGGATAGCTCAGGCCACAGGTCAAGCCTGCACACCCAGTAGTCAAGGGGTTCATTGCTCCTCAGAGTGTCGATATCTGCAGTTAAAGCGAGGTAGTCTGCTACCTGTCGATCGAGTCATTCTCTGAGGGTGGACCCCGAAGGGCTGTGGCGATGCGTAGGACTTAAAAAGCTCTGCATGTCCTCCATCAACAACACGTCTGTAAAGCGTCCTGTCCTTGCCGGCATGGTCGTGGTAGGAGGAGGATTACTTTCACCTCTTCCCCTGTTAGATTCCCGTTGTGCTGTGACATCACCCTTATACGCTGTGTAAAGCATACTTTTTAATTTATTTTGGAACTGCTGCATCCTTTCCGACTTCCGGTAATTCGGTAACATTTCAGGCACTTTCTGCTTATACCGGGGGTCTAGTAGCGTGGCCACCCAGTACAGGTCGTTCTCCTTCAGCCTTTTTATATGAGGGTCCCAAAACAGGCACGACAGCATGAAAGATGCTACTCATGTCCCGTTCCTCGTCCTCACTGAAGGTCTGTTCTTCCCCCCAGCCACGTACAACAACACGGGTACCGGATAGGTGACAACGAGCACCCTGGGATGCCTGCTGTGGTTGGTCTTCCTCCTCCTCAAAGCCACATTCCTCCTCTGACTCCTCTTCCTCACACTCCTCTTCCAGTGTTGCCACAGGTCCAGCAAGCGATGCTGATAAGGCTGTTTCTGGTGGTGATAGTGACCACAACTCTTCCTCTTCACGCTCATTTACGGCCTGATCCAGCACTCTTCGCAGGGCACGCTCCAGGAAGAAAACAAATGGGATGATGTCGCTGATGGTGCCTTTAGTGCGACTGACTAGGTTTGTCACCTCCTCAAAAGGAAGCAAGAGCCTACAGGCATTGCGCATGAGCGTCCAGTAACGTGGCAAAAAAATTCCCAGCTCCGCAGAGGCTGTCCTAGCACCCCGGTCATACAAATACTCGTTGAAGGCTTTTTCTTGTTGGAGTAGGCGGTCGAACATTAGGAGTGTTGAATTCCAACGTGTCGGGCTGTCGCAAATCAAGCGCCTCACTGGCATGTTGTTTCGCCGCTGAATATCTGAAAAGTGCTCCATGGCCGTGTAGGAACGCCTGAAATGGCCACACACCTTCCTGGCCTGCTTGAGGATGTCCTGTAAGCCTGGGTACTTATGCACAAAGCGTTGTACAATCAGATTCAACACATGTGCCATGCACGGCACATGTGTCAACTTGCCCAAATTCAATGCCGCCAACAAATTGCTTCCATTGTCTCACACCACTTTGCCGATCTCCAGTTGGTGCGGAGTCAGCCACTGATCCACCTGTGCGTTCAGGGCGGACAGGAGTGCTGGTCCGGTGTGACTCTCTGCTTTCAGGCAAGTCAACCCCAAGACGGCGTGACACTGTCGTTTCCGGGATGTGGAATAGCCCCTGGGGAGCCGGGGGGTGCCGTTGATGTGGAGCAAGACGCAGCAGCAGAAGAGGACTCAGCCGAGGAGGTTATCGAAGAGGATGGAGTAGGAGGAGTAGAGGAGGTGGCAGCAGGCCTGCCTGCAAGTCGTGGCGGTGTCACCAACTCCTCTGCAGAGCCACGCATTACATGCTTGGCAGCCGCCAGCAGGTTTACCCATTGCGCAGTGTAGGTGATATACCTGCCCTGACCGTGCTTTGCAGACTAGGTATCAGTGGTCAGATGGACCCTTGCCCCAACACTGTGTGCCAGACATGCCATGACTTTCTTTTGCACAATAGAGTACAGGTCGGGGATTGCCTTTTGTGAAAAGAAATTTCGGCCGGGTACCTTCCACTGCGGTGTCCCAATAGCTAGAAAATTTTTTGAAGGCCTTAGACTCCACCAGCTTGTATGGTAGAAGCTGGCCGGCTAAGAGTTCCGACAAGCCAGCTGTCAGACGCCGGGCAAGGGGGGGACATTGGTTTCTTACGCTCAAACATTTCCTTGACAGACACCTGACTGTGGGCAGATGAGCAGGAACTGCTGAAGGCGAGAGACGGAGTGGCGGATGGTTGAGAGGGGGCAAGGAGGACAGCAGTGGTTGACGTGGCTGAAGATGCTGAACCAGGAGGAGGATGGCGGCTTTGAGTTTGTTTGCTGCTTGTACTCATGTGTTGATCCCATAGGCGTTTGTGATTTGAGATCATGTGCCTTCGCAAAGCAGTTGTACCTATGTGGGTGTTGGACTTCCCATGACTCAGTTTCTTTTGGCACAGGTTGCAAATGGCATTCCTGTTATCAGAGGCAGACACACACAAAAAATGCCACACTGATGAGCTTTGCAATGACGGCATTCTGGTGGTGGCAACAGCATGCGTTGATTGGCTTGCTGTCTGGCTGACCCCGGGTGCCGATACATGCTGTCTGACTGTGCCACTAGCTCCTTGCGACGACCTCCCCCTGCTTCCAACTCGTCTTCTCCTTCTCTCTGTCTCCCCATTTGAACTTTCCCCCTGTACTTCTTCTCTTCGAGCGGGCACCCACGTGACATCCACAGACACATTGTCATCATCAACCGCTTCACTTGTATCTGACAACTCAGCAAAGGAAGCAGCAG